>NC_092236.1:26051755-26095552 GCF_036320965.1 Panulirus ornatus
ATAAGGTTAAGGTACAGACTTGGAAGAGAGTTAAGAAATAAGAAAGGGGGAAGAATTCAGGTAAAAGAAAATGAGGCAAAAGCAGAAACTTGTAAAGTCTACAAATGATAGAGGTAAATAATGCTCATGATTATCATAAATGGTTTGAAAGATATAGAAATCAGACAGATGAACGCGGAGTATATTGTGTTTTATATTTTTTCTTTCAAATCGCCTGAAGTATGGCAGGGAGGAATGCACACGATTCCTAGAGGTGTCCCGAGGGAAACCGGTTCGATAAGCACTAAGGTTGTGTTTGGTGGCATAAGACATAGCGGTTTAGAAATCACTACGATTGCTAGGGGCTAACCACTGCTAACATGACGTCACAGATGGTACATAGATATCCTGATGGCTCAGACAAGTGATGTGTTTAACTTTCAGAAAAGTCCACAACTTCCTGCACCGATTGGGCACTATATAACAAGGTAGCGTCTTTATCATAGCCCTTACAGAAAGTTATTTACCGTAGCTGCATTTTTGAGTAATCATGAAGAATGACTTCATGATTACTTACAGTTCCATTAGCCGTTATAATGTCCAGCGAAAACAATATGTCTCAGTATATTTAGTGAATGGATATACAGCAAACAGATAAGCTCACAGGGGATGAAGGCTTATGAAAACAGTCTTTCCATCACTTGGCCAATCTCTTGCCAAGAGGGTTCACGTGAAGAGGCCATGCAGGTCCCGAAAGTATGCCATAACTTTTGTACCAAAGCTGCGCCATCAACATATATTCAGTAGTGCCAGCAGTCCTTGTTTGCTTGCCTCTGTGTGCCAAAAACATAATCCAAGATCATACTCCACACATCAACAGCAACGTTTAGAGCCATAATAACACACAATTAACAGCGTCATATCCCGCATAACACGCCAAACCTATGACCAAGTTTCTATAGATGTAAAAATTCCTTTTGAAATATACATTCACATTACACAGTACTTGAAGCACAGCAGCAACGGTGCTAAAACTCTTCACCAGCAGCCGAACTAAAGTCCCCACAATATACAAGAACCTTAATGACAAAAACCCCTGTAGTGCGCTTTTCACAGCTCCTGCAACACATCGTTAATAGTATTAGGATCTATAGAGCACATCAACAACAGTGCCAGTATACCTGCAACACATATATACACACATATAACATTATCAAAGCTCAAACACCACACTCCAGCAGAAGCACCTAAACCACTACAACCTACTCCTACAGGGCTATAGAACATTCAGCAATACAGGTCACTCCTAACGCCAAGCGCTTCTGAAGCACGTTTTTACCTAGCCAAAATCCCGAACGCACTTGGCTGACGGTGCGGATGCTTCTGAAACACACACACACACACACACAAACACATACAATACCAGGAATAACTACAAACAACAGAGTCGTGGCTTAGATATATCAACATTGGAGAATGTAAGACCAAATAACACTTAGGAGATAACGCATACGGGTCATCGTAAGTCCTCTTCCACCTCGCAAAGAAAGATCTCCTCCAGTGATCTCGCCAACAGGACCCACAAACTCGGCTACCTACAGGAATACGATACACTCTGCATATATACTAATAAAACTCATGCTTTTCTAAATCTACTTCATAATGACACAGGCTACCACAGATTATAATGAAAGAAAATATTGAGGTGCCAAAATTCATCAACAGGTAATGCAACCAACATCCTAACTTCAAGCCATAAACATGAAATGTTGGTAAAGACTTCGGTTACTCGATGAAGTATTTATCACCGCGAACTCTATGTACGGTCAAGTAAGGTTACTGCGATCCACCACTAAAGTTGGACAGGTAACAAAAATCAGGTTACCAGTCTCAGAATTATTAAGCTTTCCTTCTGAATCTCCTATTTTGTGTCAGTATATATATATATATATATATATATATATATATATATATATATATATATATATATATATATATATATATATATATATATATATATATATATATATATATATATATATATATATATATATATATATATGTGGTGATGTGAGGAGATGGAGTGAGTATTTTGAAGGTTTCTTGAATGTGTTTGATGATAGAGTGGCAGATATAGGGTGTTTTGGTCGAGGTGGTGTGCAAAGTGAGAGGGTTAGGGAAAATGATTTGGTAAACAGAGAAGAGGTAGTAAAAGCTTTGCGGAAGATGAAAGCCGGCAAGGCAGCAGGTTTGGATGGTATTGCAGTGGAATTTATTAAAAAAGGGGGTGACTGTATTGTTGACTGGTTGGTAAGGTTATTTAATGTATGTATGGCTCACGGTGAGGTGCCGGAGGACTGGCGGAATGCGTGCATAGTGCCATTGTACAAAGGCAAAGGGGATAAGAGTGAGTGCTCAAATTACAGAGGTATAAGTTTGTTGAGTATTCCTGGTAAATTATATGGGAGGGTATTGATTGAGAGGGTGAAGGCATGTACAGAGCATCAGATTGGGAAAGAGCAGTGTGGTTTCAGAAGTGGTAGAGGATGTGTGGATCAGGTGTTTGCTTTGAAGAATGTATGTGAGAAATACTTAGAAAAGCAAATGGATTTGTATGTAGCATTTATGGATCTGGAAAAGGCATATGATAGAGTTGATAGAGATGCTCTGTGGAAGGTATTAAGAATATATGGTGTGGGAGGCAAGTTGTTAGAAGCAGTGAAAAGTTTTTTATCGAGGATGTAAGGCATCTGTACGCGTAGGAAGAGAGGAAAGTGATTGGTTCTCAGTGAATGTAGGTTTGCGGCAGGGGTGTGTGATGTCTCCATGGTTGTTTAATTTGTTTATGGATGGGGTTGTTAGGGAGGTGAATGCAAGAGTTTTGGAAAGAGGGGCAAGTATGAAGTCTGTTGGGGATGAGAGAGCTTGGGAAGTGAGTCAGTTGTTGTTCGCTGATGATACAGCGATGGTGGCTGATTCATGTGAGAAACTGCAGAAGCTGGTGACTGAGTTTGGTAAAGTGTGTGAAAGAAGAAAGTTAAGAGTAAATGTGAATAAGAGCAAGGTTATTAGGTACAGTAGGGTTGAGGGTCAAGTCAATTGGGAGGTGAGTTTGAATGGAGAAAAACTGGAGGAAGTGAAGTGTTTTAGATATCTGGGAGTGGATCTGGCAGCGGATGGAACCATGGAAGCGGAAGTGGATCATAGTGTGGGGGAGGGGGCGAAAATTCTGGGAGCCTTGAAGAATGTGTGGAAGTCGAGAACATTATCTCGGAAAGCAAAAATGGGTATGTTTGAAGGAATAGTGGTTCCAACAATGTTGTATGGTTGCGAGGCGTGGGCAATGGATAGAGTTGTCCACAGGAGGATGGATATGCTGGAAATGAGATGTTTGAGGACAATGTGTGGTGTGAGGTGGTTTGATCGAGTAAGTAACGTAAGGGTAAGAGAGATGTGTGGAAATAAAAAGAGCGTGGTTGAGAGAGCAGAAGAGGGTGTTTTGAAATGGTTTGGGCACATGGAGAGAATGAGTGAGAAAAGATTGACCAAGAGGATATATGTGTCGGAGGTGGAGGGAACGAGGAGAAGAGGGAGACCAAATTGGAGGTGGAAAGATGGAGTGAAAAAGATTTTGTGTGATCAGGGCCTGAACATGCAGGAGGGTGAGAGGAGGGCAAGGAATAGAATGAATTGGAGCGATGTGGTATACCGGGGTTGACGTGCTGTCAGTGGATTGAATCGGGGCATGTGAAGCGTCTGGGGTAAACAATGGATAGCTGTGTAGGTATGTATATTTGCGTGTGTGGACGTATGTATATACATGTGTATGGGGGTGGGTTGGGCCATTTCATTCGTCTGTTTCCTTGCGCTACCTCGCAAACGCGGGAGACAGCGACAAAGGAAAATATATATATATATATATATATATATATATATATATATATATATATATATATATATATATATATATATATATATATATATATATATATATATATATATATATATATATATACATACCCCCATACATATGCCTTGATTCAATCCACTGACAGCACGTCAACCCCGGTATACCACATCGCTCCAATTCACTCTATTCTTTGCCCTCCTTTCACCCTCCTGCATGTTCAGGCCCCGATCACACAAAATCTTTTTCACTCCATCTTTCCACCTCCTATTTGGTCTCCCTCTTCTCCTCGTTCCCTCCACCTCCGACACATATATCCTCTTGGTCAATCTTTGCTCACTCATTCTCTCCATGTGACTAAACCATTTCAAAACACCCTCTTCTGCTCTCTCAACCACGCTCTTTTTATTTCCACACATCTCTTTTACCCTTACGTTACTTACTCGATCAAACCACCTCACACCACACATTGTCCTCAAACATCTCATTTCCAGCACATCCATCCTCCTGCGCACAACTCTATCCATAGCCCACGCCTCGCAACCATACAACACTGTTGGAACCACTGTTCCTTCAAACATACCCATTTTTGCTTTCCGAGATAATGTTCTCGACTTTCACACATTCTTCAAGGCCCCCAGAATTTTGGCCCCCTCCCCCACCCTATGATCCACTTCCGCTTCCATGGTTCCATCCGCTGCCAGATCCACTCCCAGATATCTAAAACACTTCACTTCCTCCAGTTTTTCTCCATTCAAACTCACCTCCCAATTGAATTGACCCTCAACCCTACTGTACCTAATAACCTTGCTCTTATTCACATTTACTCTTAACTTACTTCTTTCACACACTTTACCAAACTCAGTCACCAGCTTCTGCAGTTTCTCACATGAATCAGCCACCATCGCTGTATCATCAGCGAACAACAACTGACTCACTTCCCAAGCTCTCTCATCCCCAACAGACTTCATACTTGCCCCTCTTTCCGAAACTCTTGCATTCAAATCCCTAACAACCCCATCCATAAACAGATTAAACAACCATGGAGACATCACACACCCCTGCCGTAAAACTACATTCACTGAGAACCAATCACTTTCCTCTCTTCCTACACGTACACATGCCTTACATCCTCGATAAAAACTTTTCACTGCTTCTAAGAACTTGCCTCCCGCACCATATATTCTTAATACCTTCCACAGAGCATCTCTATCAACTCTATCATATGCCTTCTCCAGATTCATAAATGCGACATACAAATCCATTTGCTTTTCTAAGTATTTCTCATTTACATTCTTCAAAGCAAACACCTGATCCACACATCCTCTACCACTTCTGAAACCACACTGCTCTTCCCCAGTCTGATGCTCTGTACATGCCTTCACCCTCTCAATCAATACCCTCCCATATAATTTGCCAGGAATACTCAACAAACTTATACCTCTTTAATTTGAGCACTCACTCTTATCCCCTTTGCCTTTGTACAATGGCACTATGCACGCATTCCGCCAATCCTCAGGCACCTCACCATGAGTCATATATACATTAAATAAACTTACCAACCAGTCAACAGTACAGTCACCGCCTTTTTTAATAAATTCCACTGCAATACCATCCAAACCTGCTGCCTTGCCGGCTTTCATCTATATATTTTTCATATATATATATATATATTTATATTTTGCTTTGTCGTTGTCTCCCGCGTTATCGAGTTAGCGCAAGGAAACAGACGAAAGAATGGCCCAACCCGCCCACATACACATGTATATACATACACGTCCACACACGCAAATATACATACCTATTCATCTCAATATATATATATGTATATATATATATATATATATATATATATATATATATATATATATATATATATATATATATATATATATATATATATATATATATATATATATATATATATATATATATACACAGACATACACATATATACACATGTACATAATTCAAACTGTCTGCCTTCATTTGTTCTCATCGCCACCTCGCCACACATGGAATACCAACCCCTCCCCCCTCATGTGTGCGAGGTAGCGCTAGGAAAAGACACCAAAGGCCCCATTCGTTCACGCTCAGTCTCTAGCTGTCTTGTAATAATGCACAGAAACCACAGCTCCCATTCCACATCCAGGCCCCTCACAACTTTCCATGGTTTACCCAAACGCTTTACATGCCCTGGTTCAATCCATTGACAGCACGTCGACCCCGGTATGCCACATCGTTCCAATTCACTCTATTCCTTGCACGCCTTTCACCCTCCTACATGTTCAGGCCCCGATCACTCAAAATCTTTCTCACTCAATCTTTCCACCTAAAATTTGGTCTCCCACATCTCCTTGTTCCCTCCACCTCCGACACATATATCCTCTTTGTCAATCTTTCCTCACTCATTCTCTCCATGTGACCAAACCATTTCAAAACACCCTCTTCTGCTCTCTCAGCCACACTCTTTTTATTTTCACACATCTCTCTTACCCTCACATTAATTACTCGATCAAACCACCTCACACCACATATTGTTCTCAAACATATTTCCAGCACATCCACCCTCCTCCGCAAAACTCTATCCATAGCCCACGCCTCGCAACCATACAACATTGTTGGAACCAATATTCCTTCAAACATACCCATTTTTTCTTTCCGAGATAATGATCTCGACTTCGAAACATCATTCAAGGCTCCCAGAATTTTCGCCCCCTCCCCCACCCTATGATTCACTTCCGCTTCCATGGTTCCATCCGCGGCCAGATCCACTCCCAGATATCTAAAACACTTTACTTCCTCCAGTTTTTCTCCATTGAAACTTACCTCCCAATTGACTTGACCCTCAACCCTACTGTACCTAATAACCTTGCTCTTATTCACATTTAACTTTCTTCTTTCACACACTTTACCAAACTCAGTTACCAGCTTCTGCAGTTTCTTACATGAATCAGCCACCAGCGGTGTATCATTAGCGAACAACAACTGACACTTCCCAAGCTCTCTCATCCACAATAGACTGCATGCTTTCCCCTCTTTCCAAAACTCTTGCATTCACCTCCCTAACAACCCTATCCATAAAAAAATTAAACAACCATGGAGACATCACACATCCCTGCCGCAAACCTACATTCAATGAGAACCAATCACTTTCCTCTCTTCCTACACGTACACATGCCTTACATCCTCGATAAAAACTTTTCACTGCTTCTAACAACTTGCCTCCCACACCATATATTCTTAAAACCTTCCACAGAGAATCTCTATGAACTCCATCATATGTCTTCTCCAGATCCATAAATGCTACATACAAATCCATTTGCTTTTCCAAGTATTTCCCACATATATTCTTCAAAGGAAACACCTGGTCCACACATCCCCCACCACTTCTGAAACCACACTGCTCTACCCCAATATGATGCTCCGTACTTGCCTTCATCCTCTCAATCAAGACCCTCCCATATAATTTATCAGGAATACTCAACAAACTTATAGCTCTGTAATTTTAGTACTCACTCTTATCCCCTTTCCCTTTGTACAATGGCATTATGCAAGCATATCGCCAATTCTCATGCACCTCGCCATGATTGATACATACATGAAATAACCTTACCAACCAGTCAACAATACAGTCAACCCATTTTTTGATAAATTCCACTGCAATACCATCCAAACCTACTGCCTTGCCGGCTTTCATCTTCCACAAAGCTTTTACTACCTCTTCTCTGTTTACCAAATAATTTTCCCTAACCCTTTCACTTGGCACACCACCTCGACCAAAACACCCTATATCTGTCACTCTATCATCAAAAACATTCAACAAACCTTCAAAATACTCACTCCATCTCCTTCTCACATCATCACTACTTGTTATCACCTCCCCATTAGCCCACTTCACTGAAGTTCCCATTTGCTTCCTTGTCTTACGCACTTTATTTACCTCCTTCCAAAACATCTTTTTATTGTCCCTAAAATTTAATGATATTCTCTCACCCCAACTCTCATTTGCCCTCTTTTTCACATCTTGCACCCTTCTCTTGACCTCCTCCCTCTTTCTTTTATACATCTCACACTCATTTGCATTTTTCCCTGCAAAAATCGTCCGAATGACTCTCTCTTCTCTTTCACTAATAACCTTCCTTTTTCATCCCAACACTCACTACACTTTCTAATCAACCCACCTCCCACGCCTCTCATGCCGCAAGCATCTTTTGCACAAGCCATGACTGTTTCCCTAAATGCATCCCATTCCTCCTCCATTCTCATTGCCTCCTTTGTTCTCACCTTTTTCCATTCTGTACTCAGTCTCTCCTGGTACTTCCTTACACAAGTCTCTTTCCCAAGCACACTTACTCTCACAACTCACTTCACCCCAACATTCACTCTTCTTTTCTGAAAACCCCGACAAATCTTCACCTTCGCCTCCACAAGATAATGATCAGACAATTCTCCAGTTGCACCTCTCAGCACATTAACATCCAAAAGTCTCTTTTTCGCGCGCCCATCAATTAACACGTAATCCAATAACGCTCTCTGGCCATCTCTGCTCTTACATACGTATACTTATGTTTTTTTTTTTTTATACTTTGTCGCTGTCTCCCGCGTTTGCGAGGTAGCGCAAGGAAACAGACGAAAGAAATGGCCCAACCCCCCCCCATACACATGTATATACATACGTCCACAAACGCAAATATACATACCTACACAGCTTTCCATGGCTTACCCCAGACGCTTCACATGCCTTGATTCAATCCACTGACAGCACGTCAACCCCGGTATACCACATCGCTCAAATTCACTCTATTCCTTGCCCTCCTTTCACCCTCCTGCATGTTCAGGCCCCGATCACACAAAATCTTTTTCACTCCATCTTTCCACCTCCAATTTGGTCTCCCTCTTCTCCTTGTTCCCTCCACCTCCGACACATATATCCTCTTGGTCAATCTTTCCTCACTCATTCTCTCCATGTGCCCAAACCATTTCAAAACACCCTCTTCTGCTCTCTCAACCACGCTCTTTTTATTTCCACACATCTCTCTTACCCTTACGTTACTTACTCGATCAAACCACCTCACACCACACATTGTCCTCAAACATCTCATTTCCAGCACATCCATCCTCCTGCGCACAACTCTATCCATACCCACGCCTCGCAACCATACAACATTGTTGGAACCACTATTCCTTCAAACATACCCATTTTTGCTTTCCGAGATAATGTTCTCGACTTCCACACATTTTTCAAGGCTCCCAAAATTTTCGCCCCCTCCCCCACCCTATGATCCACTTCCGCTTCCATGGTTCCATCCGCTGACAGATCCACTCCCAGATATCTAAAACACTTCACTTCCTCCAGTTTTTCTCCATTCAAACTCACCTCCCAATTGACTTGACCCTCAACCCTACTGTACCTAATAACCTTGCTCTTATTCACATTTACTCTTAACTTTCTTCTTCCACACACTTTACCAAATTCAGTCACCAGCTTCTGCAGTTTCTCACATGAATCAGCCACCAGCGCTGTATCATCAGCGAACAACAACTGACTCACTTCCCAAGCTCTCTCATCCCCAACATGTGCTCCATGGTTGTTTAATTTGTTTATGGATGGGGTTGTTAGGGAGGTAAATGCAAGAGTCCTGGAAAGAGAGGCAAGTATGAAGTATATATATATATATATATATATATATATATATATATATATATATATATATATATATATATATATATATATATATATATATATATATATATATATATATACATATATATATATATATATATATATATATGTATATATATATATATATATATATATATATATATATATATATATATATATATATATATGTATATATATATATATATATATATATATATATATATATATATATATATATATATATATATATATATATATATATATATATATATATATATATATATATGCATGGGGTGTTCAGTGTTGTAAATGGAAATGGTGAAGAGCTTGTAGATTTATGTGCTGAAAAAGGACTGATGATTGGGAATACCTGGTTTAAAAAGCGAGATATACATAAGTATACTTATGTAAGTAGGAGAGATGGCCAGAGAGCGTTATTGGATTACGTGTTAATTGACAGGCGTGCGAAAGAGAGACTTTTGGATGTTAATGTGCTGAGAGGTGCAACTGGAGGGATGTCTGATCATTATCTTGTGGAGGCTAAGGTGAAGATTAGTATGGGTTTTCAGAAAAGAGGAGTGAATGTTGGGGTGAAGAAGGTGGTGAGAGTAAGTGAGCTTGGGAAGGAGACCTGTGTGGGGAAGTACCAGGAGAGACTGTGTACAGAATGGAAAAAGGTGAGAACAATGGAAGTAAGGGGAGTGGGGGAGGAATGGGATGTATTTAGGGAATCAGTGATGGAGTGCGCAAAAGATGCTTGTGGCATGAGAAGAGTGGGAGGTGGGCTGTTTAGAAAGGGTAGTGAGTGGTGGGATGAAGAAGTAAGAGTATTAGTGAAAGAGAAGAGAGAGGCATTTGGACGATTTTTGCAGGGAAAAAATGCAATTGAGTGGGAGAAGTATAAAAGAAAGAGACAGGAGGTCAAGAGAAAGGTGCAAGAGGTGAAAAAAAGGGCAAATGAGAGTTGGGGTGAGAGACTATCAGTAAATTTTAGGGAGAATAAAAAGGTGTTCTGGAAGGAGGTAAATAGGGTGCGTAAGACAAGGGAGCAAATGGGAACTTCAGTGAAGGGCGTAAATGGGGAGGTGATAACAAGTAGTGGTGATGTGAGAAGGAGATGGAATGAGTATTTTGAAGGTTTGTTGAATGTGTCTGATGACAGAGTGGCAGATATAGGGTGTTTTGGTCGAGGTGGTGTGCAAAGTGAGAGGGTTAGGGAAAATGATTTGGTAAACAGAGAAGAGGTAGTAAAAGCTTTGCGGAAGATGAAAGCCGGCAAGGCAGCAGGTTTGGATGGTATTGCAGTGGAATTTATTAAAAAAGGGGGTGACTGTATTGTTGACTGGTTGGTAAGGTTATTTAATGTATGTATGACTCATGGTGAGGTGCCTGAGGATTGGCGGAATGCGTGCATAGTGCCATTGTACAAAGGGAAAGGGGATAAGAGTGAGTGCTCAAATTACAGAGGTATAAGTTTGTTGAGTATTCCTGGTAAATTATATGGGAGGGTATTGATTGAGAGGGTGAAGGCATGTACAGAGCATCAGATTGGGGAAGAGCAGTGAGGTTTCAGAAGTGGTAGAGGATGTGTGGATCAGGTGTTTGCTTTGAAGAATGTATGTGAGAAATACTTAGAAAAGCAAATGGATTTGTATGTAGCATTTATGGATCTGGAGAAGGCATATGATAGAGTTGATAGAGATGCTCTGTGGAAGGTATTAAGAATATATGGTGTGGGAGGCAAGTTGTTATAAGCAGTGAAAAGTTTTTATCGAGGATGTAAGGCATGTGTACGTGTAGGAAGAGAGGAAAGTGATTGGTTCTCAGTGAATGTAGGTTTGCGGCAGGGGTGTGTGATGTCTCCATGGTTGTTTAATTTGTTTATGGATGGGGTTGTTAGGGAGGTAAATGCAAGAGTCCTGGAAAGAGGGGAAAGTATGAAGTCTGTTGGGGATGAGAGAGCTTGGGAAGTGAGTCAGTTGTTGTTCGCTGATGATACAGCGCTGGTGGCTGATTCATGTGAGAAACTGCAGAAGCTAGTGACTGAGTTTGGTAAAGTGTGTGGAAGAAGAAAGTTAAGAGTAAATGTGAATAAGAGCAAGGTTATTAAGTACAGTAGGGTTGAGGGTCAAGTCAATTGGGAGGTGAGTTTGAATGGAGAAAAACTGGAGGAAGTGAAGTGTTTTAGATATCTGGGAGTGGATCTGTCAGCGGATGGAACCATGGAAGCGGAAGTGGATCATAGGGTGGGGGAGGGGGCGAAAATTTTGGGAGCCTTGAAAAATGTGTGGAAGTCGAGAACATTATCTCGGAAAGCAAAAATTGGTATGTTTGAAGGAATAGTGGTTCCAACAATGTTGTATGGTTGCGAGGCGTGGGCTATGGATAGAGTTGTGCGCAGGAGGATGGATGTGCTGGAAATGAGATGTTTGAGGACAATGTGTGGTGTGAGGTGGTTTGATCGAGTAAGTAACGTAAGGGTAAGAGAGATGTGTGGAAATAAAAAGAGCGTGGTTGAGAGAGCAGAAGAGGGTGTTTTGAAATGGTTTGGGCACATGGAGAGAATGAGTGAGGAAAGATTGACCAAGAGGATATATGTGTCGGAGGTGGAGGGAACGAGGAGAAGAGGGAGACCAAATTGGAGGTGGAAAGATGGAGTGAAAAAGATTTTGTGTGATCGGGGCCTGAACATGCAGGAGGGTGAAAGGAGGGCAAGGAATAGAGTGAATTGGAGCGATGTGGTATACAGGGGTTGACGTGCTGTCAGTGGATTGAATCAAGGCATGTGAAGCGTCTGGGGTAAACCATGGAAAGCTGTGTAGGTATGTATATTTGCGTGTGTGGACGTGTGTATGTACATGTGTATGGGGGGGTTGGGCCATTTCTTTCGTCTGTTTCCTTGCGCTACCTCTCAAACGCGGGAGACAGCGACAAAGTATAAAAAAAAAAAAATATATATATATATATATATATATATATATATATATATATATATATATATATATATATATATATATATAGGTGTGTTTGATGATAGAGTGGCAGATATAGGGTGTTTTGGTCGAGGTGGTGTGCAAAGTGAGAGGGTTAGGGAAAATGATTTGGTAAACAGAAAAGAGGTAGTGAAAGCTTTGCGGAAGATGAAAGCCGGCAAGGCAGCAGGTTTGGATGATATTGCAGTGGAATTTATTAAAAAAGGGGGTGACTGTATTGTTGACTGGTTGGTAAGGTTATTTAATGTATGTATGACTCATGGTGAGGTGCCTGAGGATTGGCGGAATGCGTGCATAGTGCCATTGTACAAAGGCAAAGGGGATAAGAGTGAGTGCTCAAATTACAGAGGTATAAGTTTGTTGAGTATTCCTGGTAAATTATATGGGAGGGTATTGATTGAGAGGGTGAAGGCATGTACAGAGCATCAGATTGGGGAAGAGCAGTGTGGTTTCAGAAGTGGTAGAGGATGTGTGGTTCAGGTGTTTGCTTTGAAGAATGTATGTGAGAAATACTTAGAAAAGCAAATGGATTTGTATGTAGCATTTATGGATCTGGAGAAGGCATATGATAGAGTTGATAGAGATGCTCTGTGGAAGGTATTAAGAATATATGGTGTGGGAGGAAAGTTGTTAGAAGCAGTGAAAAGTTTTTATCGAGGATGTAAGGCATGTGTACGTGTAGGAAGAGAGGAAAGTGATTGGTTCTCAGTGAATGTAGGTTTGCGGCAGGGGTGTGTGATGTCTCCATGGTTGTTTAATTTGTTTATGGATGGGGTTGTTAGGGAGGGAAATGCAAGAGTTTTGGAAAGAGGGGCAAGTATGAAGTCTGTTGGGGATGAGAGAGCTTGGGAAGTGAGTCAGTTGTTGTTCGCTGATGATACAGCGCTGGTGGCTGATTCATGTGAGAAACTGCAGAAGCTGGTGACTGAGTTTGGTAAAGTGTGTGGAAGAAGAAAGTTAAGAGTAAATGTGAATAAGAGCAAGGTTATTAGGTACAGTAGGGTTGAGGGTCAAGTCAATTGGGAGGTGAGTTTGAATGGAGAAAAACTAGAGGAAGTGAAGTGTTTTAGATATCTGGGAGTGGATCTGGCAGCGGATGGAACCATGGAAGCGGAAGTGGATCATAGGGTGGGGGAGGGGGCGAAAATTCTGGGGGCCTTGAAGAATGTGTGGAAGTCGAGAACATTATCTCGGAAAGCAAAAATGGGTATGTTTGAAGGCATAGTGGTTCCAACAATGTTGTATGGTTGCGAGGCGTGGGCTATGGATAGAGTTGTGCGCAGGAGGATGGATGTGCTGGAAATGAGATGTTTGAGGACAATATGTGGTGTGAGGTGGTTTGATCGAGTGAGTAACGTAAGGGTAAGAGAGATGTGTGGAAATAAAAAGAGCGTGGTTGAGAGAGCAGAAGAGGGTGTTTTGAAGTGGTTTGGGCACATGGAGAGAATGAGTGAGGAAAGATTGACCAAGAGGATATATGTGTCGGAGGTGGAGGGAACGAGGAGAAGAGGGAGACCAAATTGGAGGTGGAAAGATGGAGTGAAAAAGATTTTGTGTGATCGGGGCCTGAACATGCAGGAGGGTGAAAGGAGGGCAAGGAATAGAGTGAATTGGAGCGATGTGGTATACCGGGGTTGACGTGCTGTCAGTGGATTGAATCAAGGCATGTGAAGCGTCTGGGGTAAACCATGGAAAGCAGTGTAGGTATGTATATTTGCGTGTGTGGACGTATGTATATACATGTGTATGGGGGGGGGGTTGGGCCATTTCTTTCGTCTGTTTCCTTGCGCTACCTCGCAAACGCGGGAGACAGCGACAAAGTATAAAATGAAAAAAAAAAAAAATATATATATATATATATATATATATATATATATATATATATATATATATATATATATATATATATATATATATATATATATATATATATATATATATATATATATATATATATATATATATATATATATATATATATTTTTTTTTTTTTTTTTTTTTTTTATACTTTGTCGCTGTCTCCCGCGTTTGCGAGGTAGCGCAAGCAAACAGACGAAAGAAATGGCCCAACCCCCCCCCCCATACACATATACATACACACGTCCACACACGCAAATATACATACCTACACATCTTTCCATTGTTTACCCCAGACGCTTCACATGCCTTGCTTCAATCCACTGACAGCACGTCAACCCCTGTATACCACATGACTCCAATTCACTCTATTTCTTGCCCTCCTTTCACCCTCCTGCATGTTCAGGCCCCGATCACACAAAATCTTTTTCACTCCATCTTTCCACCTCCAATTTGGTCTCCCTCTTCTCCTCGTTCCCTCCACCTCCGACACATATATCCTCTTGGTCAATCTCTCCTCACTCATTCTCTCCATGTGCCCAAACCATTTCAAAACACCCTCTTCTGCTCTCTCAACCACGCTCTTTTTATTTCCACACATCTCTCTTACCCTTACGTTACTTACTCGATCAAACCACCTCACACCATACATTGTCCTCAAACATCTCATTTCCAGCACATCCATCCGTATATATATATATATATATATATATATATATATATATATATATATATATATATATATATATATATATATATATATATTTATATACATATATATATATATATATACATATATATATATATATATATATATATATATATATATATATATATATATATATATATATATATATATATATATATATAAATAATATTCATTTACTTATTTTGCTTTGTCGCTGTCTCCCGCGTTAGCGAGGTAGCGCAATTAAACAGACGAAAGAATGACCCAGCTCACACAACCAAATATACATACCTACACATCTCAATGTATACATATATATACACAAAGAATATATATATATTTATATATATATATATATATATATTATATATATATATATATATATATATATATATATATATATATATATATATATATATATATATATATATATATATATATATATATATATATATATATATATTCACCATATCTTATTTACATTTCATTAAGATACTATCATGTACTAATAATCAGATATCATTTGTATACTAAAGAACTAATGATGCTGATTCCAAGACGTTGTCTAGATTATATCATTATATTACATATTCACATTTTCAGGGTGTCTTCTACCATAATATATTTCCAACGTCTTTCTTTGAATTTCAGAAGGAGAACCTAAATGCTTTAGGTATCTATTGGGTCCAACCAAACAATATCACACTGTCAGAAACTGATATAATTTCTAACTCAGTAGCAATTCCAAGTCTAAACTCCCATGGGCTTCACCAGGTACATTAGGTTAACACATACCTCGAGAACTTTGCTATTTTCGCTTGACGTGTTAAAATGTACCAAAAAAAAAAAAAAAGAAAAAAATGTGCTTCAAAATCCGTTTTTTGTTGAAGAGTTCGCGGGAATATTAATTAATGACCTTATTAACTGAGAAAGATAATTAGGTTACCGGTAGATCAAAGAAGCATTTTAACTGGGTTCCACCAGTGACTTACGTGCGCTGCATAAAGGTCCACGAGACCATGATAAATTATCTCTACTTTTTTCTTCTTCATTAATAGTCTGGTCAAAAGAGAGGAATAAGAAGTGAGGAAAGGGAAGGGATAGTTTGAAATGGAAGGTGTATGGCGTAAATCTTTTGATGGAAGTGGATAATTTTCAGACGATTCTCTTTCTTTTTCTCAACGTCTAATACATTTTTCCTATAACTCTCCCTTTATTCCACGTTCTTGCCGGTTAGGGCCACTATCACCACACATATGATACGCCCATTCCTCTGAAGGTCATTAGACGTTAATATATGAAATATAGCTAATCCTGTACTGGAATCCCTTGTAAGGGATGTGACTCAAGGGATTTCATAATGACTCAGGGAAAGCAATAGAGAGGCGCCAGTGCAATCAGGAGGACAGTTTTGTTTGCGTACCTAATGTGCGGTCTTTGCCCTATAGTTCAGACAGTTGAATCAGGCCCAGTCTTCTCTGTCATCCCTATCTTCCTACCGTTGCACAACTCCAGACATACCTCCATGCTAATACTTCCCTCATTCTACCCTCCTCTACCTCTCATTTCATTCATTTTAGTTTTATGACTGTGGCCTTAAAAGTTGAATTCACTATTTCTCTATTTCCATGCCTTCTCAACACTCAATCTTTCATAGTTCTTTTCCTAGCCATTATCCTCTATAATCTATATGTATATCTATATATTATCCAATTTCCCTTTTCTCTAGACAAATCTGGTAAGCCCACCTTCAGTTTCTAAATTCCCTGTCACTGTAAGTTCATGTCTATCGCTTACTCGTGTACATCACAGTAAACTAAATATTACCTCTCAAAAGACTTCGTCGCACTTAGAAAAATATGTATACATTATTGAAGCAGACATAATAACAAAGATTGGGCTTACAAACCCAACAGCTAACGTGACTAATACCTGAAGTCATGTTTTCTATCTACAGTTCTAAAAGCAACGCATTACCGTCACACTAAAGTTGACTTTACAAAGGGACAACTGATTAGATTAAGAATGAATATAGAAAACATGGTTATAGCTTGCAGAGATGAAAGATAGAAATTATCAGTTGATCTCAATCCCTTTATACATGTCACATGAACAATTTCATCAATTGAAAGTTCTCAAGGTTTTCACCTGACACGCCCATTGATAAAACTCTATGAACCCCATTAATGATCTGGCCTAACTCAAGTTATCACAGAAAAAAACTAGAAACCTTTAACCCCGCACTCAGCGACTCACTCCCAAGAATACTTTACCTTTCAGTCTCGAAAGGGCCCAGAGGTCTGTTCTTTGAATTCCTCATTCCTTTGGAGCAGAGCACCAACTGCCCTCTTTTAACTGGTGAGGGTGACGGTGTGCTACTGGCTTAAATACGGCACAGTTCCAAGAAACCATCATTTGACAAAAGAAAAGAAAAAATAAAAAGCCCCGAGAGAGGGGTTCTCGAGCTAGATGGAAATGTGGTTAAGTTTTGGAAGTCTGACCTATTTGGCAGCATGGCGGGACGCAGGGAGCTGAACTGTGTGTGAAGGACGTATGATGGAATATTCTGTTGCTCAGGTTAAAAGACCGGAAAAGGAGAGGGATCTTAAAACCCTAAGCACTAGGACATGTATAGCGGTAACACCTGTAGCAGGAGACCATGAAATCTCCTTCACATAGCAAAACAGAAATGACACACCAAAAGAATCTTTAGCATAGTATAATCGGATCACAACGCGACTTGTTGACGATGGAACTGCTCATGAGTGTGATAAAACTCCGCACCTAAGCCATTCTCGTTCCACCAGAGCGTATGATGGCTGCCTCGGCTCTCGTGGTGACGTTATCAGAGAAAGCAACAGATGAGTGAAGAGATGACATACGTAGAAGACTTGAATGAATCGAACTTGCCTGACTTATCCTCAACAACCTAGTATATTTCATGACCCTTATCATGAGTCATAGGTATAACTTAACAGTCGTAAATGTTATTCCCTTAGAAGGTAGATAATATCGGTGGAAGATAACAGGAATGCATGGGAGTTCCTGGATGCTAACTGAGCATATGTAAAGGCGTCATTTAATAGGAACAATTGCACAGACGTCTCGTTTTCCGTTTCACAGCATTATGCGCTAGGATAGTTCAGCTTTAAAGACCAAGTTTGTGCGCTTTCGTCTATGTCATAACCCATCCGTAAGGGGGAAATGTGGTTACGCTGTTACAAGGAGAGAGAAGTTGGGAACTCTTCACCCTTTGCTAGTAGACAGTCCCCCCCCCCACCCCCTCCCCAATTCTCTCTCTCTCTCTCTCTCTCTCTCTCTCTCTCTCTCTCTCTCTCTCTCTCTCTCTCTCTCTCTCTCTACATGCTTGGGTGTGTTGGGTGTGCGATGACTTATGATTTCCAGTTTGTACGGTATGAGGTGAGGATTTTACACCGGAGTATAAATGAATAGGTAAATGATAAAGAAATACGGTACATTGAACTCAGCAGCCATTCAGTTGAAAGTAAACAATTGAGAAAAATACATAAATGGAGGATCATAATGGTAATAACTAGTTTATTAAACACAAAAGAGCTTAAGATCAAGGTGGGGTTGGATACTTCAACGCTTTTGGTAAGCACATGAGTGAAGTCCATCTATATAATAAAGGAAGGTTTACAGAGGATATTTTTGGTTTGATTCATTTAGTTTATACATTTAGTGATAATGAGTTGAACAGTACGTCATGCAGAGTTACGTATTGCTTGAACTACACTAGTATTACGTTGACCTACATTATCTAATGGTGAATACCGTGATGTAAAGTTACATACCTGTTCATCTGCTGTAATGCTATACATATGTATTTAATGGTGAACATTAAGGGATGAATATTTTCACGTTGGTTGGGTTACAGTACTTTAGTAGTTGATATGCACATAACTTATAGAGAACTAAGCTCTTTGCTTGCTTTGCTTTGCACTTGTTCATGCAAATCTTTCATCTCTACGAGAACTGGTTGTTACAAAGCGATTATGGTGACGGACGTCGGTCAGTGGAGGTTTGTGAAATGGTGCTGGTGCTGGGCCATAAATTCAACGATCGCTGTGGTCATCTGAGTCACAACTTCAACGATCGCTGTGGTCATCTGAGTCACAACTTCAACGATCGGAGGACCGAGGAATATGCCTGCGTCGTGTTGTTTACCCTGAGGCGACCACATCTCAGACATAGGCCTCTTGAGAGACTCTCACTAGTTCACTGGTAACTATAAGTAATTTGTATATCTCTTTCATGATCAAATTCAGTGGCGGTAGAAACTCTCGTGTAAAGATGGTGGGTACAAACAGGTTTAATGCAAATATCAAGCTGGGAAAGAGAGAGAGAGAGAGAGAGAGAGAGAGAGAGAGAGAGAGAGAGAGAGAGAGAGAGAGAGAGAGAGAGAGAGAGAGAGAGAGAGAGAGAGAGAGAGAGAGAGAGAGAGAGAGAGACACTAAAATACGTCAATGCATGTGTGTGTGTGTGTGTGTGTGTGTGTGTGTGTGTAGGTAATTACCTATATGTACTGTTCGGGAAGACAGTTCTGCGCTCGTAGAATCCTATCACGTGAACTTTCTCTCCATGATACAACTTTATTGATCTCGGTCCACATTTTCAATGTTGTTATTTACATTATTCTGTTTATCCATTGCCCATATATCAGGAAAGTAGTTTAGATCTTTCCTGCTAACTTTTTAGCTTATATACTTATGGCTTCTGGTTGTAATACCCATAGAAGTTTCGAAGAACTGTTTGCTGTTGATGTAATCAGGCATGTTCACAAACTTGAAGGCTGTATTCCATCACTCCTTGCTCATCTTTCTTCTATGCTGGACAACTTTAAAGCCCCTCGCCTCCCCTTGTATGTCAGCTCTCTTAATTCTGGTACCATCTTTGTTGCCCTCCTCTGGGTCTTTTCAATGATTTATATGTGCTTCTATAAATGCGGTGACCAAACATGAGAAGTATATCTTAGTTTTGGCGAAATGTTTTATGATTTGGGAAGGCTGCAAATTTTTTCCTTACCATTGTATTTGTCTTTGAATGAAGTTCAAACTTCTGCCAAACAACAGGAGTCTGGCCACAGGTAAGGACGATGTCGAGTCCCATTCACAAACAGACTCCTGCAGCTAATTTCTTGCTAAATGATAGTCATATCAAAGCCGTCTTTCACAGTATGTCATCCTCAATATTATTCACTTAACCAGGTTGAATTTCATTACCATTGTCCCACACAAACTTTGGAGTTTACTCAGTCCCCTTATAAATTAACGCAATCCTACTCGTTTTTTTTTTCCCTCTCGACCGTGATATCAATCATATTCAGTAATTCACTTACATATATATATATATATATATATATATTTTTTTTTTTTTTTTTTTTTATACTTTGTCGCTGTCTCCCGCGTCTGCGAGGTAGCGCAAGGAAACAGACGAAAGAAATGGCCCAACCCTCCCCATACACATGTACATACACACGTCCACACACGCAAATATACATACCTACACAGCTTTCCATGGTTTACCCCGGACGCTTCACATGCCCTGATTCAATCCACTGACAGCACGTCAACCCCTGTATACCACATCGCTCCAATTCACTCTATTCCTTGCCCTCCTTTCACCCTCCTGCATGTTCAGGCCCCGATCACACAAAATCCTTTTCACTCCATCTTTCCACCTCCAATTTGGTCTCCCTCTTCTCCTCGTTCCCTCCACCTCCGACACATATATCCTCTTGGTCAATCTTTCCTCACTCATTCTCTCCATGTGCCCAAACCATTTCAAAACACCCTCTTCTGCTCTCTCAACCACGCTCTTTTTATTTCCACACATCTCTCTTACCCTTACGTTACTTACTCGATCAAACCACCTCACACCACACATTGTCCTCAAACATCTCATTTCCAGCACATCCATCCTCCTGCGCACAACTCTATCCATAGCCCACGCCTCGCAACCATACAACATTGTTGGAACTACTATTCCTTCAAACATACCCATTTTTGCTTTCCGGGATAATGTTCTCGACTTCCACACATTTTTCAAGGCTCCCAAAATTTTCGCCCCCTCCCCCACCCTATGATCCACTTCCGCTTCCATGGTTCCATCCGCTGACAGATCCACTCCCAGATATCTAAAACACTTCACTTCCTCCAGTTTTTCTCCATTCAAACTCACCTCCCAATTGACTTGACCCTCAACCCTACTGTACCTAATAACCTTGCTCTTATTCACATTTACTCTTAACTTTCTTCTTCCACACACTTTACCAAACTCCGTCACCAGCTTCTGCAGTTTCTCACATGAATCCGCCACCAGCGCTGTATCATCAGCGAACAACAACTGACTCACTTCCCAAGCTCTCTCATCCCCAACAGACTTCATACTTGCCCCTCTTTCCAAGACTCTTGCATTTACCTCCCTAACAACCCCATCCATAAACAAATTAAACAACCATGGAGACATCACACACCCCTGCCGCAAACCTACATTCACTGAGAACCAATCACTTTCCTCTCTTCCTACACGTACACATGCCTTACATCCTCGATAAAAACTTTTCACTGCTTCTAACAACTTGCCTCCCACACCATATATTCTTAATACCTTCCACAGAGCATCTCTATCAACTCTATCATATGCCTTCTCCAGATCCATAAATGCTACATACAAATCCATTTGCTTTTCTAAGTATTTCTCACATACATTCTTCAAAGCAAACACCTGATCCACACATCCTCTACCACTTCTGAAACCACACTGCTCTTCCCCAATCTGATGCTCTGTACATGCCTTCACCCTCTCAATCAATACCCTCCCATATAATTTACCAGGAATACTCAACAAACTTATACCTCTGTAATTTGAGCACTCACTCTTATCCCCTTTGCCTTTGTACAATGGCACTATGCACGCATTCCGCCAATCCTCAGGCACCTCACCATGAGTCATACATACATTAAATAACCTTACCAACCAGTCAACAATACAGTCACCCCCTTTTTTAATAAATTCCACTGCAATACCATCCAAACCTGCTGCCTTGCCGGCTTTCATCTTCCGCAAAGCTTTTACTACCTCTTCTCTGTTTACCAAATCATTTTCCCTAACCCTCTCACTTTGCACACCACCTCGACCCAAACACCCTATATCTGCCACTCTGTCATCAGACACATTCAACAAACCTTCAAAATACTCATTCCATCTCCTTCTCACATCACCACTACTTGTTATCACCTCCCCATTTACGCCCTTCACTGAAGTTCCCATTTGCTCCCTTGTCTTACGCACCCTATTTACCTCCTTCCAGAACATCTTTTTATTCTCCCTAAAATTTACTGATAGTCTCTCACCCCAACTCTCATTTGCCCTTTTTTTCACCTCTTGCACCTTTCTCTTGACCTCCTGTCTCTTTCTTTTATACTTCTCCCACTCAATTGCATTTTTTCCCTGCAAAAATCGTCCAAATGCCTCTCTCTTCTCTTTCACTAATACTCTTACTTCTTCATCCCACCACTCACTACCCTTTCTAAACAGCCCACCTCCCACTCTTCTCATGCCACAAGCATCTTTTGCGCAATCCATCACTGATTCCCTAAATACATCCCATTCCTCCCCCACTCCCCTTACTTCCATTGTTCTCACCTTTTTCCATTCTGTACACAGTCTCTCCTGATACTTCTTCACACAGGTCTCCTTCCCAAGCTCACTTACTCTCACCACCTTCTTCACCCCAACATTCACTCTTCTTTTCTGAAAACCCATACTAATCTTCACCTTAGCCTCCACAAGATAATGATCAGACATCCCTCCAGTTGCACCTCTCAGCACATTGACATCCAAAAGTCTCTCTTTCGCACGCCTGTCAATTAACACGTAATCCAATAACGCTCTCTGGCCATCTCTCCTACTTACATAAGTATACTTATGTATATCTCGCTTTTTAAACCAGGTATTCCCAATCATCAGTCCTTTTTCAGCACATAAATCTACAAGCTCTTCACCATTTCCATTTACAACACTGAACACCCCATGCATACCAATTATTCCCTCAACTGCCACATTACTCACCTTTGCATTCAAATCACCCATCACTATAACCCGGTCTATATATATATATATATATATATATATATATATATATATATATATATATATATATATATATATATATATATATATATATTTTTTTTTTTTTTTTTTTTTTTTTTTTTTTTGCCGCTGTCTCCCGCGTTTGCGAGGTAGCGCAAGGAAACAGACGAAAGAAATGGCCCAACCCACCCCCATACACATGTATATACATACGTCCACACACGCAAATATACATACCTACACAGCTTTCCATGGTTTACCCCAGACGCTTCACATGCCCTGATTCAATCCACTCACAGCACGTCAACCCCGGTATACCACATAGATCCAATTCACTCTATTCCTTGCCCGCCTTTCACCCTCCTGCATGTTCAGGCCCCGATCACACAAAATCTTTTTCACTCCATCTTTCCACCAACAATTTGGTCTCCCACTTCTCCTCGTTCCCTCCACTTCCGACACATATACCCTCTTGGTCAATCTTTCCTCACTCATTCTCTCCATGTGCCCAAACCATTTCAAAACACCCTCTTCTGCTCTCTCAACCACGCTCTTTTTATTTCCACACATCTCTCTTACCCTTACGTTACTTACTCGATCAAACCACCTCACACCACACATTGTCCTCAAACATCTCATTTCCAGCATATCCATCCTCCTGCGCACATCTCTATCCATAGCCCACGCCTCGCAACCATACAACATTGTTGGAACCACTATTCCTTCAAACATACCCATTTTTGCTTTCCGAGATAATGTTCTCGACTTCCACACATTCTTCAAGGCTCCCAGGATTTTCGCCCCCTCCCCCACCCTATGATCCACTTCCGCTTCCATGGTTCCATCCGCTGCCAGATCCACTCCCAGATATCTAAAACACTTTACTTCCTCCAGTTTTTCTCCATTAAAACTTACCTCCCAATTGACTTGACCCTCTACCCTACTGTACCTAATAACCTTGCTCTTATTCACATTTACTCTTAACTTTCTTCTTTCACACACTTTACCAAACTCAGTCACCAGCTTCTGCAGTTTCTCACATGAATCAGCCACCAGCGCTGCATAATCAGCGAACAACAACTGACTCACTTCCCAAGCTCTCTCATCCCCAACAGACTTCATACTTGCCCCTCTTTCCAAAACTCTTGCATTTACCTCCCTAACAACCCCATCAATAAACAAATTAAACAACCATGGAGACATCACACACCCCTGCCGCAAACCTACGTTCACTGAGAACCAATCACTTTCCTCTCTTCCTACACGTACACATGCCTTACATCCTCGATAAAAACTTTTCACTGCTTCTAACAACTTGCCTCCCACACCATATATTCTTAATACCTTCCACAGAGCATCTCTATCATATGCCTTCTCCAGATCCATAAATGCTACATACAAATCCATTTGCTTTTCTAAGTATTTCTCATATACATTCTTCAAAGCAAACACCTGATCCACACATCCTCTACCACTTCTGAAACCATACTGCTCTTCCCCAATCTGATGCTCTGTACATGCCTTCACCCTCTCAATCAATACCCTCCCATATAATTTACCAGGAATACTCAACAAACTTATACCTCTGTAATTTGAGCACTCACTCTTATCCCCTTTGCCTTTGTACAATGGCACTATGCACGCATTCCGCCAATCCTCAGGCACCTCACCATGAGTCATACATACATTAAATAACCTTACCAACCAGTCAATAATACAGTCACCCCCTTTTTTAATAAATTCCACTGCAATACCATCCAAACCTGCTGCCTTGCCGGCTTTCATCTTCCGCAAAGCTTTTACTACCTCTTCTCTGTTTACCAAATCATTTTCCCTAACCCTCTCACTTTGCACACCACCTCGACCAAGACACCCTATATCTGCCACTCTATCATCAAACACATTCAACAAACCTTCAAAACACTCACTCCATCTTCTTCTCACATCCCCACTACTTGTTATCACCTCCCCATTTGCGCCCTTCACTGAAGTTCCCATTTGCTCCCTTGTCTTACGCACTTTATTTACCTCCTTCCAGAACATCTTTTTATTCTCCCTAAAATTTATATATATATATATATATATATATATATATATATATATATATATATATATATATATATATATATATATATATATATATATATATATATATTTATGGATGGGGTTGTTAGGGAGGTAAATGCAAGAGTTTTGGAAAGAGGTGCAAGTATGAAGTCTGTTGGAGATGAGAGAGCTTGGGAAGTGAGTCAGTTGTTGTTCGCTGATGATACAGCGCTGGTGGCTGATTCATGTGAGAAACTGCAGAAGCTGGTGACTGAGTTTGGTAAAGTGTGTGGAAGAAGAAAGTTAAGAGTAAATGTGAATAAGAGCAAGGTTATTAGGTACAGTAGGGTTGAGGGTCAAGTCAATTGGGAGGTGAGTTTGAATGGAAAAAAACTGGAGGAAGTGAAGTGTTTTAGATATCTGGGAGTGGATCTGGCAGCGGATGGAACCATGGAAGCGGAAGTGGATCATAGGGTGGGGGAGGGGGCGAAAATTCTGGGAGCTTTGAAGAATGTGTGGAAGTCGAGAACATTATCTCGGAAAGCAAAAATGGGTATGTTTGAAGGAATAGTGGTTCCAACAATGTTGTATGGTTGCGAGGCGTGGGCTATGGAAAGAGTTGTGCGCAGGAGGATGGATGTGCTGGAAATGAGATGTTTGAGGACAATGTGTGGTTGTGAGGTGGTTTGATCGAGTGAGTAACGTAAGGGTAAGAGAGATGTGTGGAAATAAAAAGAGCGTGGTTGAGAGAGCAGAAGAGGGTGTTTTGAAGTGGTTTGGGCAAATGGAGAGAATGAGTGAGGAAAGATTGACCAAGAGGATATATGTGTCGGAGGTGGAGGGAACGAGGAGAAGAGGGAGACCAAATTGGAGGTGGAAAGATGGAGTGAAAAAGATTTTGTGTGATCGGGGCCTGAACATGCAGGAGGGTGAAAGGAGGGCAAGGAATAGAGTGAATTGGAACGATGTGGTATACCGGGGTTGACGTGCTGTGAGTGGATTGAATCAGGGCATGTGAAGCGTCTGGGGTAAACCATGGAAAGCTGTGTAGGTATGTATATTTGCGTGTGTGGACGTATGTATATACATGTGTAAGGGGGGGGGGGTGGGGCCATTTCTTTCGTCTGTTTCCTTGCGCTACCTCGCAAACGCGGGAGACAGCGACAAAGTATAATAGAAAAAAAAAAAAAAATATATATATATATATATATATATATATATATATATATATACATATATATATATATATATATATATATATATATATATATATATATATATATATATATATATATATATATATATATATATATATATATATATATATTTATATATCAAAAGGGCAATGGTCCCAGAACAAAACCTTACGATACGCCAATGGCGAAATCAATTGATATTGGGAGGGCTCCTCTGACATGCGTCCTGTCTTCACTTCTATCCATATATCTTTCCATTGAAGAAGCCTCCCATTCATTTTAGCTTGAAGATCCACAGTCTTTACCAACCTCTTGCTTGGCACAGTGTGAAATGCCTTCTGGCAATCCAAATATAGACAATCCACCAAGCCTTCTGTTTTGTTTAAACAAATGGTGATCAGTCTCTCATAGAAATTTGTCATTCGGTATCTATGAACTTTTCTTGAAACCGTTTTGACTTTCACTCGGGTAGAGTTTCCTTTGGATTCTAGGAATCATCCATTTGCTTACTAATTTTTTTCTTTGTGCACTACTGATGCATCTCCTGGGTCCCCTTTCTTTATCATAGGTATGACATATGCCATCATCTTCTCCTTTCGCACTTTAATTCTCTCTAGCGACATCCTAAAGAACACTTCAAGTGGTTTCTCAAGTATATCTTGACACATCCTCGGCACAGAATGGAGACCTACCATGAAGACCATGAGCGTTTTACGGTGCAAAACCCCTTAGTTTTCTTGTCTTCTTTAGGTATTTCAATGCCTTTCACCTCCTCCTTCTCACTCTATTTCACTGGTGTTGGGACTATAGTGACTTCCACTCTGAGAATACTTAAACTTGTCATTCAGTTCCTCGAATATATTTACATTATTTCCTGCAACTCTTCTCTTTGAATCCCGTTGCCTAATCAATGGTTCTTTAACCGACAGTTTGCTCCAGATGAATTTATGGAAAATTGTTGGACTCCCCTCTGGCTTCTTCAGAATACCATTTTCAGAGCTGTTCTGCAATTCTTTTCTTATTCTGCTAAACTCGTGCTTTGCGCTTTGATACCTTACGAATGCTGGCTGGCTGGGGTCCCACCTAAATCTTTCCTCAGCACGCACCTAAGTTTCTCTTTTTTTTTTAACCTGCCCTCTGTATCTGAGGCGAAAGGTACCCACGTTCCTGTTCCTTCACTGTAAATTTTACAAAACGTTCTACCTCACTGTCTTAGTTCCTGGCGAATGAACTCCTCTCCCCAATTATCTCACCATAAAAGTTGTTACGATCTCTGTACGTTCCATGGTTATATCTCCTCCTCAAGTCTGGTATCATCTCTGCTCTTTTTAAGCCCTTATTTTCTTGATAGCAAAATTCGAGATTTGCACGATCACTTATTTCTATGTTATACCATGTCTAATTTTTTCTAATTTCCATGGTCCTTTCTGTGAAGATAAGGAAAATTAATGATGGTGCTAATGTACCAAGTCATATGCTGGTACAGGACATTTTACTATATACACTCTAAGAACTTTGTACATCTGTTCTGGTTAATTGAAATTCTTTAGAGGCTTCTGTATCATCATTACCATGATGCTCTTCTTCCTGCAAATAGTCTGCCTATTATAATGTGACTGAATGGATCATCTTTTAATATTACTTGAGACTCAAGACTGTCTCTTATCAAGAGAGTCGATTCTCCTTCTTCTTTATCGTATCTTTCGAACCTCCTCGCTTTTGTGTAACTTCCTGGCACAACGCGTAAGATCTGACCTTATAGCAATTCTAGTCTCCACAACTCCAATAATATCAAGTGTAGTTTCCCAATTATGATCCTTGAATGCCAAATTCATCATTCACTGCTCATTCATCTGCGTTTGTTTGCATTACTTTCAGTCTGACGCTTCCAACGCTTATTTCTGACCTGTTTGTGTTGCTGGCTAGGCTTTTCCTTCCTTTAACCTGTGTTATCCCCCCCCCTCTCTCTCTCTCTCTCTCTCTCTCTCTCTCTCTCTCTCTCTCTCTCTCTCTCTCTCTCTCTCTCTCTCTCTCTCTCTCTCTCTCTCTCTCTCTCTCTCTCTCTCTCTCTCTCTCTGTAGTTTAATACCTCTAGCGAACAGCCTACTGAATTCTTCCTTGTTTATAAGGATCTTGGCCAGCTTAAGTACTCTCTGACGACATAATTCTACATCGCACGTCACCATTATTGGTCGTTTCCCTTTATATCTTGACTATAACCACCAGTTTTCCCCGTTTATCTCATCAAGGAAACTGTTTATGGCTTGTCCATAGCCTCTAGTGGTCTTTTAATTAACATTCCTTCCCTCCCCACCGTCTCCACTTTACCTGGAGTATAGTCCTCCTTCACTTCAAAAGTCATCAACATCTTACGCTCATGAGCCTCTTCGCTATTTCTTTTTTCATTTTGTTGCCATACACTTGTCTACTACATCCTTCAGTATGATCATCAGCTTTCATATCTGTGGCTTTATCTAACATGTCTCTTTCTTAGCAACAGGCCCTGCGGGCTGAAAAAAACACTTTTACTATCCATCTTATGGACCATATATTTTCTTGTTTGCTCTCTCTCTAATATTGCATATTACTCTCTCTCTCTCTCTCTCTCTCTCTCTCTCTCTCTCTCTCTCTCTCTCTCTCTCTCTCTCTCTCTCTCTCTCTCTCTCTCTCTCTCTCTCTCTCTCTCTCTCTCTCTCGCAAGCTTCAAGTATCCTGTGTACCTGTTGTAATGTCCCTGGGTTTCTTTTCCAGCGCGTCAGTCATCAGATCTCCTGGCATCTCTTCTCCTCAATCATTCCTTTCTGTACGCCGCGAGGCTGCTTCCCTCGATTTCTCTCTTTTTTTTTTGCAGGCATCTTTTTGTCCACTGTTCTCTTATGCTTTATAGCTATGTCCCCAACCCTTAGGCATGGACGCGAGGTACGTGGCTGG
Source organism: Panulirus ornatus (assembly GCF_036320965.1). NCBI lineage: Eukaryota > Metazoa > Arthropoda > Malacostraca > Decapoda > Palinuridae > Panulirus > Panulirus ornatus. The sequence continues at coordinate 26,081,133 of NC_092236.1, forward strand.
CTGCTGCTTACCACAGTTTCTGTGTGGACACTGGCCGATCGGGAATTTACCGTTATGATACCTCCTTCCCTCAAACGGATAGGCGTTGGAATTCTCTTCCTCCTTTTGTCTTTCGTCATTAATAGAACTATTCGACCCTTGAGAGTTAGTCCTACAAATATTTGTGGATTCCTTCTGTCATTTTCTGTCAATCTCATCCGGGATGTCCTTTAGTTGAGGTGTGTGTTGCCATGTCATATGGTTCATTATAATCTTATTTCCTCTTCCTTTCAAGATTCACAGATTTTGCAACTGCTCCCTGAACTCCATCATCACTAGTCACTGGTTTCTTTGTTGTGAGCCACACCTTTGGCTGATCTATCCCATGGACATCCAGACAAAATACTTCTGACCAATTTTTATGATGCTTTTCAGTTCGTGCGTCTCCTTATCTCTGGTTACATCACTTCTGAGTCCCCATAGCTGACTTACTTCTCTATTCACGCCTTTTGTTTATATTTTCAAATTCACTAATTTTCTCTCTCATCTAATGTTTTCTCCCATGATTCTTTTTGTTTCACTCGGTTTCGTTACTTCTTCCTCAAGTTATTTTGGGTTAGGATCCTGATTCTTGGTAATTTCTTTGATTTTCCCAGCCTTATGGTGTCAGACATAGCATCCTATATTACTCACTATGTTATTTTTTCTCCATCCATTTTCCCTGGCTCTCTTCTCGGAGACTTAATAACAACTGCCTGGTCTGAGCACGGTGCCTTAACTGAAAGCATTTCCTATTCAAAGTTTAAGCCCAAAATTGTTGACTTGTTTGGCTCTGGGCTTACAGTATATAAGATTAGATTACAGGATTTATAATCCATTCTGAGCTTTATCAATTTTAGTCTTTTACATATATAAGTTTTAAGATGAACTTATTGAAACAGATAGAAGGACTATAGGATACATCCAGAAAAATAATCTGAGACTAGTTGGCAGTCATCAGTGTTACACTCGTCTCCAGATGTCTTTATAAACTTTTATACTCGCTTTATGTCAATCTGTTACTCATTTTATCATCTGGTTACTTACTCTAAGTATAAATGATCATCTGACAATTATAGGTGGCTTAATTTGACTTCATTGCTCGATATCAAACACCACTTCTTTCCACACCTATTGCTCTTTTACTCCTCACGCTGCCACAGTGTAAAGTTATGTTTAAGAAATATTTCATTCAGGGGCCCCTCCACAATCTCTTCCCTCCCCTTACTAGTACAAAAGGGCCTAGGGAAACTGCAGGCTATCTAGTTCTTCGCCAGATGTAGGTGGGACTCCTCTCCGCTGCTGATGCTGCTGCTGCTGCTGCTGCTGTGTGTGTGTGTGTGTGTGTATGTGTGTGTGTGTGTGTGTGAGTATGTGTTCGTCTGTCTGTCTGGCTGTCTGTCTTTCTGTCGGTCTATCTGTCTGTCTGTCTGTCTGTCTGTCTATCTGTCTGTTTGTATAGACATATGCATTCATACGTTCAAGTGTGTACCTGTTTCAGTTAATACACAGATGTGATTTCCTAACGGGAAATTTTACATCAGATGTTCTCAACTATTGAATTCTCCTTCCTCTCATAAAGCATTTTAAAATTCTGTATACCGTCAACATTAACCGTCTTATTACATAGTTCTGCCGTTCTCGTACTTGGCTACATCATTCCCCAGAGGGCTACAACGTTATGTCTGGGGAAGCCACACGAAGTAACGTAGCACTGAGGTCACAGTGTATAACTGGGGGCCACATATTTTTTCTCTGCCAGGTAAATGATTATATTATGTGATTATATATATATATATATATATATATATATATATATATATATATATATATATATATATATATATATATATATATATATATATATATATATATATATATATAAAATATATATAATAAAATATTATAAATATATATATAATAAAAAGAAAAAAATATATATATATATATCCCTGGGGATAGGGGAGAAAGAATACTTCCCACGCATTCCTCAAGTGTCGTACAAGGCGACTAACGGGGACGGGAGCGGGGGACCAGAAACCCTCCTCTCCTTGTATTTTAACTTTCTAAAAGGGGAAACAGAAGAAGGAGTCGCGCGAGGAGTGCTCATCCTCCTCGAAGGCTCAGATTGGGGTGTCTAAATGTGTGTGGATGTAACCAAGATGAGAAAAAAGGAGAGATATGTAGCATGTTTGAGGAAAGGAACCTGGATGTTTTGGCTCTGAGTGAAACGAAGCTAAATGGTAAAGGGGAAGAGTGGTTTGAGAATATCTTGGGAGTAAAGTCAGGGGTTAGTGAGAGGACAAGAGCAAGGGAAGGAGTAGCACTACTCCTGAATCAGGAGTTGTGGGAGTATGTGATAGAGTGTAAGAAAGTAAATCATAGATTGATATGGGTAAAACTGAATGTTGAGGGACAGAGATGGGTGATTATTGGTGCATATGCACCTGGGCATGAGAAGAAAGACCATGAGAGGCAAGTGTTTTGGGAGAAGCTGAATGAGTGTGTTAGTGGTTTTGACGCACAAGACCTGGTTATAGTGATGGGTGATTTGAATGCAAAGGTGAGTAATGTGGCAGTTGACGGAATAATTGGTATACATGGAGTGTTCAGTGTTGTAAATGGAAATGGTGAAGAGCTTGTAGATTTATGTGCTGAAAAAGGACTGGTGATTGGAATACCGAGTTTAAAAAGCGAGATATACATAAGTATACCACATCGATCCAATTCACTCTATTCCTTGCCCTCCTTTCACCCTCCTGCATGTTCAGGCCCCGATCACTCAAAATCTTTTTCACTCCATCTTTCCACCTCCAATTTGGTCTGCCACTTCACCTCGTTCCCTCCACCTCCGACACATATATCCTCTTGGTTAATGTTTCCTCACTCATTCTCTCCATGTGCCCAAACCATTTCAAAACACCCGCCTCTGCTCTCTCAACCAAGCTCTTTTTATTTCCACACATCTCTCTTACCATTACGTTACTTACTCGATCAAACCACCTCACACCACACATTGTCCTCAAACATCTCATTTCCAGCACATCCATCCTCTGCGCATAACTCTATCCATAGCCCACGCCTCGCAACCATACAATATTGTTGGAACAACTATTCCTTCAAACATACCCATTTTTGCTTTCCGAGATAATGTTCTCGACTTCCATACATTCTTCAAGGCTCCCAGAATTTTCGCCCCCTCCCCCACCCTATGATCCACTTCCGCTTCCATGGTTCCATCCGCTGCCAGATCCACTCTCAGATATCTAAAACACTTTACTTCCTCCAGTTTCTCTCCATTCAAACTTACCTCCCAATTGACTTGACTCTCAACCATACGGTACCTAATAACCTTGCTTTTATTCATATATATATATATATATATATATATATATATATATATATATATATATATATATATATATATATATATATATATATATATATATATATATATATATATATATATATATGAGTGAGTGAGGAAAGATTGACCAAGATGATATATGTGTCGGAGGTGGAGGGAACGAGGAGAAGAGGGAGACCAAATTGGAGGTGGAAAGATGGAGTGAAGAAGATTTTGTGTGATCGGGGCCTGAACATGCAGGAGGGTGAAAGGAGGGCAAGGAATAGAGTGAATTAGAGCGATGTGGTATACCGGGGATGACGTGATGTCAGTGGATTGAATCGGGGCATGTGAAGCGTCTGGGGTAAACCATGGAAAGCTGTGTAGGTATGTATATTCTGCGTGTGTGGACGTATGTATATACATGTGTATGGGGGTGGGTTGGGCCATTTCTTTCGTCTGTTTCCTTGCGCTACCTCGCAAACGCGGGAGACAGCGACAAAGCAAAAAAAAAAAAAAAAAATATATATATATATATATATATATATATATATATATATATATATATATATATATATATATTATATATATATATTTTTTTTTCTTTTTTATATATATATATTTTTTTATAGCAAAAAAAAGAGAATATATATATATATATATATATATATATATATATATATATATATATATATATATATATATATATATATATATATATATATATATATATATTTTTTTTTTTTATACTTTGTTGCTGTCTCCCGCGTTTGCGAGGTAGCGCAAGGAAACAGACGAAAGAAATGGCCCAACCCCCCCCATACACATGTATATACTTACGTCCACACACGCAAATATACATACCTACACAGCTTTCCATGGTTTACCCCAGACGCTTCACATGCCTTGATTCAATCCACTGACAGCACGTCAGCCCCGGTATACCACATCGCTCCAATTCACTCTATTCCTTGCCCTCCTTTCACCCTCCTGCATGTTCAGGCCCCAATCACACAAAATCTTTTTCACTCCATCTTTCCACCTCCAATTTGGTCTCCCTCTTCTCCTTGTTCCCTCCACCTCCGACACATATATCCTCTTGGACAATCTTTCCTCACTCATCCTCTCCATGTGCCCAAACCACCTCAAAACACCCTCTTCTGCTCTCTCAACCACGCTCTTTTTATTTCCACACATCTCTCTTACCCTTACGTTACTCACTCGATCAAACCACCTCACACCACACATTGTCCTCAAACATCTCATTTCCAGCACATCCATCCTCCTGCGCACAACTCTATCCATAGCCCACGCCTCGCAACCATACAACATTGTTGGAACCACTATTCCTTCAAACATACACATTTTTGCTTTCCGGGATAATGTTCTCGACTTCCACACATTCTTCAAGGCCCCCAGAATTTTCGCCCCCTCCCCCACCCTATGATCCACTTCCGCTTCCATGGTTCCATCCGATGCCAGATCCACTCCCAGATATCTAAAACACTTCACTTCCTCCAGTTTTTCTGAATTCAAACTCACCTCCCAATTGACTTGACCCTCAACCCTACTGTACCTAATAACCTTGCTCTTATTCACATTTACTCTTAACTTTCTTCTTCCACACACTTTACCAAACTCAGTCACCAGCTTCTGCAGTTTCTCACATGAATCAGCCACCAGCGCTGTATCATTAGCGAACAACAACTGACTCACTTCCCAAGCTCTCTCATCCCCAACAGACTTCATACTTGCCCCTCTTTCCAAAACTCTTGCATTTACCTCCCTAACAACCCCATCCATAAACAAATTAAACAACCATGGAGACATCACACACCCCTGCCGCAAACCTACATTCAATGAGAACCAATCACTTTCCTCTCTTCCTACACGTACATATGCCTTACATCCTCGATAAAATCTTTTCACTGCTTCTAACAACTTTCCTCCCACACCATATATTCTTAATACCTTCCACAGAGCATCTCTATCAACTCTATCATATGCCTTCTCCAGATCCATAAATGCTACATACAAATCCATTTGCTTTTCTAAGTATTTCTCACATACATTCTTCAAAGCAAACACCTGATCCACACATCCTCTACCACTTCTGAAACCACACTGGTCTTCCCCAATCTGATGCTCTGTACATGCCTTCACCCTCTCAATCAATACCCTCCTATATAATTTACCAGGAATACTCAACAAACTTATACCTCTGTAATTTGAGCACTCACTCTTATCCCCTTTGCCTTTGTACAATGGCACTATGCACGCATTCCGCCAATCCTCGGCACCTCACCATGAATCATACATACATTATATAACCTTACCAAACAGTCAACAATACAGTCACCCCCTTTTTTAATAATTTCCACTGCAATACCATCCAAACCTGCTGCCTTGCCGGCTTTCATCTTCCGCAAAGCTTTCACTACCTCTTCTCTGTTTACCAAATCATTTTCCCTAACCCTCTCACTTTGCACACCACCTCGACCAAAACATCCTATATCTGCCACTCTATCATCAAACACATTCAACAAACCTTCGAAATACTCACTCCATCTCCTTCTCACATCACCACTACTTGTTATCACCTCCCCATTTGCGCCCTTCACTGAAGTTCCCATTTGCTCCCTTGTCTTACGCACTTTCTTTACCTCCTTCCAGAACATCTTTTTATTCTCCCTAAAATTTAATGATACTCTCTCACCCCAACTCTCATTTGCCCTTTTTTTCACCTCTTGCACCTTTCTCTTGACCTCCTGTCTCTTTCTTTTATACATCTCCCACTCAATTGCATTTTTTCCCTGCAAAAATCGTCCAAATGCCTCTCTCTTCTCTTTCACTAATACTCTTACTTCTTCATCCCACCACTCACTACCCTTTCTAATCAACCCACCTCCCACTCTTCTCATGCCACAAGCATCTTTTGCGCAATCCATCACTGATTCCCTAAATACATCCCATTCCTCCCCCACTCCCCTTACTTCCATTGTTCTCACCTTTTTCCATTCTGTACTCAGTCTCTCCTGGTACTTCCTCACACAGGTCTCCTTCTCAAGCTCACTTACTCTCAACACCCTCTTCACCCCAACATTCACTCTTCTTTTCTGAAAACCCATACAAATCTTTTCCTTAGCCTCCACAAGATAATGATCAGACATCCCTCCAGTTGCACCTCTCAGCACATTAACATCCAAAACATATATATATATATATATATATATATATATATATATATATGTATATATATATATATATATATATATATATATATATATATATATATATATATATATATATATATATATATATATATATATATATATATATATATACATGGATTTGTATGTAGCATTTATGGATCTGGAGAAGGCATATGATACAGTTGATAGAGATGCTCTGTGGAAGGTATTAAGAATATATAGTGTGGGTAGGCAAGTTGTTAGAAGCAGTGAATAGTTTTTATCGAAGATGTAAGGTATGTGTACGTGTAGGAAGACAGGAAAGTGATTGGTTCTCAGTGAATGTAGGTTTGCGGCAGGGGTGTGTGATGTCTCCATGGTTGTTTAATTTGTTTATGGATGGGGTTGTTAGGGAGGTGAATTCAAGAGTTTTGGAAAGAGGGGCAAGTATGAAGTCTGTTGTGGATGAGAGAGCTTGGGAAGTGAGTCAGTTGTTGTTCGCTGATGATACAGCGCTGGTGGCTGATTCATGTGAGAAACTGCAGAAGCTGGTGACTGAGTTTGCTAAAGTGTGTGAAAGAAGAAAGTTAAGAGTAAATGTGAATAAGAGCAAGGATATTAGGTAACGTAGGGTAAGTGTTTTAGATATCTGGGAGTGGATCTGGCAGCGGATGGAACCCTGGAAGCGGAAGTGGATCATAGGGTGGGGGAAGGGACGAAATTCCTGGGAGACTTGAAGAATGTGTGGAAGTCGAGAAAATTATCTCGGAAAGCAAAAATGGGTTTGTTTGAAGGAATAGTGGTTCCAACAATTTTGTATGTCTGCAAGGCGTGGGCTATGGATAGAGTTGTGCGCAGGAGGGTGGATGTGCTGAAAATGAGATATTTGAGGACAATGTGTGGTGTGAGGTGGTTTGATCGAGTAAGTAACGTAAGGGTAAGAGAGATGTGTGGAAATAAAAAGAGCGTGGTTGAGAGAGCAGAAGTGGGTGTTTTGAAATGGTTTGGGCACATGGAGAGAATGAGTGAGGAAAGATTGACCAAGAGGATATATGTGTCGGAGGTGGAGGGAACGATGAGAAGTGGGAGACCAAATTGGAGGTTGAAAGATGGAGTGAAAAAGATTTTGTGTGTTCGGGGCCTGAACATGCAGGAGGGTGAAAAGTGTGCAAGGAATAGAGTGAATTGGATCGATGTGGTATACCGGGGTTGACGTGCTGTCAGTGGACTGAATCAGGGCATGTGAAGCGTCTGGGGTAAACCATGGAAAGCTGTGTAGGTATGTATATTTGCGTGTGTGGACGTGTATGTATATACATATCTATGTGGGTGGGTTGGCCCATTTCTTTCGCCTGTTTCGATGCGCTACCTCGCAAACACGGGAGACAGCGACAAAGCAAAAAAAAAAGAAGAAAAATATATATATATATATATATATATATATATATATATATATATATATATATATATATATATATATATATATATATATATATATATATATATATATATGTATATATATATATATATATATATGTATATATATATATATACATATACATATATATATATATATATATATATATATATATATATATATATATATATATATATATATATATATATATATATATATATATATATATATATATGTATAGATTGATACACGAAAAGTTCCCAAGTGCAATTTCGTGTAATAATCAAATCATCAGGAGAGACACAAGACAGAAATATAACAGTCAGTTGATATACATCGAAGAAACGAAGCTAGGACGCCATTTCGTAAACAAGTGATTGTCCAAAACATACAACGAGAGCTCATAAACTTATCATTTTACAAATCTTATCAACAATAAAGTTATCTAATTTGTACAGACCATCACTAATATTTATATTTATTCTATTTATTTATTTATTATACTTTGTCGCTGTCTCCCGCGTTTGCGAGGTAGCGCAAGGAAACAGACGAAAGAAATGGCCCAACCCCCCCCATACATATGTATATACATACGTCCACACACGCAAATATACATACCTACACAGCTTTCCATGGTTTACCCCAGACTCTTCACATGCCTTGATTCAATCAGCTGACAGCACGTCAACCCCGGTATACCACATCGCTCCAATTAACTCTATTCCTTGCCCTCCTTTCACCCTCCTGCATGTTCAGGCCCCGATCACACAAAATCTTTTTCACTCCATCTTTCCACCTCCAATTTGGTCTCCCTCTTCTCCTTGTTCCGTCCACCTCCGACACATATATCCTCTTGGTCAATCTTTCCTCACTCATCCTCTCCATGTGCCCAAACCACTTCAAAACACCCTCTTCTGCTCTCTCAACCACGCTCTTTTTATTTCCACACATCTCTCTCACCCTTACGTTACTCACTCGATCAAACCACCTCACACCACACATTGTCCTCAAACATCTCATTTCCAGCACATCCATCCTCCTGCGCACAACTCTATCCATAGCCCACGCCTCGCAACTAATCACTAATATTATGATTTTAAATCTTTTTGTATTCAATAATAGAAGATTCAATGATATTTCTCTTGGTAATAGAGTTAGAGTTAACAACTGTGATAGCGTTACTCCAGTCAATGCAATGATCATAGTTTTTAACATGATTAAACTAGGCATTTGATTCTTGTCCCGTTCTTATACTATATTTGTGTTGCTTAAGTCTAACAGAAAGATCCTTACCAGTCTGACCAACATAAAATTTATCACAATTTCCACAAGGAGCTTTATAGATGCAACCAAGAGAATTTTCTGGTGAATTTCTGATAAAGATATTCTTTATAGTATTTTTGTTGCTAAGGGCAACATTTGCATTAAAGGATTTAATCAACATCGGAAGTAATGTGAAATTATTATTAAAAGGGAGAACTAAAAGATTCTTGGTGTCAATGGGAGGTTTGGGCTCAACTCTATAAAATGATTTCTTTGCTAACTTAAGGGATTTATCAATGAAAGATCTAGGGTACTTTAACTTAGATCCAATTGAATATATCTTCTTAAACTCATCATCAATAAACTCTGGACAGCAAATACGTAATGCCCTTAGGAACATAGATTGAAATGATGATAATTTAACTCTGTCATGTTGAGATGAGTAATAATGGATATATGAGCATACATTGGTGGTTTTTTTGTATGCTAAACTTAAACTTGTTTCCTTGTCTATGGATCATGCAATCTAAAAATGGTAACATCCCATTATTTTCATTTTCTACAGTAAATTTGATGGAAGGTACTAAATTGTTAAGTAATGGGAGAAGTATTTGTAAATTTTCATTTGTTGGTCAAACACAAAGAACATCATCTACATGCCTAAACCAAATTGCATTAGAAGGTAAGATATCCTTTAGTAATTTTCTTTCAAAAAATTCCATATAAAGATTACTTAGTACAGGTGAATAAGTGTTACCCATTGTCATACCAAAGTCTTGAGCATAACAATCTCCATTAAATTGAAATACACAGTCTTTTATACACAATTTTATCAGTTCAGTGAAATTGGACTTTGAAACAGGTAATTGAATATCATCCAAGACATCAAATAAATATTCTAAAAGGTCATCAACTGGAACTTTAGTGAAAAGTGAGGAAACATCAAAGCTAACTAGTTTGAAATCAAAATTGATATTGATATTGTTTAGCTTGTTGACTAAATCTACATTGTTCATGATATTAGAATTTGATACCTTACCCACGAAAGGGCTTAATAAGGAAACTAACCATTTTGATAATTTATATGTGATGGAGCCTAATGAACTCACTACAGGTCTTGCTGGAAAATTTTGTTTATGTGTTTTGATAAGTCCATTCATATATGGCAATGAAGGGGACAAAGATGACAAATTTTTGATAAGAGAAATGTTACCTTTCAACAACAAATTCGTTTCTTTATTGAAATGAGCATTAACTGCTTCTAAGGGATTTTTACTAAGTTTAGAATATGTTGTGTTATCATTTAGAAGATCATTCATTTTAGATAAATAGTTACTTTTGTCTAAAATCACAACAGTGTTATCCTTATCTGCTTTAGTAATATGTATATCCTTGTCTTTTTTTAAGGTGTTAATAGCTCTTATGAATCTTTTAGGGCAATTAGCTTCCACTGGTTTTGACACTCTGGCATACAGTAAACCCTTGAAATATTAATATCATCATTACTTATATTACTGTATTTTTCTAAATTACAAAAAGACTTTGTGACATCAACACAGCTGGCTTCTCTGTTAGAGCACACAAACCTTTTAGAATATTTATTTGATGTCTTGGATGATATTCATTTACCTGTTTTAAAGTCTAATTTCATTGAACTGATAAAATTGTGTATAAAAGACTGTGTATTTCACTTTCATGGAGATTATTATGCTCAAAAATTTGGTATGGCAATGGGTAACCCTCTTTCACCTGTACTAAGTAATCTTTACATGGAAATTTTTAAACAAAATTACTAAATGATATCTTACCTTCTAATACAATTTGGTTTAGGTATGTAGATGATGTTCTTTGTGTTTGGCCAACAAATGAAAATTTACTAATATTTCTCCCCTTACTTAACAATTTAGTACCTTCCATCAAATTTACTGTAGAAAATGAAAATAATGGTATGTTACCATTTTTAGATTGCATGATCCATAGACAAGGAAACAAGTTTAAGTTTAGCATATACAGAAAACCCACCAATGTATGCTCATATATCCATTATTACTCATCTCAACATGACAGAGTTAAATTATCATCATTTCAATCTATATTCCTAAGGGCATTACGTATTTGCAGTCCAAAGTTTATTGATGATGAGTTTGAGAATATATATTCTATTGGATCTAAGTTAAAGTACCCTAGATCTTTCATTGATAAATCCCTTAAGTAAGCAAAGAAATCATTTTATAGAGTTGAGCCTAAACCTCCCATTGACACCAAGAATATTTTAGTTCTCCCTTTTAATAATAATTTCACTTTGCTTCCCATATTGCTTAAATCCTTTAATGTAAATGTTGCCTTTAGCAACAATAATACTATAAAGAATATCTTTATCAGGAATTCACCAGAAAATTCTCTTGGTTGCATCTATAAAATTCCTTGTGGAAACTGTGATAAATTTTATGTTGTTCAGACTGGTAAGGATCTAATTGTTAGACTTAAGCAACACAAATGTAGTATAAGAACGGGACAAGAATCAAATGCCTTGTTTAATCATGTTAAAAACTATGATCATTTTATTGACTGGAGTAACGCTATCTCAGTTGTTAACTCTAACTCTATTACCAAGAGAAATATCATTGAATCTTCTATTATTAAATACACAAAGAATTATAATCTTAATATTAGTGATGGTCTGTACAAGTTAGATAACTTTATTGTTGATAAGATTTGTAAAATGATAAGTTTATGAACGCTCGTTGTATGTTTTGGACAATCAATTTTTTACCAAATGGCGTCCTAGCTTCGTCTCTTCGATGTATATCAACTGACTGTTATATTTCTGTCTTGTGTCTCCCCTGAAGATGTGATTATTACACGAAAGTGCACTTGGGAACTTTTCGTGTTTCATTTTCCCCGTGGACTCATAGGAATATCTTGATCACGCGCAAAATTGTGATCCTTTCCAATATAGACTGATATGGTCAAAACTGAAAGTTGCTGGAGAGATATAGGTGATTATTGGTGGATATGCACCTGGGCTTGAGAAGAAAGATCATGAGAGGCAAGTGTTTTGGGAGCAGCTGAATGAGTGTGTTAGTAAATTTGATGCACGAGACCGGGTTATAGTGATGGGTGATTATTAAATTAATGCTAAAGTGAGTAATGTAGCACTTGAGGGAATAATTGGTATACATGGGGTGTTAAGTGTTGTAAATGGAAAAGGTGAAGAGCTTGTAGATTTATGTGCTGAAAAAGGACTGGTGATTGGGAATACCTTGTTTAAAAAGAGAGATATACATAAATATACGTATGTAAGTAGGAGAGATGGCCAGAGAGCGTTATTGGATTACGTGTTAATTGATAAGAGCGCGAAAGAGAGACTTTTGGATGTTAATGTGCTGAGAGGTGCAACTGGAGGGATATCTGATCATTATGTTGTGGAGGCGAAGGTGAAGATTTGTAGAGGTTTTCAGAAAAGAAGGGAGAATGTTTGGGTAAAGAGAGTGGTGAGAGTAAGTGAGCTTGGGAAGGAGACCTGTGTGAGGAAGTACCAGGAGAGACTGAGTACAGAATGGAAAAAGGTGAGAACAAAGGAGGTAAGGGAAGTGGGGGAGGAATTGGATGTATTTAGGGAAGCAGTGATAGCTTGCGCAAAAGATGCTTTTGACATGAGAATCGTGGGAGGTGGGCAGACTGTAAAGGGTAGTGAATGGTGGGATAAACAAGTAAGATTATTGATGAAAGATAAAGGAGAGGCATTTGGACGATTTTTGCAGGGAAATAATGCAAATGAGTGGGAGTGTATAAAAGAAAGAGGCAGGAGGTCAAGAGGAAGGTGCAAGAAGTGAAAAAGAGGGCAAATGAGAGTTCGGGTGAGAGAGTGGTGTCCAAAGTGAGAGGGTTAGGGAAAATGATTTGGTAAACAGAGAAGAGGTAGTAAAAGCTTTGCGGAAGATGAAAGCCGGCAAGGCAGCATTGTTGGATGGTATTGCAGTGGAATTTATTAAAAAAAGGGGTGACTGTACTGTTGACTGGTTGGTAAGGTTATCTAATGTGTATAGGACTCATGGTAAGGTGCCTGAGGATTGGCGGAATGCTTGCATATTGGCATTGTACAAGGGCAAAGGGGATAAAGGTGAGTGCTCAAATTACAGAGGTATAAATTTGTTGAGTATTCCTGGGAAATTATATGGGAGGGTATTGATTCAGAGGGTAAAGACATGTACAGAGTATCAGATTGGGAAGAACAGTGTGGTTTAAGAAGTGGTAGAGGATTTGCGGGTCAGGTGTTTGCTTTGAAGAATGTGTGTGAGAAATACTAAGAGAAGCAAATGGATTTGTATGTAGTATTTATGGATCTGGAGAAGCCATATGATAGAGTTGATAAAGATGCTCTGTGGAAGGTATAAAGAATATATGGTGTGGGAGGCAAGTTGTTAGAGGAAGTGAAAAGTTTTTATCGAGGATGTAAGGCATGTGCACGTGTAGGAAGAGAGGTAAGTGATTGGTTCTCAGTGAATATAGGTTTGCGGCAGGGGTTTGTGATGTCTCCATGGTTGTTTAATTTGTTTTTGGATGAAGTTGTTAGGGAGGTGAATGCAAGAATTTTGGAAAGAGAGGCAAGTATGCAATCTGTTGTGGATGAGAGAGCTTGGAAGTGAGTCAGTTGTTGTTCGCTGATGATGCAGCGCTGGTGGGTGATTCATGTGAGAAACTGCAGAAGCTGGTGACTAAGTTTGGTAAAGTGTGTGAAAAAGGAAAGTTAAGAGTAAATATGAATAAGGGCAAGGTTATTAGGTACAGTTAGGTTGAGGGTCAAGTCCATTGGGAGGTAAGTTTGAATGGAGAAAAACTGGAGGAAGTGATGTGTTTTAGATATCTGGGAGTGGATTTGGCAGCGGATGGAACCATGGAATCGGAAGTGAATCATTGGGTTGGGGAGGGGGCGAAAACTTTGGGAGCGTTGAAGAATGTGTGGAAGTCGAGAACATTATCTCGGAAAGCAAAAATGGGGATGTTTGAAGGAATAGTGGTTCCAACAATATTGTATGGTTGCGAAGCGTGGGCTATGGATAGAGTTGTGCGCAGGAGGGTGGATGTGCTGGAAATGAGATGTTTGAGGATAATATGTGGTGTGAGGTGGTTTGATCGAGTAAGAAATAATAGGGTAAGAGAGATATGTGGTAAAAAATATAGA
>NC_092236.1:26095652-26145271 GCF_036320965.1 Panulirus ornatus
CTCTACACTAATCCCTGACTTTACTCCAAGACATTCCCAAACCACTCTCCCCTTTTACCCCTTGAGCTTCGTTTCACTCAGAGCCAAAACATCCTCAGGTTACTTATCCTCAAACATACTACCTATCCTCGCCTTTTTTCACATCTTTGGTTACAATCCACACACATTTAGACATCCCAACCTGAGTCCTACGAGGAGGATGAGCACTCCCCGCGTGACTTCCTTCTGTTTCCCCGTTTTTTTTTTTTAGAAAGTTAAAAATACAGGAGGGGAGGATTTGGGAAGTAGTTCTTCACCCCTATCCCCAGGGAAATATATATATATATACAATACACACACAAAACACATATAACACTCATACACACATATACACACATATATGTAGATACATATGAAAAAAATGAAAGAAATTAATTAGAAAACTGAAACTTCTTCTGAAATGAAATAAAAAAAAAATGAATTTCACATTATTGGTTCAACAACCTCATGGCTATGGAAAAGGGAAATGTATAATTTATTTACACAAACGTCAATAGTAGTTTTCATCAATTTAACCACGTATCATACTGGCCCTGGACCACTTCTCTTATCAGAAACAGGAATATTGGCTTATTATGTTCTCAACTTGTCTTCAATACACAAAGTACAACCCTATCTGGATACAGGAGGGTAGTAGTTGGTCATTCTGCCATAATAAATGCCTTGACAGAGGAAAAGTTTAACTAGACCTCCAACTTTTCCAGTATATTCATGAAAAACACCTTTTTTGCTTTCTATCCTATCACTTTGAAAAATGCTCCTTTGTTCACATTTTCATGAAATATCAAATATTATATATAATATAATATATATATAAATATTATATATATATATAATTATTTATTTTTTTTTTTTTTTTATACTTTTTCGCTGTCGCCCGCGTTTGCGAGGTAGCGCAAGGAAACAGACGAAAGAAATGGCCCAACCCACCCCCCATACACATGTATATACATACGTCCACACACGCAAATATACATACCTACACAGCTTTCCATGGTTTACCCCAGACGCTTCACATGCCTTGATTCAATCAACTGACAGCACGTCAACCCCGGTATACCACATCGCTCCAATTCACTCTATTCCTTGCCCTCCTTTCACCCTCCTGCATGTTCAGGCCCCGATCACACAAAATCTTTTTCACTCCATCTTTCCACCTCCAATTTGGTCTCCCTCTTCTCCTCGTTCCCTCCACCTCCGACACATATATCCTCTTGGTCAATCTTTCCTCACTCATTCTCTTCATGTGACCAAACCATTTTAAAACACCCTCTTCTGCTCTCTCAACCACGCTCTTTTTATTTCCACACATCTCTCTTACCCTTATGTTACTTACTCGATCAAACCACCTCACACCACACATTGTCCTCAAACATCTCATTTCCAGCACATCCATCCTTCTGCGCACAACTCTATCCATAGTCCACGCCTCGCAACCATACAACATTGTTGGAACCACTATTCCTTCAAACATACCCATTTTTGCTTTCCGAGATAGTGTTCTCGACTTCCACACATTCTTCAAGGCTCCCAGAATTTTCGCCCCCTCCCCCACACTATGATCCACTTCCGCTTCCATGTTTCCATCCGTTGCCACATCCACTCCCAGATATCTAAAACACTTCACTTCCTCCAGTTTTTCTCCATTCAAACTCACCTCCCAATTGACTTGACCCTCAACCCTACTGGACCTAATAACCTTGCTCTTATTCACATTTACTCTTAACTTTCTTCTTCCACACACTTTACCAAACTCAGTCACCAGCTTCTTCAGTTTCTCATATGAATCAGCCACCAGCGCTGTATCATCAGCGAACAACAACTGACTCACTTCCCAAGCTCTCTCATCCCCAACAGACTTCATCCTTGCCCCTCTTTCCAAAACTCTTGCATTCACCTCCCTAACAACACCATCCATAAACAAATTAAACAACCATGGAGACATCACACACCCCTGCCAATCACTTTCCTCTCTTCCTACACGTACACATGCCTTACATCCTCGATAAAAACTTTTCACTGCTTCTAACAACTTGCCTCCCACACCATATATTCTTAATACCTTCCACAGAGCATCTCCATCAACTCTATCATATGCCTTCTCCAGATCCATAAATGCTACATACAAATCCATTTGCTTTTCTAAGTATTTCTCACATACATTCTTCATATATATATATATATATATATATATATATATATATATATATATATATAACGAAAGAGAGAGAGAGAGAGAGAGAGAGAGAGAGAGAGAGAGAGAGAGAGAGAGAGAGAGAGAGAGAGAGAGAGAGAGAGAGAGAGAGACTTCACTTCACTGTGAAGAGATATATTCACTGGAAAGAGAAAAAATTTAAAAAATGGTGAGTACTTTCGTTTATCACATCCTCAGAGAGAGATGGGGAGATACAGGTGTTGAGGGTCTTATAAACACAGAGGTAGCAATGAAGCGGGGCTTCATTAATCCCCGCGGAGTGGAGGTGGGCACCAATTAAATGACCTGACATCTGACCTTCCTCTCCTTACATTGTGTGTGGATAGGGTTATTCTCGTAGATACTTCTTAATGATTATTTCAGTTAACAGTTGTTACATTCAAAATGGCTAAAGGACATAATGATCAAATGCCCCAGGTGTGAAACATGATTTAGTTACATTTTTTCACTGAAATGGTTTAGCTATGGTCGAAGCTCCTTCCAAGTCGATATTATGATCAACGGGAGCTTTATGTTGAAAAAAGGCGTTGCTCTGTTGGGCTATCCTCGTGCTACTTATGTTATGAGATCCTAGTCTCCAAATCTTTCCCTGACTATCCAGTATAGAGCTGGTTAGTCTTTGCATGGGACTTTATAACATCTGTACTATTTGATGGGCTATTTTTGATGAGGGCTTTCTTGATATTGTTTTCATATTTGAATACTATTTGTACATTATTTTTTTTTAGAATGTGAACACATTCGAGAACATTTTCATGGAAGGGAAGAACAAGGGTTCTTTAGTAATTTTTACGTTCTGGCTTATCATTTTGGCCAATACAAAAGCTTTTCCTGACACTTGTTAAGTATTCATTGGGTATCTTAGCTTCTGTCCAATGTACTGAATCATTTTCAGTTCATCATCTAAAAATTCAGGATCTGAACTGCTGTACGATCTCAGGTACATAAATATGAAAACTGATCTTTTTACCTTAATATGATGATTTGAATAATAGTGGTCATAAGACAGTGCATTTGTAGGCTTTCTGTAAACCTTAGTCTTCAAGATATCTTTATCTCTGTTGACCCCTGCATCCGAAAAGGGTAATTTATCATTCATTTCGACTTCATTAGTAAAGAGGAGCTAACGAGTTTAACGTGTGCAGAAAGTTCTCAATTGGTACATTACTAAGCCAAAAGCAAAGTATGTCGTCTACATGTCGGAGGCAAACTATGTTTTGTTCCTTTATGGTGTTTAGCAAATGGCTTTCAAAATACTCTTTGTAGATATTTGCTAACACAGCGGAGTCGAGTCTCTTCCTATTCATTCTATTTTTCCAAGGTGGGCAAATCTATAGTCTTTAACCTATCCCTGTAAGTCAGCTCTCTTATCTCACGTACCCTCTTGACGTTCTTCACTTTCACATCCATTAGATATTTAGGTTCTTTCGAATTACGAAACGAAACCTGAGATGCCTATTCTATTCAAGGTTTCATGTTATTGTATTAACAATACTAAGCATCTTCATCTGAATATACTTCATGTAATAGCATCTTCCCTGCTTGGCAATTCTCCTGATGGGCTCTGATCACATAGTCGATTCCCAAGTCACACACACACACACACACACACACACACACACACACACACACACACACACACACACACACACACAGTTTTTCTAGCTTTTTACCAGTTATATTATACTGATATTGGGGCCTTCTCCCACTGTATCTCAACTATATTTTTTTTTGCATTTGCTTGAGAGAAACTTCATAAGTCATGTGTTAGATCAACTCTGGAGCCTGTTCTTTTATAAGATTTTGCCATCTTCATCATTCCTTGCTTTTGTAGTGACCCTTATCATCATCGGAAACGTGATAGAATTTATGGTATTTCATATACCTAGATCAAGAATTTTAATGATCCTAAGAATAAACCCCTCAACACGCTGCTGGTAAGATAGGTTCCTCTGACATACTTCCTCCGTTCCCTTCCATTAAAGGAGTCTCCTCCTCATGCTTGTCTGACAATCCAGAATCTCTCCTGCGTTGAACAACAGCAAATGTTTCAAGGCAGTTCAAGAACACGTAATCTACCCACCCATTTCCGTTGTCTTCAAGTCCTCACTTTTATAGAAGAATAACGAAAACTCATGCACGACTTATCATTCTTTTTTTTTGTGAATCCATCATATCTCTCACCAAAGCGTTTGTCCTTTCCAAATAATCATCCATCTGCTTTCTTATTATCTTTTCCAGTGCTTTATAGACTCCATTCGTCAGAGATATCTATCTGTGGTATACTGGAATTTCTTGGTCTTCTTTCTTAAAGATAAGCGCGGCATTACCTTTCCTTTACTCCTTTGGCGCTATACAGTCTTCTAGTGATTATCTTAATATTGCAAAAGGCTTTTCAAATGTTTCTGTACTTTCCTTGAGAAACAATTGGTAGGCTTCTTTAAAACCATGTGCCTTATATGGATTATGCCTCTTGAATAGCTTGCTATGTACTTTCCAACAATGTTAATGATTTCCAAGTCCATCCTTCCAGCCCATCTCCCTGGGTTAGAGTGAACATAACTTTGAAATTTCTCCTCCCTGCATTTTTGCATATTTCATTGTTGTCTTCAACTCTTCCCTCAGAATTCATCAGCATATTAGACCATGGAATTGATTTTGACTTGCTTTGTCCACAATGCCTTTTTTCTTTTCAACGTATCTATGCTCTTCTTCATTCCTCGTCTTCTTAGCATTGCTTAATTGACTGGTGTGTTGCCTTTGTCTTTTCCCCAGTAAATCCTTATGATCTATTGTTTATTCACATCTTTTACTGAACTTTACCCCGAATTTTGCTAACAGACCCTCTCTGTTTACTGCTAAGGTACCCATAGTTTTGGCTATGGAATCTATTTTCCCTTCTTAAGTCCCCAAAGAAAGTGCTTAACTTGTGTCCTACAAAATTTAGATATTCCTGGTATATTTCTTTAAAATCCCCACAAATGGATCTCGACCACATTTTGAGAAGTGAATATCCTGATGCCTCCCATCTTATGATTGTGCCTTTGCTACCTTCCTATAGCATCATGATTGTGCCTCTATTATGTTCCATGATTAGTTCCTTTGGTACCCCCTAGTAACCATTCCCACTAAGTTCATTGTAAACAGATAGTTTACTAGCATATCTTGAAACTAATATCTCCGTTACTGAGAAAGCCAGTTTCCTCTTCCTTCATCTTCACCGTCATTTTTGATATCATCCGTATATCCCTTTGGAAAAAATTGACAAGATATCATATCTTTATCAATTTGACAACTCCCATCTTTTTCTTTTGAAATATCTGGTTTAGGTAGTCAATCCAACCTTTCAACTTTACCTCTCATACCCTTGCCACCAATTCATCAGCAGTCGTAAGCATTACTTTCAATCCTCTTCTGGCATTGTGCTCAGAAAGGAATGCCAATTTCTCAATTGTCTTTCGGTAATAAAGGTTAACGATGGAGTTTTTTAGTTTGACTTAGTCTCTGGCTACCACTGCTGGCGAATATGTTTGTTTGAGCTAGTTTCTTTGTTTTACGTGTGTGTGTGTGTGTGTGTGTGTGTGTGTGTGTGTGTGTGTGTGTAACGTGGAGAGAAGTGTGAGTTATATTTCTTTCCATGTCCTTATTCGATGTGCTTGTTTTATATATCTCGCGCATCTGTACTAGTGGTAGGAATTATCCGCTCTCTAGTCCTTCTTATCATCTCCTCCTTTGCCTCTTGTCGTTATTTTCTGTTTCCCTCTCACTCTTGTTTCCATTAGTCGTACCTCTGATAAATACCTTATCAAATTTTCAACTTTCTCAAGATTCTTAACATGCTTAACTACCTCTTGGCTTCACAACTTCATGTTGAATGTATCTTTACTTGCTGTTATTTATATGTCTATATCTACCTCTTTCCTTTGTCTCTAAGGGAGCGCATTCGTCATGTCTATATGTTCTTGTAGTTTTATTTGATCAGCATTTCTTCCTATGATAACTTTTCTTCTATATACCTCCCGCCTCGTTAACTCCCAGGTATGGTTCAGTCTTGCCATCATCTAATCTCCACAGCGGTCGGTCCTCCAGCTCCATGTCTGTTTTTTTTTTTCAGAATCCCTATTTTCGTCAACATACATTAATCATCTTTACCTTACTAAACCTTCCGCCAAATATTCCATACATTCCCCTGATCGTTTTGTCTCTAACAGAACACTTTGCTCTCTGTGTAGCTTCATTTGCTAGATTATGTTTACTGTTTCAGTGTTCCTGGCTATGTGGTCCTTTAAACCTCATCATTGACTCTACTTTTCTGTCTTCTATTTCCTCCTACAACATTCCTTGATCTCTGTACGATTGGACTTTCCATTGGTTGACCTACCTTACGACCCTCCAGTGAAGGTCCTGACCCTTTTCCCTGAGCCTTTCCTCCGTCTTCTGGCTGTTTTCTCTCTCCATATCTTTGATCCTTCTTAATTTTTGATCATGTTCTCTGATTAAATTCCTAAGTTTCCTAACTTTTCATTCATCAGCCGCTAATTTCATTCTGTTTTTCATCTAACTTCCTTTTATCTAATTAAGTGTCACTGTTGAGGTCAAAATCATTCTCGTGTCGAGTAATTTTCTTATTTAGGTTCTAGTCTAAGCTGGCCTGAAAATAGGTATGCCCCCTGATATATGTAAATGTATTTCTGACTAAACTTGTTAAATAAGTAATTTCTTCATCACCCAAGCTATAAACATATAAGGCTATTGTTTAGTTTCCACATATATATGATCACGATTACATCAGGAATATTAGGACATTTCTTATACTTCTAGAATCAGATCTCATGTCAGTAGGACATATTAGTCTGTGTGCAATTATATATTTGTAATCAGCGATTTGTACAAATCAGAGAGTGAGTTTCACTCTCGTGGGACACAATCTTTTGATGTTTGCTCATAATCATAAAGCTTTTAAAATTTCAACATGCTGTACGCATTTACATTCTCATAATTCAGCTTATTCCCTTCATCCACCACAAATACCAGACAAACTGATTATTTACATCTTTTCCGACAAGTTTCTCATTTATTTTCACATTTTAACCTTTAGTTGTTCCCCATTATTTTCTTGCGTGTGTGTGTGCGTTAACGGGAAAGAGTTTTACGATCGTGTCGCTCCGTTTCTTGAATCTTGTATACGTGTATATATATATATATATATATATATATATATATATATATATATATATATATATATATATATATATATATATATATATATATATATATATATATACATATATATATATATATATGTGTATATATGGGGTAAACCATGGAAAGTTCTGTGAGGCCTGAACGTGGAAAGAGAGCTGTGGTTTCGGTGCATTATTACATGATAGCTAGAGACTGAGTGTGAACGAATGTGGCCTATGTTGTCTTTTTCTAGTGCTACCTTGCGCACATGAGGGGGAGGGGGTTGCTATTTCATGTGTGGCGGGGTGGCGACGGGAATGAATAAGGGCAGATAGTATGAATTATGTACATGTGTATATATGTATATGTCTGTGTGTGTATATATATGTATACGTTGAGATGTATAGGTATGCATATTTGCGCGTGTGGACGTATATGTATATACATGTGTATGTAGGTGAGTTGGGCCATTTCTTTTGTCTGTTTCCTTGCGCTACCTCGCTAACGCGGGAGACAGCGACAAAGCAAAATGAATAGATAATAAATAGATAAATAAATGAATAAATAAATATATATATATATATATATATATATATATATATATCATGCAAACCTCCAAGAGCCAGGATCGAACCCGGGACCCCTGCGTAACGGGCGGGAGCGCTACCGCTACCGCTAGGTTTGTATGTTCGATGAAAGTGCGCGTTCATATGCGGATTGTTCGTATATATATATATATATATATATATATATATATATATATATATATATATATATATATATATATATATATATATATATATACGTGCAGGAAGAGAGGAAAGTGATTGGTTCTCAGTGAATGTAGGTCTGCGGCAGGGGTGCGTGATGTCTCCATGGTCGTTTAGTTTGTTTATGGATGGGATTGTTAGGGAGGTGAAT
This sequence comes from Panulirus ornatus, assembly GCF_036320965.1. Taxonomy (NCBI): domain Eukaryota; kingdom Metazoa; phylum Arthropoda; class Malacostraca; order Decapoda; family Palinuridae; genus Panulirus; species Panulirus ornatus. The sequence goes on from NC_092236.1 coordinate 26,104,012, forward strand.
GCAAGAGTTTTCGAAAGAGGGGCAAGTATGAAGTCTGTTGGGGATGAGGGAGTTTGGGATGTGAGTCAGTTGTTGTTCGCTGATGATACAGCGCTGGTGGCTGATTCATGTGAAAAACTGCAGAAGCTGGTGACTGAGTTTCGTAAAATGTGTGAAAGAAGAAAGTTAAGAGTAAATGTGAATAAGAACAAGGTTGTTAGGTACAGCAGGGTTAGGGTCAAGTCAATTGGGAGGTGTGTTTGAATGGAGAAAAACTGGAGGAAGTAAAGTGTTTTAGATATCTGAGAATGGATTTGGCAGCGGATGGAACCATGGAAGCGGAAGTGAATCATAGGGTGGGGGAGGGGGCGAGAATCCTGGGAGCCTTGAAGAATGTGTGGAAGTCGAGAACATTATCTCCGAAAGCAAAAATGTGTATGTTTGAAGGAATAGTGGTTCCAACAATGTTGTATGGTTGCGAGGCGTGGGCTATGGATAGAGCTGTACGCAGGAGGGTGGATGTGCTAGAAATGAGATGTTTGAGGACAATATGTGGTGTGAGGTGGTTTGATCGAGTAAGTAATGTAAGGGTTAGAGAGATGTGTGGAAAGAAAAAGAGCTTGGTTGAGAGAGCAGAAGAGGGTGTTTTGAAATTGTTTGGGCACATGGAGAGAATGAGTGAGGAAAGATTGACAAAGAGGATATATGTGTCGGAGGTGGAGGGAACGAGGAGAAGTGGGAGACCAAATTGGAGTTGGAAAGATGGAGTGAAAAAGATTTTGAGTGATCGGAGCCTGAACATGCAGGATTGTGAAAGGCGGGTAAGTAATAGAGTGAATTGGATCGATATGGTATACCGGGTTTGACGTGCTGTCAATGGATTGAATCAGGGCATGTGAAGCGTCTGGGATAAACCATGGAAAGTTGTGTGGGGCCTGGATGTGGAAAGGAAGCATTTCGGGCATTATTGCATGGAAGCTAGAGACTGAGTGTTAACGAATGGCGCCTTTGTTGTCTTTTACTAGCGCTACCTCGCATACATGAGGGGGGAGAGGGATGTTATTCCATGTGTGGCGAGGTGGCGATGGGAATGAGTAAAGGCAGACAGTGTGAATTGTGTGCATGTGTATATACGTATGTGTCTGTGTGTGTATATATATGTGTACATTGAAATGTATGGGTACGTAAATTTGCGTGTGTGGACGTGTATGTATATACACGTGTATGGGGGTGGGTTGGGCCATTTCTTTCGTCTGTTTCCTTACGCTACCTCGCAAACGCGGGAGACAGCGTCAATGCAAAATATAATAAATAGATTAATATATATATATATATATATATATATATATATATATATATATATATATATATATATATATATATATATATATATATATATATATATATATATATAAATATATATATATATATATATATATATATATATATATATATATATATATATATATATATATATATATATATATATATATATATATCTTTTCTTTCTTTCATACTATTCGCCATTTCCCGCATTAGCGAGGTAGCGTTGAGAACAGAGGACTGGGCCCTTGAGGGAATATCCTCACCTGGGCCCCTTCTCTGTTCCCCTTCTCTTTTGGAAAATTAAAAAAAAAGTGAGAGGGGAGGATTTCCAGCCCCCCGCTCCCTCCCCTTTTAGTCGCCTTCTACGACACGCAGGGAATACGTGGGAAGTATTCTTTCTCCCCTATCCCCAGGGATATATATATATATATATATATAAATATATATATATATATATATATATATATATATATATATATATATATATATATATATATATATATATATATATATATATATATATATATATATATATATATATATATATATATATATATATATATATATATATATATATATATATATATATATATATATATATATATATATATATATATATATATATATATATATATATATATATATATATATATATATATATATATATATATATGAGAGTTGGGGTGAGAGAGTATCATTAAATTTCAGGGAGAATAAAAAGATGTTTTGGAAGGAGGTAAATAAAGTGCGTAAGACAAGGGAGCAAATGGGAACTTCAGTAAAGGGGGCTAATGGGGAGGTGATAACAAGTAGTGGTGATGTGAGAAGGAGACGGAGCGAGTATTTTGAAGGTTTGTTGAATGTGTTTGATGATAGAGTGGCAGCTGTGGGGTGTCTTGGTCGAGGTGGTGTGCAAAGTGAGAGGGTTAGGGAAAATGATTTGTTAAGTAGAGAAGAGGTAGTAAAAGCTTTACGGAAGATGAAAGCCGGCAAAGCAGCAGGTTTGGATGGCATTGCAGTGGAATTTATTAAAAAAGGGGGTGACTGTATTGTTGACTGGTTGGTAAGGTTATTAAATGTATGAATGATTCATGGTGAGGTGCCTGAGGATTTGCGGAATGCTTGCAGAGTGCCTTCGTATAAAGGCAAAGGGAATAAGAGTGAGTGCTCAAATTACAGAGGTATAAGTTTGTTGAGTATTCCCGGTAAATTATATGCGAGGATATTGGTTGAGAAGGCGAAGGCATGTACAGAGCATCAGATTGGGGAAGAGCAGTGTGGTTTCAGAAGTGGTAGAGGATGTGTGGATCAGGTGTTTGCTTTGAAGAATGCATGCGAGAAATACTTAGAAAAACCAATGGATTTGTATGTAGCATTTATGGATCTGGAGAAGGCATATGATAGAGTTGATAGAGATGCTCTGTGGAAAGTATTAAGAATATATGGTGTGGGACTCAAGTTGTTAGAAGCAGTGAAAAGTTTTTATCGATGATGTAAGGCATGTGTATGTGTAGGAAGAGAGGAAAGTGATTGGTTCTCAGTGAATGTAGGTTTGCGGCATGGGTGTGTGATGTCTCCATGGTTGTTTAATTTGTTTATGTATGGGGTTGTTAGGGAGGTGAATGCAAGATTTTTGGAAAGAGGGGCAAGTATGCAGTCTGTTGTGGATGAGAGAGCTTGGGAAGTGAGTCAGTTGTTGTTCGCTGATGATACGGCGCTGGTGGCTGATTCATGTAAGAAACTGCAGAAGCTGGTGACTGAGTTTGGTAAAGTGTGTGAAAGAAGAAAGTTAAGAGAAAATGTGAATAACAGCAAGGTTATTAGGTACAGTAGGGTTGAGTGTCAAGTCAATTTCGAGTTAAGTTTGAATGGAGAAAAGCTTGAGGAAGTGAAGTGTTTTAGATATATGGGAGTGGATCTGGCAGCGGATGGAACCATGGAAGCGGAAGTGAATCATAGGGTGGGAGAGGGGGCGAAAATTCTGGGAGCCTTGAAGAATGTTTGGAAGTCGAGAACATTATCTCGAAAAGCAAAAATGGGTATGTTTGAAGGAATAGTGGTTCCAACAATGTTGTATGGTTGCGAGGCGTAGGCTATGGATAGAGTTGTGCGCAGGTGGGTGGATGTGGTGGAAATGAGATGTTTGACGACAATATGTGGTGTGAGGTGGTTTGATCGAGTAAGTAATTAAGGGTGAGAGAGATGTGTGGAAATAAAAAGAGTATGGTTGAGAGAACAGAAGAGGGTGTTTTGAAATGGTTTGGTCACATGGAGAGAACGAGTGAGGAAAGATTGACCAAGAGGATATATGTGTCAGAGGTGGAGGTAACGAGGAGAAGTGGGAGACCAAATTGGAGGTGGAAAGATAGAGTGAAAAAGATTTTGAGTGATCGGGGCCTGAACATACAGGAGGGTGAAAGGCGTGCAAGGAATAGAGTGAATTGGAGCGATGTGGTATACCGGGGTCGACGTGCTGTCAATGGATTGAACCCGGACATGTGAAGCGTCTAGGGTAAACCATGCAAAGTGTGTGGGGCCTGGATGTGGAAAGGGAGCTGTGGTTTCGGTGCATTATTACATGACAACTAGAGACTGAGTGTGAACGAATGGGGCCTTTGGTGTTTTTCCTAGCAGTACCTCGCACACATGAGGGGGAGGGGGTTGTTATTCCATGTGTGGCGAGGTGGCGATGGGAACAAATAAAGGCAGACAGTATGAATTATGTACATATGTATATATGTATATGTCTGTGTGTGTATATATATGTGTACATTGAGATGTATAGGTATGTATATTGTGCGTGTGTTGATATGTATGTCTATACATGTGTATGTGGGCGGGTTGGGCCATTCTTTCGTCTGTTTCCTTGTGCTACCTCGCTAACGCGGGACACAGCGACAAAGCAAAATAAATAAAAATAAATAAATAAATATGTATATCTCTGGGGATAGGGGAGAAAGAATACTTCCCACGAAAAAAAAAAAATATATATATATATATATATATATATATATATATATATATATATATATATATATATATATATATATATAAATATATATATATTTTTTTTTTCTTTTTTTTTTTTTCATACTATTCGCTATTTCCCGCGATAACGAGGTAGCGTTAAGAACAGAGGACTGGGCCTTTGAGGGAATATCCTCACCTGGACCTCTTCTCTGTTCCTTCTTTTGGAAATATATATATATATATATATATATATATATATATATATATATATATATATATATATATATATATATATATATATATATATATATATATATATATATATATATATATATATATATTATCCCTGGGGATAGGGGATTAAGAATACTTCCCACGTATTCCCTGCGTGTCGTAGAAGGCGACTAAAAGGGGAGGGAGCGGGGGGCTGGAAATCCTCCCCTCTCGTTTTTTTTTTAATTTTCCAAGGGAAGGAACAGGGGGGGCCAGGTGAGGATATTCCAAAAAAGGCCCAGTCCTCTGTTCTTGGCGCTACCTCGCTAACGCGGGAAATGGCGAATGGTTTGAAAGAAAGAAAGAATATATATATATATATATATATATATATATATATATATATATATATATATATATATATATATATATATATATATATATATATATATATATATATGTGTGTGTGTGTGTGTGTTTTTTTTCAAAAGAAGGAACAGAGCGGGGCCAGGTGAGGATATTCCACAAAGGCCAAGTCCTCTGTTCTTAACGCTACCTCGCTAACGCGGGAAATGGCGAATAATTTAAAAAAAAGAAAAAATATATATTTATATATATGTATATATGTATATATATGTATATATATATTGGAAACGATCACAACTTTGCGCGTGATCGAGTATATTATTAAGAGTCCAAGGGAAAATGGAACACGATAAGTTCCCAAGTGCAATTTCGTGTAATAATCACATCATCAGGGGAGACACAAGAGTGAAATATAATAGTCAGTTGATATACAACGAAGAGACATAGCTAGGATTTTTTTCATTTTCATTATATTAGATCGCCGTTTCCCTCGTCAGCGAGTTAGCGCCAGGAAACAGACGGAGAATGACCCATCCACTCATATACACATATATAAACATAAATGCCTATACACGCTTTGATATATCAAAACACCTTTGAAAAATTTACCTAAGATGATCAAGATTCAACTGTATACCTGCTTCCCGTATATCAAACCAGTATGATGGCCTTTAAATGTTTTTGCCTTCTTACTAATCGTTTCTACGAGTCAGTAACTAAATCCATCCCATCACCAACTCTTTCCTAACAAGCCATGTACACTATAATCCATGAAAAGTGTAAAGAAGATTCGTTCAACAATACAATTCATATTACTTATCTTCAGTATGTTAAAGATATAACAAATGTTAATAACAGATGTTCTTTATCATATGTCTCAACATTATGACTCAGCAAAAAATTTTTACCTACTGTTTTTTGGCTGAGGAAACCTTGATTAATCATGGAGCCTCTGCTTATTCAGACAGGTTAGGCTAATTATTAGTATGAATATATTAAGGTCAAAGTTTGATAAGCTTAGTTCAAAATATTAAGTAACTGATAACGCAATTAAGGATAAAGAATTGGAAAAGTGAAGAAGCTTTCAATATGCATGGTTCATATGTCTAATAAGATATGGTTCAGAAACGAAAAAGATAAAAGAAAAGAATGAATAATGACAGAGATAGTACACATGAGATACCCTGAAAAACATAAAATCTTATGAAAAAATATATCCAAAGACGAACAAAAAAAAATTAGAAATATGTCTGCACAGAGGCTATCTAAGCACAAGAAAGAAATAGATGATACATAAGAAAGCATTTCAAGCATCTCTATGTAACATGAATTACATATATACTATTTTCAAGATGTAAAGGAAAAACTGCGATAGACACAAATGGTACCAACACATGCATAAGAAACAGGAAGATTTTATCATGGGAAATTTCCATTACATCTCTGGAAAATGTACCATATATATAAAACTGAATAGCATATATACTGTAAGCTGAATGAGACTTTGATTTAACGATTTTTGGAATACTCTACGTAAAATAGGAATAATTTTGGTATGCTACAAAATATCCTAATACTTAAAAATTGAAATTATGCAAAACATCTGAACAACTATGGGCTGTTCCTCTAAGTATATATCATTAAATATCAAAAGATATGATGTCCATGGTAAACCTCTATGGTTACTGAGGTACTTTGGCAGTTACAATCCTAAAGGGATGGATACCCGAAAAATAAACCTTTTAATTTGAAGCATATATATATATATATATATATATATATATATATATATATATATATATATATATATATATAGTGGTTCCAACAATGTTGTATGGTTGCGAGGCGTGGACTATGGAGAGAGTTGTGCGCAGGAGGATGGATGTGCTGGAAATGAGATGTTTGAGGACAATGTGTGGTGTGAGGTGGTTTGATCGAGTAAGTAACGTAAGGGTAAGAGAGATGTGTGGAAATAAAAAGAGCGTGGTTGAGAGAGCAGAAGAGGGTGTTTTGAAATGGTTTGGTCACATGGAGAGAATGAGTGAGGAAAGATTGACCAAGAGGATATATGTGTCGGAGGTGGAGGGAACGAGGAGAAGAGGGAGACCTAATTGGAGGTGGAAAGATGGAGTGAAAAAGATTTTGTGTGATCGGGGCCTGAACATGCAGGAGGGTGAAAGGACGGCAAAGAATAGAGTGAATTGGAGCGATGTGGTATACCGGGGTTGACGTGCTGTCAGTGGATTGAATCAAGGCATGTGTATAGGGGGTGGGTTGGGCCATTTCTTTCGTCTGTTTCCTTGCGCTACCTCGCAAACGCGGGAGACAGCGACAAAGCAAAAAAAAAAAAAAAATATATATATATATATATATATATATATATATATATATATATATATATATATATATATATATATATACATATATATATAATATATGTATATATATATATATATATATATATATATATATATATATATATATATATATATATATATATATATATATATATATATATATATATATATATATATATATATATATATATATATATATATATATATATAAATATATATATATATATGTATATACATATATATATACATATATATATATATATATATATATATATATATATATATATATATATATATATATATATATATATATATATATATATATATATATATATATATATATATATATATATATATATATATATATATATATATATATATATATATATATATATATATATATATATATATATATATATATATATATATATATATATATATATATATATATATATATATATATATATATATACATACCTACACAGCTTTCCATGGTTTACCCCAGACGCTTCACATGCCTTGATTCAATCCACTGACAGCACGTCAACCCCGGTATACCACATCGCTCCAATTCACTCTATTCCTTGCCCTCCTTCACCCTCCTGCATGTTCAGGCCCCGATCACACAAAATCTTTTTCACTCCATCTTTCCACCTCCAATTTGGTCTCCCTCTTCTCCTCGTTCCCTCCACCTCCGACACATATATCCTCTTGGTCAATCTTTCCTCACTCATTCTCTCCATGTGCCCAAACCACTTCAAAACACCCTCTTCTGCTCTCTCAACCACGCTCTTTTTATTTCCACACATCTCTCTTACCCTTACGTTACTCACTCGATCAAACCACCTCACACCACATATTGTCCTCAAACATCTCATTTCCAGCACATCCATCCTCCTGCGCACAACTCTATCCATAGCCCACGCTTCGCAACCATACAACATTGTTGGAACCACTATTCCTTCAAACATACCCATTTTTGCTTTCCGAGATAATGTTCTCGACTTCCACACATTCTTCAAGGCTCCCAAAATTTTCGCCCCCTCCCCCACCCTATGATCCACTTCCGCTTCCATGGTTCCATCCGCTGCCAGATCCACTCCCAGATATCTAAAACACTTCACTTCCTCCAGTTTTTTCTCCATTCAAACTCACCTCCCAATTGACTTGACCCTCAACCCTACTGTACCTAATAACCTTGCTCTTATTCACATTTACTCTTAACTTTCTTCTTCCACACACTTTACCAAACTCAGTCACCAGCTTCTGCAGTTTCTCACATGAATCAGCCACCAGCGCTGTATCATCAGCGAACAACAACTGACTCACTTCCCAAGCTCTCTCATCCCCAACAGACTTCATACTTGCCACTCTTTCCAAAACTCTTGCATTTACCTCCCTAACAACCCCATCCATAAACAAATTAAACAACCATGGAGACATCACACACCCCTGCCGTAAACCTACATTCACTGAGAACCAATCACTTTCCTCTCTTCCTACACGTACACATGCCTTACATCCTCGATAAAAACTTTTCACTGCTTCTAACAACTTTCCTCCCACACCATATATTCTTAATACCTTCCACAGAGCATCTCTATCAACTCTATCATATGCCTTCTCCAGATCCATAAATGCTACATACAAATCCATTTACTTTTCTAAGTATTTCTCACATACATTCTTCAAAGCAAACACCTGATCCACACATCCTCTACCACTTCTGAAACCACACTGCTCTTCCCCAATCTGATGCTCTGTACATGCCTTCACCCTCTCAATCAATACCCTCCCATATACTTTACCAGGAATACTCAACAAACTTATACCTCTGTAATTTGAGCATTCACTCACTCTTATTATTAATATCATACTTTGTCGCTGTCTCCCGCGTTAGCGAGGTAGCGCAAGGAAACAGACGAAAGAATGGCCCCACCCACCCACATACACATGTATATACATACACGTCCACACACGCACATATACATGCCTATACATTTCAACGTATACATATATATACATACACAGACATATACATATATACACATATACATAATTCATACATACTGCACTTATTCATTCCCGTCACCACCCCGCCACACATAAAATGACAACTCCCTTCCCCCGCACGCGCGCGAGGTAGCGCTAGGAAAAGACAACAAAGGCCACATTCGCTCACAATCAGTCTCTAGCTGTCATATATAATGCACAGAAACCACAGCTCCCTTTCCACATCCAGGCCTCACAGAACTTTCCCTGGTTACCCCAGATACTTCACATGCCCTGGATCAGTCCATTGACAGTACGTCGACCCTGTTATACCACATCGTTCTAATTCACTCTATTTCTTGCACGCCTTTCACCCTCCTGTATGTTCAGGCCCCTATCGCTCAAAATCCTTTTCACCCTATCCTTTCACCTCCAATTTGGTTTGCCGCTTCTCCTTGTTTCCATCACCTGACACATGTATCCTCTTTGTCAATCTTTCCTCACTCATTCCTCCATCTGTCCAAACCATTTCGACACACCCTCTTCTGCTCTCTCAACCACACTCTTTATTTCCATACATGTCTCTTTCCTTTTCATTACTCACTCGATCAAACTACCTCACACCACATATTGTCCTAAAACATTTCATTTCTTACACATCCTCCCTCCTCCACACAACCCTGTCTATAGCCCATGCCTCGCAACCATATCGTATTGATGGAACTACTATTCCTTCCAACATAGAAATTTTTTGCTCTCCGAGATAATGTTCTCTACTTCCTCACATTTTCATCGCTTTCAGAACCTTCGCCCCCTCCCCCAACCTGTGACTCACTTCCACTTCCATAATTCCATTCGCTACTAAGTCCACTCCTATATATCTAAAACACTTCTCTTCCTCCAATTTGTCTCCATTCAGACTTACATCTCACTTAACTTGTCCCTTGATCCTGCTGAACCTAATAACCTTGCTATTATTCACATATACTCTCAACTTCCTCCTTTCATATATTTTTCCAAATTCGGTCACCAACGTCTACAGTTTCTCGCTCGAATCAGCCAATAGAGTTGTATCATCGACGAACAACAACTGACTCACCTCCCAGGCCCTCTCATCCCCAACAGACTGCATACTCGTCCCTCTCTCTAAAACCCTTGCATTTACCTCCCTAACCATCCCATCCATAAATATACTATTTATATATATGCCCCTGGCGCATGACAGGGGCTCTTGACGTAAGCAATTACTGAGGAATTTCAAATGCAAAGTCATGACAGTCTACAGTTTCACATATTACCACATTCTTTCCCACCTAACAAAGTTCACAAGAAATAATCTTAGAGATGTTTAGGGGCATGTCATGCTCTCTCAGATCTATAAACTTGCACTGGTGAAGACATTTGATCAGACATAGTAGGATGTTTCTGAGTGGTGCTTTCTTGACATGGAGGCTCCAGGTTCTCACCAAAATCTGATATTTCTTGATTGTTCATTGGCTGAGACACAGAAGGATTAGTATACACACTGTCACTTCTGTCACCAGTCAAAGGTTCAAGATGCCTTAATGAAATGGTAGTTACTCTGCCATCTGGAAGCTTGACTTAGGCATACTCAAGATTTGCTTCCAATATTTCAACCTCACCCACCAGGGATTGTTCTTGCTATCCCACATTTGCTGTCTTTAAGGGGGCCGGGCCTTTATGAATGAGCCTTGTAGGTAATATTCAGCCTGATGTGAACCTCCTAGAATGCTGAAAGAAATGCTAGTGCGGTGTGCAGTTAGTAGAAGTGCACAACAATGATTAGATAGAATGGAGTACATCTGGGAGAACTGTTTCCCACTGAGATACATCAAGGTTCTCTGTTCTGAGAGCCAGTATTATGATCTTCCATATAATTTCAATATACCTTTTGACCTGTCATTACCCCTAGGGTTGTAGGGAGTAGTACGACTGGTAGCTACCCATTTCTTTTATGGAAAATTCTTTCCCTCTCCTGACATGAAGGCACACCTTTGTCAGAGTGGATATTTACTGGCATAACAAACATGGCAAACATCTGTATCAAACATCTGATGACAGTTCTGGTAGTCATGTTAGGGCTAGGGAAGACAATTGGAAACCATGAGAATTCATCAAGGACAGTGTTTCTTGATTGTGATGAAAGTGGGCCTTTGAAATCCAAGTTCAGCCCTTTGTACAGCTGGGTTGCCTTAATCAGTAGGCCAGAGTCCGATTTGTAGAACTGAAGTTTGAGTTCAGAGCATATTTGACGAGGCAGTGATTCTCTTATCATCATCGATAGAATAGGGCAGATTTCAACCACGGACAAAAGGCACCATTCAAAACACTCCGGCGTGGCAAAGGTTTTCATGTACTTCCCTGAGTTTATCTGTAGTAGTAGCACCACACACATGTGAGAGTGCATCAGCAGGAGTATCTTCCTTACCTGGGCAGAACACAATATGGTTTTTGATTTTGCTAGCAAATTTAGGGTCTAACATGAACTTCACACAGAGCTGATGTGTAATAAGCTTAAAGTGATGTCCAAGAAGATAGTGTTTCCACTTTCTAAGGGCTTTTACTAAGGCATATGCTTCTTTCTCTTCAGGAGAATGTTTCTGTTCACTATTAGAAAGAGTATGAGAGAAGAATGCTACTGGACGACCATTCTGAGATAGTGTAGCAGTTATAGCACGGCCTGAAGCATCGGTTTCCATAGTGAAGGGAGACGTAGGGTCAATAGCTTTTACCACCGAATCCGCATTATTTTTAAGTTCTCAAAAGCTAGTGCTGCATCAGTAGACAGAGTAAATCCATCAGCATGCAAGAGAGGATGGATCTTTTCAGAAAAATTAAGTATCCAACGGGAGTAATGTGCAAGCATCCCCATTGATCTCTGTAAGGAAGCAGTATCCTTAGGGAGTGAAAGATTCAACATTGAATAAAGGCGCTCTGGGTATGGTCTGACCACTCCCTCTCTTACAAGTACCCAATAAGAATTATGGCTTATAAAATCACATGTTATCCCTGGGGTTAGGGGAGAAGGAATACTTCCAACGTATTCCCTGCGTGTCATAGAAGGCGACTGAAAGGGGAGACAGCGGGGGGCTGGAAATCCTCCTCTCTCGTTTTTTTTTTTTTAATTTTCCAAAAGAGGGAACAGAGAATGGGGCTAGGTGAGGATATTCCCCCAAAGGCCCAGTCCTCTGTACTTAACGCTACCTCGCTAACACGGGAAATGGCAAATAGTTTGAAAAAATAATAATAAAAAAAAAAATATATATATATATATATATATATATATATATATATATATATATATATATATATATATATATATATATATATATATATATATATATGTGTGTGTGTGTGTGTGTGTGATATTCATTTTTTTAATTTCATTTCAAGCTAGAAGTTTCAGTTTTCTAAATTATTTCTTACATTTTCATATGTATATATATATATATATATATATATATATGTGTGTGTGTATATGTGTGCATGTGTGTATATATATGTATAAATGTGTATATATATATATATATATATATATATATATATATATATATATATATATATATATATATATATATATATATATATATATATATATATATATATATATATATATATATATATATATATGTGTGTATATTATCCCTGGGGATAGGGGTGAAAGAATACTTCCCACGCATTCCTCACGTGTCGTAGAAGGCGACTAGAGGGGACGGGAGCGGGGGGCCAGAAACACTCCCCTCCTTGTATTTTCACTATCTAAAAGGGGAAACAGAAGGAGTCACGCGAGGAGTGCTCATCCTCCTCGAAGGCTCAGATTGGGGTGACTAAATGTGTGTGGATGTAAACAAGATGAGAAAAAAGGAGAGATTGGTAGCATGTTTGAGGAAAGGAACCTGGATATTTTGGCCCTGAGTGAAACGAAGCTCAAGGGTAAAGGGGAAGAGTGGTTTGGGAATGTCTTGGGAGTAAAGTCAGGGGTTAGTGAGAGGACAAGAGCAAGGGAAGGAGTAGCACTACTCCTGAAACAGGAGTGGTGGGAGTATGTGAGAGAGTGTGAGAAAGAAAATTCTAGAGTGATACGGGTAGAACTGAAAGTTGATGGAGACAGATGGGTGATTATTGGTTCATATGCACCTGGGCATGAGAAGAAAGATCATGGGCGGGAAGTATTTTGGAAGCAGCTGAATGAGTGTGTTATGGTTTTGATGCGCAAGACCGGGTTATAGTGATGGATAATTTGAATGCAAAGGTGAATAATGTGGCAGTTGAGGGAATAATTGGTATACAAGGGGTGTTCAGTGTTGTAAATGGAAATGGTGAAGAGCTTGTAGATTTATGTGCTAAAAAAGGACTGGTGATTGGGAATACCTAGTTTAAACAGAGAGATGTACATAAGCATACGTATGTAAGTAGGAGAGATAGCCAGAGAGCGTTATTGATTACGTGTTAATTGATATGCGCGCGAAAGAGAGACTTTTGAATGTTAATGTTCTGAGAGGTGCAACTAGAGGGATCTCTGATCATTATCTTGTGGAGGCGAAGGTGAGGACTTGTAGGGGTTTTCAGAAAAGAAGAGAGAATGTTGGGGTGAAGAGAGTGGTGAGAGTAAGTGAGCTTGGGAAGGAGACTTGTGTGAGGAGACACTGAGTACAGAATGGAAAAAGGTACGAACAAAGGAGGTAAGGGGAGTGGGGGAGGAATGGGATATATTTACGGAAGCAGTAATGGCTTGTGCAAAAGATGCTTGTGGCATGAGAAGCGTGGGAGGTGGGCAAATTGGAAAGGGTATTAAGTGGTGGATGAAGAAGTAAGATTTTTTGTGAAAGAGAAGAGAGTGGCATTTGGATGATTTTTGCAGGGAAAAAATGCAAATGAGTGGGAGATGTATAAAAGAAAGAGGCAGGAGGTCAAGAGAAAGGTAAAGAGGTGAAAAAGAGGGTAAATGAGAGTTGGGGTGAAAAAGTATCATTAAATTTTAGGGAGAATAAAAAGATGTTTTGGAAGGAGGTTAATAAAGTGCGTAAGACAGAGGAGCAAATGAGAACTTCAGTGAAGGGGGTTAATGGGGAGGTGATAACAAGTAGTGGTGATGTGAGAAGGAGATGGAGTAAGTATTTTGAAGGTTCGTTGAATGTGTTTGATGATAGAGTTGCAGATATAGGGTGTTTTATTCGATGTGGTATGCAAAGTGAGAGGGTTAGGGAAAATGATTTGGTAAACAGAGAAGAGGTAGTAAAAGCTTTGCGGAAGATGAAAGCCGGCAAGGCAGCAGGTTTGGATGGTATTGCACGGGAATTCATTAAAAAAGGGGGTGACTGTATTGTTGACTGGTTGGTAAGGTTATTTAATATATGTATGATTCATGGTGAGGTGCCTGAGGATTGGCGGAATGGTTGCATAGTGCCATTGTACAAAGACAAAGGGGATAAGAGTGAGTGCTCAAATTACAGAGGCATAAGTTTGTTGAGTATTCCAGGTAAATCACATGGGAGGGTATTGAATGAGAGGGTGAAGGCATGTACTGAGCATCAGATTGGGGAAGATCAGTGTGGTTTCAGAAGTGGTAGAGGATGTGTGGATCAGGTGTTTGCTTTGAAGAATGTATGTGAGAAATACTTAGAAAAGCAAATGGATTTGTATGTAGTAAGTATTAAGAATATTTGGTGTGGGAGGAAAGCTGTTAGAAGCAGTGAAAAGTTTTTATTGATGATGTAAGGCATGTGTACGTGTGGGAAGAGATGAAAGTGATTGGTTCTCAGTGAATGTAGGTTTGCGGCAGGGGTGTGTGATGTCACCATGGTTGTTTAATTTGTTTATTGATCGAGTTGTTAGAGAGGTGAATGCAACAGTTTTGGAAAGAGGGGCAAGTATGCAGTCTGTTGTGGATGAGAGAGCTTGGGAAGTGAGTCAGTTGTTGTTCGCTGATGATACAACGCTGGTGGCTGATTCATGTGAGAAACTGCAGAAGCTGGTGACTGAGTTTGGTAAAGTGTGTGAAAGAAGAAAGTTAAGAGTAAATGTGAATAAGAGCAAGGTTATTAGGTACAGTAGGGTTGAGGGTCAAGTCAACTGGGAGGTAAGTTTGAATGGAGAAAAGCTAGAGGAAGTGAAGTGTTTTAGATATCTGGGAGTGGATCTGACAGCGGATGGAACCAGGGAAGCAGGAGTGAATCATAGGGTGGGGTAGGGGGCGAAAATTTTGGGAGCCTTGAAGAATGTGTGGAAGTCGAGAACATTATCTCGGAAAGCAAAAATTGGTATGTTTGAAGGAATAGTTGTTCCAACAACGTTGTATGGTTGCGAGGCGTGGGCCATGGATTGACTTGTGCGCAGGAGGGTGGATGTGCTGGAAATGAGATGTTTGAGGACAATTTGTGATGTGAGGTGGTTTGATCGAGTAAGTAATATAAGGGTAAGGGAGTAGGGCCATTTGGTAAACATGTGATTGTTTTGGACAATCACATGTTTACCAAATGGTGTCCTAGCTTCGTCTCTTCGATGTATATCAACTGACTGTTATATTTCTCTCTCGTGTCTCGCCTGATGATGTGATTGTTACACGAAAGTGCATTTGGGAACTTTTCTTGTTTCATTTCCCCCGCGGACTCATAGGAATATCTCCATTGCGCGCAAAATTGTGATCCTCTCCAATATATATATATATATTTATATATATATATATATATATATATATATATATATATATATATATATATATATATATATATATATATATATATATATATATATATATATATATATATATATGTATATATATATATATATATATATATATATATATATATATATATATATATATATATATATATATATATATATATATATATATATATATATATATATATATATATATATTTCTTTATTATTTATTTTGCTTTGTCGCTGTCTCCCGTGTTTGCGAGGTAGCGCAAGGAAACAGACGAAAGAAATGGCTCCACCCACCCCCATACACAATGTATACACACACACGCCCACACACGCAAATATACATACCTATACATCTCAATGAACACATATATATACATACACAGACACATACATATAGACCCATGCACACAATTCACACTGTCTGCCCCCATTCACTTCCATCGCCACCTCGCCACACATAGAATACTTTCCCCCTACCCCCTCATGTGTGCGAGGTAGCAATAGGAAAAGACAACAAAGGCCCCATTCGTTCACATTCAGTCTCTAGCTGCCACGCAATAATAAACGAAATCACAGCTCACTTTCCACATCCAGGCCCCACACAACTTTCCATGGTTTACCCCAGACGCTTCACATGCCCTAATTCAATCCACTGACAGCACGTCGACCCCGGTATACCACATCGATCCAATTCACTCTATTCCTTGCCCTCCTTTCACCCTCCTGCATGTTCAGGCCCCGATCACACAAAATCTTTTTCACTCCATCTTTCCACCTCCAATTTGGTCTCCCACTTCTCATCGTTCATTCTACCTCCGACACATATATCCTCTTGGTCAATCTTTCCTCACTCATTCTCTCCATGTGCCCAAACCATTTCAAAACACCCTCTTCGGCTCTCTCAACAACGCTCTTTTTATTTCCACACATCTCTCTTACCCTTATATTACTTACTCGATCAAACCACCTCAAACCACACATTGTCCTCAAACATCTCATTTCCAGCACATCCATCCTCCGGCGGACAACTCTATCCATAGCCTACGCCTCGCAACCATAGAACATTGTTGGAACCAGTATTCCTTCAAACATACCCATTTTTGCTTTCCAAGATAATGTTCTCGACTTCCAAACATTCTTCAAGGCTCACAGAATTTTCGCCCCCTCCCCCACCCTATGATTCACTTCCGCTTCCATGGTTCCATCCGCTGTCAGATCCACTCCCAGATATCTAAAACACTTTACTTCCTCCAGTTTTTCTCCATTCAAACTTACCTCCCAATTGACTTGACCCTCAACCCTACTGTACCTAATAACCTTGCTCTTATTAACATTTACTCTTAACTTTCTTCTTTCACACACTTTACCAAACTCAGTCACCAGCTTCTGCAATTTCTCACATGAATCAGCCACCAGCGCTGTATCATCAGCGAACAACAACTGACTCACTTCCCAAGCTCTCTCATCCACAACAGAATTCATACTTGCCCCTCTTTCCAAAACTCTTGCATTTACCTCCCTAACAACCCCATCCATAAACAAATTAAACAACCATGGAGAATCACAAACCCCTGCCGCAAACCTACATTCACTGAGAACCAATCACTTTCCTCTCTTCATACACGTACAAATGCCTTACATCCTCGATAAAAACTTTTCACTGCTTCTAACAACTTGCCTCCCACACCATATATTCTTAATACCTTCCACAGAGCATCTCTATCAACTCTATCATATGCCTTCTCCAGATCCATAAATGCTACATACAAATCCATTTGCTTTTCTAAGTATTTCTCACATACATTCTTCAAAGCAAACACCTGATCCACACATCCTCTACCACTTCTGAAGCTAAACTGCTCTTCCCCAACCTGATGCTCTGTACATGTCTTCACCCTCTCAATCAATACCCTCCCATATAATTTACCAGGAATACTCAACAAACTTATACATCTGTAATTTGAGCACTCACTCTTATTCCCTTTGCCTTTGTACAGTGGCACTATGCACGCATTCCGCCAATCCTCAGGCACCTCACCATGAGTCATATATACATTAAATAACCTTACCAACCAGTTAACAATACAGTCACCCCCTTTTTTAATAGATTCCACCGCAATAACATCCAAACCTGCTGCCTTGCCGGCTTTCATCTTCCGGAAAGCTTTTACTACCTCTTCTCTGTTTACCAAATCATTTTCCCTAACCCTCTAACTTTGCACACCACCTCGACCAAAACACCCTATATCTGCCACTCTATCATCAGACACATTAAACAAACCTTAAAAATACTCACTCCATCTAATTCTCACATCACCACTACTTGTTATCACCTCCCCATTTGCGCCCTTCAGTGAAGTTCCCATTTGCTCCCTTGTCTTACGCACTTAATTTACCTCCTTCCAGAACATCTTTTTATTCTCCCTAAAATTTAATGATACTCTCTCACCCCAACTCTCATTTGCCCTCTTTTTCACCTCTTGCACCTTTCTCTTGACCTCCTGTCTCTCTTTTATACATCTCCCACTCAACTGCATTTTTTCCCTGCAAAAATAGTTCAAATGCCTCTCTCCTCTCTTTCACTAATAATCTTACTTCTTCATCCCACCACTCACTACCCTTTCTATATATATATATATATATATATATATATATATATATATATATATATATATATATATATATATATATATATATATATATATATATATATATATATATATATATATTTATATATTTATATATTTTTTTTTTTTTTTTTTTTTTTTTTTTGCTTTGTCGCTGTATCCCGCGTCTGCGAGGTAGCGCAAGGAAACAGACGAAAGAAATTGGCCCACCCCCCCCCCCCATACACATGTACATACACATGTCCACACACGTGTATACATACCTACACAGCTTTCCATGGTCCACCCCAGACGCCTCACATGCCTTGATTCACTCCACTGACAGCACGTCAACCCCTGTATACCACATCGCTCCAATTCACTCTATTCCTTGCCCTCCTTACACCCTCCTGCATGTTCAGGCCCCGATCACACAAAATCTTTTTCACTCCATCTTTCCACCTCCAATTTGGTCTCCCTCTTCTCCTCGTTCCCTCCACCTCCGACACATATATCCTCTTGGTCAATCTTTCCTCACTCATTCTCTCCATGTGCCCAAACCATTTCAAAACACCCTCTTCTGCTCTCTCAACCACGCTCTTTTTATTTCCACACATCTCTCTTACCCTTACGTTACTTACTCGATCAAACCACCTCACACCACACATTGTCCTCAAACATCTCATTTCCAGCACATCCATCCTCCTGCGCACAACTCTATCCATAGCCCACGCCTCGCAACCATACAACATTGTTGGAACCACTATTCCTTCAAACATACCCATTTTTGCTTTCCGAGATAATGTTCTCGACTTCCACACATTTTTCAAGGCTCCCAAAATTTTCGCCCCCTCCCCCACCCTATGATCCACTTCCGCTTCCATGGTTCCATCCGCTGACAGATCCACTCCCAGATATCTAAAACACTTCACTTCCTCCAGTTTTTCTCCATTCAAACTTACCTCCCAATTGACTTGACCCTCAACCCTATATATATATATATATATATATATATATATATATATATATATATATATATATATATATATATATATATATATATATATATAT
Organism: Panulirus ornatus; assembly: GCF_036320965.1. Taxonomy (NCBI): domain Eukaryota; kingdom Metazoa; phylum Arthropoda; class Malacostraca; order Decapoda; family Palinuridae; genus Panulirus; species Panulirus ornatus. The sequence continues at coordinate 26,123,585 of NC_092236.1, forward strand.
ATATATATGATAGAGTGGCAGATATAGAGTGTTATGGTCGAGGTGGTGTACAAATTGAGAGGGTTAGGGAAAATGATTTGGTAAACAGAGAAAAGGTAGTAAAAGCTTTGCGGAAGATGGAAGCCGGCAAGGCAGTAAGTTCGGATGGTCTTGCAGTGGAATCTATTAAAAAAGGGGTTGACTGTATTGTTGACTGGTTGGTAAGGTTATTTAATGTATGTATGACTCATGGTGAGGTGCCTGAGGATTGGCGGAATGCGTGAATAGTGCCATTTTGCAAATGCAAAGGGGATGCGAGTGAGTGCTCAAATTACATAGGTATAAGTTTGTTGAGTATTCCTGGTAAATTATATGGGAGGATATTGGTTGAGAGGGTGAAGGCATGTACAGAGCATCAGATTGGGGAAGAGCAGTTTGGTTTCAGAAGTGGTAGAGGATTTGTGGATCAGGTGTTTACTTTGAAGAATGTATGTGAGAAATACTTAGAAAAGCAAATGGATGTGTATATAGCATTTATGGACCTGGAGAAGGCATATGATAGAGTTGATGGAGATGCTCAGCGGAAGGTATTAAGAATATATGGTGTGGGAGGCAAGTTGTTAGAAGCATTGAAAAGTTTTTATCGAGGATATAAGGCATGTGTACGTGTAGGAAGAAAGGAAACTGATTGGTTCTCAGTGAATGTACGTCTACGGCAGGGGGGTGTGATGTCTCCATGGTTGTTTAATTTGTTTATGGATGGAGTTGTGAGGGAGGTGAATTTAAGAGTTTTGGAAAGAGGGGCAAGTATGAAGTCTGTTGTGGATGAGAGAGCTTGGGAAGTGAGTCAGTTGTTGTTCGCTGATGATACAGCGCTGGTGGCTGATTCATGTGAGAAACTGCAGAAGCTGGTGACTGACTTTGGTAAAGTGTGTGAAAGAAGAAAGTTAAGAGTAAATGTGAAAAAGAGCAAGCTTATTAGGTACAGTAGGGTTGAGGGTCAAGTCAATTGGGAGGTAAGTTTGAATGGAGAAAAACTGGAGGAAGTGAAGTGTTTTCGATATCTGGGAGTGGATCTGGCAGCGGATGAAACCATGGAAGCGGAAGTGAATCATAGGGTGGGGGAGGGGGCGAAAATCCTGGAAGCCTTGATGAATGTGTGGAAGTCGAGAACATTATCTCGGAAAGCAAAAATGGGTATATCTGAAGGAATCGTGGTTCCAACAATGTTGTATGGTTGCGAGGCGTGGGCTATGGATAGAGTTGTGCGCCGGAGGATGCATGTGCTGGAAATGAGATGTTTTAGGACAGTTTGGTGTGAGGTGGTTTGATCGAGTAAGTAATTAAGGGTAAGAGAGGTGTGTTGAAATAAAAAGAGTGTAGTTGAGAGAGCAGAGGAGGGTGTTTTGAAATGGTTTGGTCACATGGAGAGAATGAGTGAGGAAAGATTGACCAAGAGGATATATGTGTCAGAGGTGGAGGGAACGAGAAGTGGGAGACCAAATTGGAGGTGGAAAGATGGAGTGAAAAAGATTTTGAGTCATCGGGGCCTGAATATCCAGGAGGTTGAAAGGCGTACAAGGAATAGAGTGAATTGGAACGATGTGGTATACCGTGGTCGACGTGCTGTCAATTAATTGAACCAGGGCTTTGAATCGTCTGGGGTAAAAGATGGAAAATTGTGTGGCGCCTGGATGTGGAAAGGGAGCTGTGGTATCGGCGAATTATTACATGACAGCTAGAGACTGAGTATGAACGAATGGGGCCTTTTGTGTCTTTTTCCTAGCGCACCTCGCACACATGAGTGGGGAGGGGTTTTTTATTCCTTGTGTGGCGAGGTGGCGAAGGGAACAAATGAAGGCATACAGTATGAATTATGTAAATGTCCATATATGTATATGTCTGTGTGTGTGTATATATGTGCACATTGAGATGTATAGGTATTTATATTTGCGTGTGTGGACGTGTATGTATATACATGTGTATGTGGGCGGATTGGGCCATTCTTTCGTCTGTTTCCTTGCGCTACCTCGCTAACGCGGGAGACAGCGACAAAGCAAAATATATAAATAAGTAAAAGAAATATATATATATATATATATATATATATATATATATATATATATATATATATATATATATATATATATATATATATATATATATATATATAGTGAAAGAGAAGAGAGAGGCATTTGGACGATTTTTGCAGGGAAAAAATGCAATTGAGTGGGAGAAGTATAAAAGAAAGAGACAGGAGGTCAAGAGAAAGGTGCGAGAGGTGAAAAAAAGGGCAAATGAGAGTTGGGGTGAGAGACTATCAGTAAATTTTAGGGAGAATAAAAAGATATTCTGGAGGGAGGTAAACAGGGTGCGTAAGACAAGGGAGCAAATGGGAACTTCAGTGAAGGGCGTAAATGGGGAGGTGATAACAAGTAGTGGTGATGTGAGAAGGAGATGGAATGAGTATTTTGAAGGTTTGTTGAATGTGTCTGATGACAGAGTGGCAGATATAGGGTGTTTGGGTCGAGGTGGTGTGCAAAGTGAGAGGGTTAGGGAAAATGATTTGGTAAACAGAGAAGAGGTAGTAAAAGCTTTGCGGAAGATGAAAGCCGGCAAGGCAGCAGGTTTGGATGGTATTGCAGTGGAATTTATTAAAAAAGGGGGTGACTGTGTTGTTGACTGGTTGGTAAGGTTATTTAATGTGTGTATGACTCATGGTGAGGTGCCTGAGGATTGGCGGAATGCGTGCATAGTGCCATTGTACAAAGGTAGTAAAAGCTTTGCGGAAGATGAAAGCCGGCAAGGCAGCAGGTTTGGATGGTATTGCACGGGAATTCATTAAAAAAGGGGGTGACTATATTGTTGACTGGTTGGTAAGGTTATTTAATGTATGTATGATTCATGGTGAGGTGCCTGAGGATTGGCGGAATGCGTGCATAGTGCCATTGTACAAAGGCAAAGGGGATAAGAGTGAGTGCTTAAATTACAGAGGTATAAGATTGTTGAGTATTCCTGGTAAATTATATGGGAGGGTATTGATTGAGAGGGTGAAGGCATGTACAGAGCATCAGATTGGGGAAGAGCAGTGTGGTTTCAGAAGTGGTAGAGGATGTGTGGATCAGGTGTTTGCTTTGAAGAATGTATGTGAGAAATACTTAGAAAAGCAAATGGATTTGTATGTAGCATTTATGGATCTGGAGAAGGCATATGATAGAGTTGATAGAGATGCTCTGTGGAAGGTATTAAGAATATATGGTGTGGGAGGCAAGTTGTTAGAAGCAGTGAAAGGTTTTTATCGAGGATGTAAGGCATGTGTACGTGTAGGAAGAGAGGAAAGTGATTGGTTCTCAGTGAATGTAGGTTTGCGGCAGGGGTGTGTGATGTCTCCATGGTTGTTTAATTTGTTTATGGATGGGGTTGTTAGGGAGGTAAATGCAAGAGTTTTGGAAAGAGGGGCAAGGATGAAGTCTGTTGGGGATGAGAGAGCTTGGAAGTGAGTCAGTTGTTGTTCGCTGATGATACAGCGCTGGTGGCGGATTCATGTGAGAAACTGCAGAAGCTGGTGACGGAGTTTGGTAAAGTGTGTGGAAGAAGAAAGTTAAGAGTAAATGTGAATAAGAGCAAGGTTATTAGGTACAGTAGGGTTGAGGGTCAAGTCAATTGGGAGGTGAGTTTGAATGGAGAAAAACTGGAGGAAGTGAAGTGTTTTAGATATCTGGGAGTGGATCTGTCAGCGGATGGAACCATGGAAGCGGAAGTGGATCATAGGGTGGGGGAGGGGGCGAAAATTTTGGGAGACTTGAAAAATGTGTGGAAGTCGAGAGCATTATCCCGGAAAGCAAAAATGGGTATGTTTGAAGGAATAGTGGTTTCAACAATGTTGTATGGTTGCGAGGCGTGGGCTATGGATAGAGTTGTGCGCCGGAGGATGCATGTGCTGGAAATGAGATGTTTTAGGACAGTTTGGTGTGAGGTGGTTTGATCGAGTAAGTAATTAAGTGTAAGAGAGGTGTGTTGAAATAAAAAGAGTGTAGTTGAGAGAGCAGAGGAGGGTGTTTTGAAATGGTTTGGTCACATGGAGAGAATGAGTGAGGAAAGATTGACCAAGAGGATATATGTGTCAGAGGAGGAGGGAACGAGAAGTGGGAGACCAAATTGGAGGTGGAAAGATGGAGTGAAAAAGATTTTGAGTCATCGGGGCCTGAATATCCAGGAGGGTGAAAGGCGTACAAGGAATAGAGTGAATTGGAACGATGTGGTATACCGTGGTCGACGTCCTGTCAATTAATTGAACCAGGGCTTTGAATCGTCTTGGGTAAAAGATGGAAAGTTGTGTGGTGCCTGGATGTGGAAAGGGAGCTGTGGTTTCGGGCATTATTGCATGACAGCTAGAGACTGAGTATGAACGAATGGGGCCTTTTGTGTCTTTTTCCTAGCGCACCTCGCACACATGAGTGGGGAGGGGTTTTTTATTCCTTGTGTGGCGAGGTGGCGAAGGGAACAAATGAAGGCATACAGTATGAATTATGTAAATGTGCATATATGTATATGTCTGTGTGTGTGTATATATGTGCACATTGAGATGTATGGGTATTTATATTTTCTTGTGTGGACGTGTATGTATATACATGTGTATGTGGGCGGATTGGGCCATTCTTTCGTCTGTTTCCTTGCGCTACCTCGCTAACGCGGGAGACAGCAACAAAGCAAAATATATAAATAAGTAAAAGAAATATATATATATATATATATATATATATATATATATATATATATATATATATATATATATATATATATACATATATATATATATATATATATATATATATATATATATATATATATATATATATATATATATATATATATAGTGAAAGAGAAGAGAGAGGAATTTGGACGATTTTTGCAGGGAAAAATGCAATTGAGTGGGAGAAGTATAAAAGAAAGAGACAGGAGGTCAAGAGAAAGGTGCGAGAGGTGAAAAAAAGGGCAAATGAGAGTTGGGGTGAGAGACTATCAGTAAAATTTAGGGAGAATAAAAAGATGTTCTGGAGGGAGGTAAATAGGGTGCCTAAGACAAGGGAGCAAATGGGAACTTCAGTGAAGGGCGTAAATGGGGAGGTGATAACAAGTAGTGGTGATGTGAGAAGGAGATGGAATGAGTATTTTGAAGGTTTGTTGAATGTGTCTGATGACAGAGTGGCAGATATAGGGTGTTTGGGTCGAGGTGGTGTGCAAAGTGAGAGGGTTAGGGAAAATGATTTGGTAAACAGAGAAGAGGTAGTAAAAGCTTTGCGGAAGATGAAAGCCGGCAAGGCAGCAGGTTTGGATGGTATTGCAGTGGAATTTATTAAAAAAGGGGGTGACTGTGTTGTTGACTGGTTGGTAAGGTTATTTAATGTGTGTATGACTCATGGTGAGGTGCCTGAGGATTGGCGGAATACGTGCATAGTGCCATTGTACAAAGGAAAGGGGATAAGAGTGAGTGCTCAAATTACAGAGGTATAAGTTTATTGAGTATTCCTGGTAAATTATATGGGAGGGTATTGATTGAGAGGGTGAAGGCATGTACAGAGCATCAGATTGGGGAAGAGCAGTGTGGTTTCAGAAGTGGTAGAGGATGTGTGGATCAGGTGTTTGCTTTGAAGAATGTATGTGAGAAATACTTAGAAAAACAAATCGATTTGTATGTAGCATTTATGGATCTGGAGAAGGCATATGATAGAGTTGATAGAGATGCTCTGTGGAAGGTATTAAGAATATATGGTGTGGGAGGCAAGTTGTTAGAAGCAGTGAAAGATTTTTATCGAGGATGTAAGGCATGTGTACGTGTAGGAAGAGAGGAAAGTGATTGGTTCTCAGTGAATGTAGGTTTACGGCAGGGGTGTGTGATGTCTCCATGGTTGTTTAATTTGTTTATGGATGGGGTTGTTAGGGAGGTAAATGCAAGAGTCTTGGAAAGAGGGGCAAGTATGAAGTCTGTTGGGGATGAGAGAGCTTGGGAAGTGAGTCAGTTGTTGTTCGCTGATGATACAGCGCTGGTGGCGGATTCATGTGAGAAACTGCAGAAGCTGGTGACGGAGTTTGGTAAAGTGTGTGGAAGAAGAAATTTAAGAGTAAATGTGAATAAGAGCAAGGTTATTAGGTACAGTAGGGTTGAGGGTCAAGTCAATTGGGAGGTGAGTTTGAATGGAGAAAAACTGGAGGAAGTGAAGTGTTTTAGATATCTGGGAGTGGATCTGTCAGCGGATGGAACCATGGAAGCGGAAGTGGATCATAGGGTGGGGGAGGGGGCGAAAATTTTGGGAGCCTTGAAAAATGTGTGGAAGTCGAGAACATTATCCCGGAAAGCAAAAATGGGTATGTTTGAAGGAATAGTGGTTTCAACAATGTTGTATGGTTGCTAGGCGTGGGCTATGGATAGAGTTGTTCGCAGGAGGATGGATGTGCTGGAAATGAGATGTTTGAGGACAATGTGTGGTGTGAGGTGGTTTGATCGAGTAAGTAACGTAAGGGTAAGAGAGATGTGTGGAAATAAAAAGAGCGTGGTTGAGGGAGCAGAAGAGGGTGTTTTGCAATGGTTTGGGCACATGGAGAGAATGAGTGAGGAAAGATTGACCAAGAGGATATATGTGTCGGAGGTGGAGGGAACGAGGAGAAGCGGGAGACCAAATTGGAGGTGGAAAGATGGAGTGAAAAGGATTTTGTGTGATCTGGGCCTGAACATGCAGGAGGGTGAAAGGAGGGCAAGGAATAGAGTGAATTGGAGCGATGTGGTATACAGGGGTTGACGTGCTGTCAGTGGATTGAATCAAGGCATGTGAAGCGTCCTGGGTAAACCATGGAAAGCTGTGTAGGTATGTATATTTGCGTGTGTGGACGTGTGTATGTACATGTGTATGGGGGGCGGGGTTGGGCCATTTCTTTCGTCTGTTTCATTGCGCTACCTCGCAAACGCGGGAGACAGCGACGAGGTAAAAAAAAAAAAAAAAAAAAAAAAAAAATATATATATATATATATATATATATATATATATATATATATATATATATATATATATATATATATATATATATATATATATATATATATATATATATATATGATGATAGAGTGGCAGATATAGGGTGTTTTGGTCGAGGTGGTGTGCAAAGTGCGAGGGTTAGGGAAAATGATTTGGTAAACAGAGAAGAGGTAGTAAAAGCTTTGCGGAAGATGAAAGCCGGCAAGGCAGCAGGTTTGAATGGTATTGCAGTGGAACTTATTAAAAAAGGGGGTGACTGTATTGTTGACTGGTTGGTAAGGTTATTTAATGTATGTATGACTCATGGTGAGGTGCCTAAGGATTGGCGGAATAAGTGCATAGTGCCATTGTACAAAGGCAAAGGGGATAAGAGTGAGTGCTCCAATTACAGAGGTATAAGTTTGTTGAGTATTCCTGGCAAATTGTGTGGGAGGGTATTGATTGAGATAGCGAAGGCATGTACAGAGCATCAGATTGGGGAAGAGCAGTGTGGTTTCAGAAGTGGTAGAGGATGTGCGGATCAGGTGTTTCCTTTGAAAAATGTATGTGAGAAATACTTAGAAAAGGAAATGGATTTGTATGTAGCATTTATGGATCTGGAGAAGGCATATGATAGAGTTGATAGAGATGCTCTGTGGAAGGTATTAAGAATATATGGTGTGGGAGGCAAGTTGTTAGAAGCAGTGAAAAGTTTTTATCGAGGATGTAAGGCATGTGTACGTGTAGGAAGAGAGGAAAGTGATTGGTTCTCAGTGAATGTAGGTTTGCGGCAGGGGTGTGTGATGTCTCCATGGTTGTTTAATTTGTTTATGGATGGGGTTGTTAGGGAGGTAAATGCAAGAGTTTTGGAAAGAGGGGCAAGGATGAAGTCTGTTTGGGATGAGAGAGCTTGGGAAGTGAATCAGTTGTTGTTCGCTGATGATACAGCGCTGGTGGCTGATTCATGTGAAAAACTGCAGAAGCTGGTGACTGAGTTTGGTAAAGTGTGTGAAAGAAGAAAGTTAAGAGTAAATGTGAATAAGAGCAAGGTTATTAGGTAGAGTAGGGTTGAGGGTCAAGTCAACTGGGAGGTGAGTTTGAATGGAGAAAAGCTGGAGGAAGTGAGTGTTTTAGATATCTGGGAGTGGATCTGGCAGCGGATGGAAACATGGAAGCGGAAGTGGATCATAGGGTGGGGGAGGGGGCGAAAATTCTGGGAGCCTTGAAGAATGTTTGGAAGTCGAGAACATTATCTCGGAAAGCAAAAATGGGTATGTTTGAAGGAGTAGTGGTTCCAACAATGTTGTATGGTTGCGAGGCGTGGACTATGGATAGAGTTGTGCGCAGGAGGATGGATGTGCTGGGAATGAGATGTTTGAGGACAATGTGTGGTGTGAGGTGGTTTGATCGAGTAAGTAACTTAAGGGTAAGAGAGATGTGTGGAAATAAAAAGAGCGTGGTTGAGAGAGCAGAAGAGGGTGTTTTGAAATGGTTTGGTCACATGGAGAGAATGAGTGAGGAAAGATTGACCAAGAGGATATATGTGTCAGAGGTGGAGGGAACGAGAAGTGGGAGACCAAATTGGAGGTGTAAAGATGGAGTGAAAAAGATTTGAGTCATCGGGGCCTGAATATCCAGGAGGGTGAAAGGCGTACAAGGAATAGAGTGAATTGGAACGATGTGGTATACCGGGGTCGACGTGCTGTCAATTAATTGAACCAGGGCTTTGAATCATCTGGGGTAAAAGATGGAAAGTTGTGTGGCGCCTGGATGTGGAAAGGGAGCTGTGGTTTCGGCGCATTATTACATGACAGCTAGAGACTGAGTGTGAACGAATGGGGCCTTTTGTGTCTTTTTCCTAGCTAACCTCGAAAACATGAGTGGGGAGGGGTTTTTTATTCCTTGTGTGGCGAGGTGGCGAAGGGAACAAATGAAGGCATACAGTATGAATTATGTAAATGTGCATATACGTATATGTCTGTGTGTGTGTGTATATATGTGCACATTGAGATGTATGGGTATTTATATTTGCGTGTGTGGACGTGTATATATATACATGTGTATGTGGGCGGATTGGGCCATTCTTTCGTCTGTTTCCTTGCGCTACCTCGCTAACGCGGGAGACAGCGACAAAGCAAAATATATAAATAAGTAAAAGAAATATATATATATATATATATATATATATATATATATATATATATATATATATATATATATATATATATATATATATATATACATATATATAAATATATATATATATATATATATATATATATATATATATATATATATATATATATATATATATATATATATATATATATATATATATATATATATATATATATATATATATATATATATATATATATATATATATATATATATATATTTCTTTTACTTATTTATATATTTTGCTTTGTCGCTGTCTCCCGCGTTAGTGAGGTAGCGCAAGGAAACAGACGAAAGAATGGCCCAATAGGATGGATGTGCTGGAAATGAGATGTTTGAGGACAATATGTGGTGTGAGGTGGTTTGATCGAGTGAGTAACGTAAGGGTAAGAGAGATGTGTGGAAATAAAAAGAGCGTGGCTGAGAGAGCAGAAGAGGGTGTTTTGAAGTGGTTTGGGCACATGGAGAGGATGAGTGAGGAGAAATTGACCAAGAGGATATATGTGTCGGAGGTGGAGGGAACGAGGAGAAGAGGGAGACCAAATTGGAGGTGGAAAGATGAAGTGAAAAAGATTTTGTGTGATCGGGGCCTGAACATGCAGGAGGGTGAAAGGAGGGCAAGGAATAGAGTGAATTGGAGCGATGTGGTATACCGGGGTTGATGTGCTGTCAGTGGATTGAATCAAGGCATGTGAAGCGTCTGGGGTAAACCATGGAAAGCTGTGTAGGTATGTATATTTGCGTGTGTGGACGTATGTATATACATGTGTATGGGGGTGGGTTGGGCCATTTTTTTCGTCTGTTTCCTTGCGCTACCTCGCAAACGCGGGAGACTGCGACAAAGTATAAAAAAAAAAAAAAAATATTTATATATATATATATATATATATATATATATATATATATATATATATATATATATATATATATATATATATATATATATATATATATATATATATATATATATATATGTATATATATATATATATATATATATATATATACATATATATATATATATATATATATATATATATATATATATATATATATATATATATATATATATGTATATATATATATATATATATATATATATATATACATATATATATATATATATATATATATATATATATATATATATATATTTTTTTTTTTTTTTCTTTTTTTTTTATATTTTGTCGCTGTATCCCGCGTTTGCGAGGTAGCGCAAGGAAACAGGCGAAAGAAATGGCCCAACCTCCCCCCCCATACACATGTATATACATACGTCCACACACGCAAATATACATACCTACACAGCTTTCCATGGTTTACCCCAGACGCTTCACATGCCCTGCTTCAATCCACTGACAGCACGTCAACCCCGGTATACCACATCGCTCCAATTCACTCTATTCCTTGCCCTCCTTTCAGCCTCCTGCATGTTCAGGCCCCGATCACACAAAATCTTTTTCACTCCATCTTTCCACCTCCAATTTGGTCTCCCTCTTCTCCTTGTTCCCTCCACCTCCGACACATATATCCTCTTGGTCAATCTTTCCTCACTCATCCTCTCCATGTGCCCAAACCACTTCAAAACACCCTCTTCTGCTCTCTCAACCACGCTCTTTTTATTTCCACACATCTCTCTTACCCTTACGTTACTCACTCGATCAAACCACCTCTCACCACACATTGTCCTCAAACATCTCATTTCCAGCACATCCATCCTCCTGCGCACAACTCTATCCATAGCCCACGCCTCACAACCATACAACATTGTTGGAACTACGATTCCTTCAAACATCCCCATTTTTGCTTTCCGAGATAATGTTCTCGACTTCCACACATTCTTCAAGGCCCCCAGAATTTTCGCCCCCTCACCCACCCTATGATCCACTTCCGCTTCCATGTTTCCATCCGCTGCCAGATCCACTCCCAGATATCTAAAACACTTCACTTCCTCCAGTTTTTCTCCATTCAGACTCACCTCCCAATTGACTTGACCCTCAACCCTACTGTACCTAATAACCTTGCTCTTATTCACATTTACTCTTAACTTTCTTCTTTCACACACTTTACCAAACTCAGTCACCAGCTTCTGCAGTTTCTCACATGAATCAGCCACCAGCGCTGTATCATCAGCGAACAACAACTGACTCACTTCCCAAGCTCTCTCATCCCCAGCAGACTTCATACTTGCCCCTCTTTCCAAAACTCTTGCATTTACCTCCATAACAACCCCATCCATAAACAAATTAAACAACCATGGAGACATCACACACCCCTGCCGCAAACCTACATTCACTGAGAACCAATTACTTTCCTCTCTTCCTAAACGTACACATGCCTTACATCCTCGATAAAAACTCTTCACTGCTTCTAACAACTTTCCTCCCACACCATATATTCTTAATACCTTCCACAGAGCATCTCTATCAACTCTATCATATGCCTTCTCCAGATCCATAAATGCTACATACAAATCCATTTGCTTTTCTAAGTATTTCTCACATACATTATATATATATATATATATATATATATATATATATATATATATATATATATATATATATATATATATATATATATATATATATATATATATATATATATATATATATATATATATATATATATATATATATATATATCTTCTTTTTTTTCGCTTTGTCGCTGTCTCCCGCGTTTGCGAGGTAGCGCAAGGAAACAGACGAAGGAAATGGTCCAACCCATCCCCATAAACATGTATATGCATACACGTCCACACACGCAAATATACATACCTACACAGCTTTTCATGGTTTACTCCAGACGCTTCACATGCCTTGATTCAATCCACTGACAGTACTTCAACCCCGGTATACCACATCGATCCAATTCACTCTATTCCTTGCCCTCCTGTCACCCTCCTGCATATGCAGTTCAGGCCCCGATGAAACAAAATCTTCTTCACTGCATCTTTCCACCTCCAATTTGGTCTCCCACTTCTCCTCGTTCCCTTAACCTCCGACGCATATTTCCTCTTGGTCAATCTTTCCTCACTCATTCTCTCCATGTGCCCAAACCATTTAAAAACACCATCTTCTGCTCTCTCAACCACGCTCTTTTTATTTCCACACATCTCTTTTACCCTTACGTTACTTACTCGATCAAACCACCTCACACCACACATTGTCCTCAAACATCTCATTTCCAGCACATCCACCCTCCTGCGCACAACTCTATCAATAGCCCACGCCTCGCAACCATACAATATTGTTGGAACCACTATTCCTTCAAACATACCCATTTTTGCTTTCCGAGATAATGTTCTCGACTTCCACACATTCTTCAAGGCTTCCAGGATTTTCGCTCCCTCCCCCACCCTATGATCCACTTCCGCTTCCATGGTTCCATCCGCTGCCAGATCCACTCCCATATATCTAAAACACTTTACTTCCTCCATTTTTTTGACTTGACCCTCAACCCGGCTGTAAGTAATAACCTTGCTCTTATTCACTTTTACTCTTAACTTTCTTCTTTCACACACTTTACCAAACTCAGTCACCAGCTTCTGCAGTTTCTCACATGAATCAGCCACCAGCGCTGTATCATCAGCAAACAACAGCTGACTCACTTCCCAAGCTCTCTCATCCACAACGTATATATATATATCTATCCATATATATATATATATATATATATATATATATATATATATATATATATATATATATATATATATATATATATATATATATATATATATATATATAAACGTATATATATATATATATATATATATCCCTGGGGATAGCGGATTAAGAATACTTCCCACGCATTCCTCACGTGTCGTAAAAGGCGACTAAAGGGGACGGACTCGGGGGGCCAGAAACCCTCCCCTCCTTGTATTCTAACTTTCTAAAAGGGGAAACAGAAGAAGGATTCGCGCGAGAAGTGCTCATCCTTCTCGAAGGCTCAGATTGGGGTGTCTAAATGTGTGTGGATGTAACCAAGATATAAAAAGGAGGGATAGGTAGTATGTTTGAGGAAAGGAACCAGGATGTTTTGGCTCTGAGTGAAACGAAGCTCAAGGGTAAAACGGAAGAGTGTTTTGGGAATGTCTTGGGAGTAAAGTCAGGGGTTAGTGAGAGGACAAGAGCAAGGGAAGGAGTAACACTACTCCTGAATCAGGAGTTGTGGGAGTATGTGATAGAGTGTAAGAAATTAAATTCTAGAATGATATGGGTAAAACTGAAAGTCGATGGAAAGAGATGGGTGATTATTGGTGCATATGCACCTGAGCATGAGAAGAAAGATCATGAGTGGCAAGTGTTTTGGGAGCAGCTGAATGAGTGTGTTAGTGGTTTTGATGCACAAGACCGGGTTACAGTGATGGGTAATTTGAATGCAAAGGTGAGTAATGTGGCAGTTGAGGGAATAATTGGTATACATGGAGTGTTCGGTGCTGTAAATGGAAATGCTGAAGAGCTTGTAGATTTATGTGCTGAAAAAGGACTGGTGATTTGGAATACCTGGTTTAAAAGGCGAGATATACATAAGTATACGTATGTAAGTAGGAGAGATGGCCAGAGGGCGTTATTGGATTACGTGTTAATTGATAGACGCACGAAAAAGAGACTTTTGGATGTTAATGTGCTGAGAGGTGTAACTGGAGGGATGTCTGATCATTATCTTGTGGAAGCAAAGGTGAAGATTTTTGGGGGTTTTCAGAAAAGAAGAGAAAATGTTGGGGTGAAGAGAGTGGTGAGAGTAAGTGGGCTTGGGAAGGAGACTTGTGTGAGGAAGTACCAAGAGAGACTGAGTACAAAATGGATAAAGGTGAGAACAAAGGAAGCAAGGGGAGTGGGGGAGGAATGGGATGTATTTAGGGAAGCAGTGATGGCTTGCGCAAAAGATGCTTGTGGCATGAGAAGCGTGGGAGGTGGGTTGATTAGAAAAGGTAGTGAGTGATGGAATGAAAAAGTAAGATTGTTAGAGAGAGGCATTTGAACGATTTTTGCAGGGAAAAAGTGCAAATGAGTGGGAGATGTATAAAAGAAAGAGGCAGAAGGTCAAGAGAAAGCTGCAAGAGGTGAAAAAGAGGGCAAATGAGAGTTGGGGTGAGAGAGTATCATTAAATTTTAGTGAGAATAAAAAGATGTTTTGGAAAGAGGTAAATAAAGTGTGTAAGACAAGGGAGCAAATGGGAACTTCAGTGAAGGGCGCAAATGGGGAGGTGATAACAAGTAGTGGTGATGTGAGAAGGAGATGGAGTGAGTATTTTGAAGGCTTGTTGAATTTGTTTGATGATAGAGTGGCAGATGTGGGGTGTCTTGGTCGAGGTGGTGTGCAAAGTGAGAGGGTTAGGGAAAATGATTTGGTAAATAGAGAAGAGGTGGTAAAAGCTTTACGGAAGATGAAAGCCGGCAAAGCAGTAGGTTTGGATGGCATTGCAGTGGAATTTATTAAAAAAGGGGGTGACTGTATTGTTGACTGGTTGGTGAGGTTATTTAATGTATGTATGATTCATGGTGAGGTGCCTGAGGATTGGCGGAATGCTTTCATAGTGCCATTGTACAAAGTCAAAGGGGATACGAGTGAGTGCTCAAATTACAGAGGTATAAGTTTATTGAGTATTCCTGGTAAATTATATGGGAGGGTATTGATTGAGAGGGTGAAGGCATGTACAGAGCATCAGATTGGGGAAGAGCAGTGTGGTTTCAGAAGTGGTAGAGGATGTGTGGATCAGGTGTTTGCTTTGAAGAATGTCTGCGAGAAATTCTTAGGAAAACAAATCGATTTGTATGTAGCATTTATGGATGTGGAGATGGCAAATGATAGAGTTGATAGAGATGCTCTGTGGAAGGTATTAAGAATATATGGTGTGGGAGGCAAGTTGTTAGAAGCAGTGAAAAGTATCTTTCGAGGATGTATGGCGTGTGTACGTGTAGGAAGAGATGAAAGTGATTGGTTCTCAGTGAATATAGGTTTGCGGCAGGGGTGTGTGATGTCTCCATGGTTGTTTAATTTGTTTATGGATGGGGTTGTTAGGGAGGTGAATGCAAGAGTTTTGGAAAGAGGGGCAAGTATGCAGTCTGTTGTGGATGAGAGAGCTTGGGAAGTGAGTCAGTTGTTGTTCGCTGATGATACAGCGCTGGTGGCTGATTCATGTGAGAAACTGCAGAAGCTGGTGACTGAGTTTGGTAAAGTGTGTGAAAGAAGAAAGTTAAGAGTAAATGTGAATAAGAGCAAGGTTATTAGGTACAGTAGGGTTGACAGTCAAGTCAATTGGGAGGTAAGTTTGAATGGAGAAAAGCTTGAGGAAGTGAAGTGTTTTAGATATCTGGGAGTGGATCTGGCAGCGGATGGAACCATGGAAGCGGAAGTGAATCATAGGGTGGGGTAGGGGGCGAAAATCCTGGGAGCCTTGAAGAATGTTTGGAAGTCGAGAACATTATCTCGGAAAGCAAAAATGGGTATGTTTGAAGGAATAATGGTTCCAACAATGTTGTATGGTTACGAGGCGTGGGCTATGGATAGTGTTGTGCGCAGGAGGATGGATGTGCTGGAAATGAGATGTTTGAGGACAATATGTGGTGTGAATGGTTTGATTGAGTAAGTAATGTAAGGGTGAGAGAGATATGTGGAATTAAAAAGAGTGTGGTTGAGAGAGCAGAAGAGGGTGTTTTGAAATGGTTTGGTCACATGGAGAGAATGAGTGACGAAAGATTGACCAAGAGGATATATGTGTCAGAGGTGGAGGGAACGAGGAGGAGTGGAAGACCAAATTGGAGGTGGAAAGATGGAGTGAAAAAGATTTTGAGTGATCGGGGCCTGAACATGCAGGAGGGTGAAAGGCGTGCAAGGAATAGAGTGAATTGGAACGATGTGGTATACCGGGGTCAACGTGCTGTCAATGGATTGAACCAGGGCATGTGAAGCGTCTAGGGTAAACCATGCAAAGTTTGTGGGGCCTGGATGTGGAAAGGGAGCTGTGGTTTCGGTGCATTATTACATGACAGCTAGCGACTGAGTGTGAACGAATGGGGCCTTTGTTGTTTTTCCTAGCGCTACCTCGCACACATGAGGGGGGAGGGGGTTGCTATTCCATGTGTGGCGAGGTGGCGTTGGGAATAAATAAAGGCAAACAGTATGAATTATGTACATGTGTATATATGTATATGTCTGTGTGTGTATATATATGTGTAGACTTAGATGTATAGGTATGTATATTGTGCTTGTGTGGACATGTATGTGTATACATGTGTATGTGGGCGGGTTGGGCCATTCTTTCGTCTGTTTCCTTGCGCTACCTCGGAAACGCGGGAGATAGCGATAAAGCAATATAAAATAAAATATATATATATATATATATATATATATATATATATATATATATGTATACCCACCAGCATCTATGCTCCTTTTGAGTATATGCACACACATACATACACACACACACACACACACACACCTGAGCCTATGCCAGGCACCTATTTCATCGATCAGCCCTATGTTTACAAGTACCGAAACTAATCTTAATCATATACGCGTTAAGTTTACATATAACTATTTACAAGTACACTTGTACACACCTTGGATGATGTTCAGTATCAGATGTATAATGAGAAGAACTAACACACGTGATCTGAAATGAAACGAAGAAGCATCACTCTAATGTATATAAAATCTTTGGATCACTTCTTTTTTTCGCCTTTGATCTTGTAGCTTCTAGATCTTGTGCTTTCTCAGGGTGAGAATATCTTAGGGAGGGATCGGCGCCAGGGCCACTTTTGTCATAAAGCTAAACTTAGAAAGTTGTCGGCTTTTCTAAAGGATGACTGATCTAACATATAGCAAAGAAAGTTTTGCTTCTGGGTCCTACTAATATTGAACATGCTTATTAAGTCATCCTTATCTGACCAAAACGCTATCATAAGATATGCTAATACCTGAGAATCCAAGATCTCAAGACAAGCTTATGGAAATGTACTGTTAGCTCGAAGTTTGAAGAAATCTCCCAACTCGTTGTCAAAATTCTTTCTTTTGTGTAAAGTAGCATCTTCATCTGGCTCTTGCGGGATGTAAAGTTATATAATCTCATGAATATGATTCCCAATATAGTTAATAAATCGGGATGGCCCCTGAAACCTGGGAACGATTCTATAAAGCGTTTCCGGTCATACCAGATCCCATGAGCTTCACTGAGCTACCTTTCGTAATCTGATTAGTTTTAAAAAGCTTATTTTATACCCAAGTATCTAGTTTAGGAAAATCTATTATATTCTGATCATGACGGTGATGCATACTTGTGGTATATAATGACTTGTACATCACATAGCTATAATCATTGTACATACATCATGTCATTTGGAATGATACTTTATCTTCTTGTTGAACCAATGTCGCAATCAAAAGTAGGTATCCCTAGTAGAGGAACCTATGAAGGAATTAACGGTACACTGAATATGTAAGACAATATCCCTCTGAAAGTCAACGGTCACTTTTGTTGGGGTAATATATTGTTATTCCGTAATACGTGTACGTAATTTTCCTACAATAACATTGGTTGTCACTTGGTATGAGCTATGGCGATCAAGAACGCTCTCCCTGCTTCTCCCACAAGCAAGATTATGACCGCAAATAACCTCGTAATGGACCATCAGATCTCCTGTTATATCTCCCACCCATGTACTCACTGAGCCGAGAAGAATAGACACAGAGGCTATAGAACGTGTCCAGCATCGCTAAAAGATCCCTTATATGTATGTGAGACTCCAAACTAATATATAAACCCAGATGCTCCCACGGTTCTGTAACCCCGCGTTTAATCGACGCTGGATATGTTGGAACATGGCCCATAAGAATCATGCAGATGAAACATCTTTTAACCCAGTTCGTAATCTAGGTCGCCATCTGGAGCCATATGTACTTTAATGTGTCTATATGATACAGGTATCTTTAGCTGATGGGACGGTATGTGATGTGTTGTGGATCGTGGTTGATCTTCTCAGAAATCATGCTTTGCAAAATAATGAAACACTGTCATGCTGGTGTATCTAAGAGTCTCTTCACTGTAGAGAACGATATAGCTAAACAGAAATACCCTTACTGGAACTAGAGGGTAAATCAGTTGCTAAGCCGTGAGAAAGGGTGTTCTTGTTCACATAGTTATGACAAGGAAGTTACTGGGTCTTCTTGTTGCTTTGATTTTATTTCCTCCGTGTCCAAGTTAGGGTATTTGGAAAATTGGGATACTTTCTTGAGAATTCATCCACATCAGCAAGCTGTTTCCTTGCAGTTTCATTCAAGATTTGGCTCAAACTTATGAAAAATCACACACCACCTTTTGTAGATATCCCACTGAGGCTACAATTACGCAGGAGCCTATAACTATAATGCTTCAAACCCATCATGTAGCAATGGCATAGTACTCCGTAACAGTATACTTTATTCCATTTTTTGGAGTTTCGTTCCCAGTATAGTTTTCTATGTCATTTTTGGAGATCTGATCCCATAAGATAGAGGACTCAAGCATCTACTCGCTCGCTGCGTGAGGCCCTCAACAATTTCCTTTAAGACATCATCGACAAGTTTGTGGCAGGACTGTAGGAAAGCTGGATGTATTGATATAGGTACAGAAGTAGGGCTTGCATCATGATGTCTATGGCATTCCGCATCATGTATCCCTGACCGAAGATTTTCTCTTTCTTAAGGAGACTGGTGCAGGGAGTAGCTACGTTGCTGACACCTTTAATGATATCTCTATAAAATCCCATGAATCCGACAAAGGACAGAACTATTTGGCATTCATGTGCGTGGGGAACTGTGAAATTGCCTTCATCTATCTTGATCAGATGAAACTCGATTAGCATCTACAATGTGTCCCAGGCACATTAGTTTAGTACACATAAATACGCAGAGGTTCTTCGGCTCAGCATGTTGAAATGTTTATAAAAATAAACGAAGAAAATTTGTGTAATCAACAAATAGTTCCTTGTTATCAAGATATCATCATGATAGACCATTAAAGTCTCCATATGTGTGTGTGTGTGTGTGTGTGTGTGTGTGTGTGTGTGTGTGTGTGGGTGAGTGGAGTCAGTGGAATTTTTTTGAGGATAGCAGAGTTCGGTATCAGCGAACTGATAGAAACAGCCAGTAACTGGATGAGTTGAAATAAAGCCATCAACCGTCTTTACATGACATTGCTTGGGAATATGGGAATATATATATACATATATATATATATATATATATATATATATATATATATATATATATATATATATATATATATATATATATATATATATATATATATGTATATATATATATATATATTCTATTTTATCTTTTTTTATTATACTTTGTCGCTGTCTCCCGCGTTTGCGAGGTAGCGCAAGGAAACAGACGAAAGAAATGGCCCAACCCACCCTCATACGCATGTATATACATACGTCCACACATGCAAATATACATACCTACACAGCTTTCCATGGTTTACCCCAGACGCTTCACATGCCTTGATTCAATCCACTGACAGCACGTCAACCCCTGTATACCACATCGCTCCAATTCACTCTATTCCTTGCCCTCCTTTCACCCTCCAGCATGTTCAGGCCCCGATCACACAAAATCTTTTCACTCCATCTTTCCACCTCCAATTTGGTCTCCCTCTTCTCCTCGTTCCCTCCACCTCCGACACATATATCCTCTTGGTCAATCTTTCCTCACTCATTCTCTCCATGTGCCCAAACCACTTCAAAACACCCTCTTCTGCTCTCTCAACCACGCTCTTTTTATTTCCACACATCTCTCTTACCCTTACGTTACTCACTCGATCAAACCACCTCACACCACACATTGTCCTCACACATCTCATTTCCAGCACATCCATCCTCCTGCGCACAACTCTATCCATAGCCCACGCCTCGCAACCATACAACATTGTTGGAACCACTATTCCTTCAAACATGCCCATTTTTGCTTTCCGAGATAATGTTCTCGACTTCCACACATTCTTCAAGGCTCCCAGAATTTTCGCCCCCTCCCCCACCCTATGATCCACTTCCGCTTCCATGGTTCCATCCGCTGCCAGATCCACTCCCAGATATCTAAAACACTTCACTTCCTCCAGTTTTTCTCCATTCAAACTCACCTCCCAATTGACTTGACCCTCAACCCTACTGTACCTAATAACCTTGCTCTTATTCACATTTACTCTTAACTTTCTTCTTCCACACACTTTACCAAACTCAGTCACCAGCTTCTGCAGTTTCTCACATGAATCAGCCACCAGCGCTGTATCATCAGCGAACAACAACTGACTCACTTCCCAAGCTCTCTCATCCCCAACAGACTTCATACTTGCCCCTCTTTCCAAGACTCTTGCATTTACCTCCCTAACAACCCCATCCATAAACAAATTAAACAACACATGGAGACATCACACACCCCTGCCGCAAACCTACATTCACTGAGAACCAATCACTTTCCTCTCTTCCTACACGTACACATGCCTTACATCCTCGATAAAAACTTTTCACTGCTTCTAACAACTTGCCTCCCACACCATATATTCTTAATACCTTCCACAGAGCATCTCTATCAACTCTATCATATGCCTTCTCCAGATCCATAAATGCTACATAAAAATCCATTTGCTTTTCTAAGTATTTCTCACATACATTCTTCAAAGCAAACACCTGATCCACACATCCTCTACCACTTCTGAAACCACACTGCTCTTCCCCAATCTGATGCTCTGTACATGCCTTCACCCTCTCAATCAATACCCTCCCATATAATTTACCAGGAATACTCAACAAACTTATACCTCTGTAATTTGAGCACTCACTCTTATCCCCTTTGCCTTTGTACAATGGCACTATGCACCATTCCGCCAATCCTCAGGCACCTCACCATGAGTCATACATACATTAAATAACCTTACCAACCAGTCAACAATACAGTCACCCCCTTTTTTAATAAATTCCACTGCAATACCATCCAAACCTACTGCCTTGTCGGCTTTCATCTTCCGCAAAGCTTTCACTACCTCCTCTCTGTTTACCAAATCATTTTCCCTAACCCTCTCACTTTGCACACCACCTCGACCAAAACACCCTATATCTGCCACTCTATCATCAAACACATTCAACAAACCTTCAAAATACTCACTCCATCTCCTTCTCACATCACCACATATATATATATATATATATATATATATATATGTATGTATATATATATATATATATATATATATATATATATATATATATATATATATATATATATATATATATATATATATATATATATATATATATATATATATATATATATATATATATATATATATATTTATATATATATATATATATACATATATATATATGTATATATATATATATATATATATATATATATATATATATATATATATATATATATATATATATATATATATATATATATATATATATATATATATATATATATATATATATATATATATATATATATATATATATATATATAT
>NC_092236.1:26145371-26152871 GCF_036320965.1 Panulirus ornatus
CACTCATTTGCATTATTTCCCTGCAAAAATCGGCCAAATGCCTCTCTCTTCTCTTTCACTAATAATCTTACTTCTTCATCCCACCACTCACTACCTTTTCTAATCTGCCCATCTCCCACGATTCTCATGCCACAAGCATCTTTTGCGCAATCAATCACTGCTTCCCTAAATATATCCCATTCCTCCCCCACTCCCCTTACAGGAGCTCCTTTGTTCTTACTTTTTCCATTCTGTACACAGTCTCTCCTGGTGCTTCCTAACGCAAGTCTTCTTCCCAAGCTCACTTACTCTCACCGCTCTCTTCAACCGAACATTCTCTCTTATTTTCTGAAAACCTCTACAAATCTTCACCTTCGCATCCAAAGGTAATGATCAGACATCCCTCCAGTTGCACGTCTCATCACATTAACGTGCAAAAGTCCCTCTTACGCGCGCCTATCAATTAACACGTAATCCATTAACTCTTTCTGGCCATCTCTCCTACTTGCATACGTATACTTATGTATATCTCTATTTTTAACCCAGGTATTCCCAATCACCAGTCCTTTTTCAGCATATAAATCTACAAGCTCTTCACCATCTCAATTTACAACATTGAACACCCCATGTACAACGATTATTCCCTCAACTACCACATTACTCACCTTCGCATTCAAATCACCCATCACTAAAACCCCGTCTCGTGCATCAAAACCATTAACACACTCATTCAGCTGCTCCCAAAACACTTGCCTCTCAGATCTTTTTTCTCATACCCAGGTGCATATGCAACAATAATCAACCATCTTTCTCCATCAACTTTCAGTGCTACCCATGTCAATAGAGACTTCACTTTCTTATACTATCACATACTCCCACCACTCCTGTTTCAGGAGTAGTGATACTCCTTCCCTTGCTTTTCCCTCTCACTAACCCTTGACTTTACTCCCAAGACATTCCCAAACCACTCTTCCTCTATACCCTTGAACTTCGTTTCACTCAGAGCCAAAACATCCAGGTTCCTTTAATCAAACATAATATCATTTTTTTTTTTTTTTTTGCTTTGTCGCTGTCTCCCGCGTTTACGAGGTAGCGCAAGGAAACAGACGAAAGAAATGGCCCAACCCACCCCCATACACATGTATATACATACGTCCACACACGCAAATATACATACCTACACAGCTTTCCATGGTTTACCCCAGACGCTTCACATGCCCTGATTCAATCCACTGAGCACGTCAACCCCGGTATACCACATCACTCCAATTCACTCTATTTCTTGCCCTCCTTTCACCCTCCTGCATGTTCAGGCCCCGATCACACAAAATCTTTTTCACTCCATCTTTCCACCTCCAATTTGGTCTCCCTCTTCTCCTCGTTCCCTCCACCTCCGACACATATATCCTCTTGGTCAATCTTTCCTCACTCATTCTCTCCATGTGCCCAAACCATTTCAAAACACCCTCTTCTTCTCTCTCAACCACGCTCTTTTTATTTCCACACATCTCTCTTACCCTTACGTTACTTACTCGATCAAACCACCTCACACCACACATTGTCCTCAAACATCTCATTTCCAGCACATCCATCTTCCTGTGCACAACTCTATCCATAGCCCACGCCTCGCAACCATACAACATTGTTGGAACCACTATTCCTTCAAACATACCCATTTTTGCTTTCCGAGATAATGTTCTCCACTTCCACACATTATTCAAGGCTCCCAGAATTTTCGCCCCCTCCCCCACCCTATGATCCACTTCCGCTTCCATGGTTCCATCCGCTGCCAAATCCACTCCCAGATACCTAAAACACTTCACTTCCTCCAGTTTTTCTCCATTCAAACTCACCTCCCAATTGACTTGACCCTCAACCCTACTGTACCTAATAACCTTGTTCTTATTCACATTTACTCTAAACTTTCTTCTTTCACACACTTTACCAGACTCAGTCACGAGCTTCTGCAGTTTCTCACATGAATCTATCTCTCCTTTTTTTCATCTTGGTTACATTCACACACATTTAGACACCTCAATCTGAGTCTTCGAGGAGGATGAGCACTCCCCTCTTGACTCATATTGTTTCCATTTTTAGAAAGTTATAATACAAGGAGAGGAGTGTTACTAGCCCCACTCTCCCGTCCCCTTTAGTCGCCTTTTACGACACGTGAGGAATACGTAGTAAGTATTCTTTATCTCTCATATCCCTAAGGAATATATATATATATATATATATATATAATATATATATATATATATATATATATATATATATATATATAATATATATATATATATATATATATATATATATAATTTTTTCCTTTTTTTTTTTTTTTGCTTTGTGGCTGTCTCCCGCGTTTGCGAGGTACCGCAATTAAACAGACGAAAGAAATAGCCCAACCCACCCCCATACACATGTATATACATCCACGTCCACACACGTAAAAATATACATACCTATACATCTCAATGTACACATATATATACACACACAGTCATATACAAATATACACATGTACATAATTCATACTGTCTGCCTTTATTCATTCCCCCTCCCCCCCATCATGTTTGCGAGGTAGCGCTAGGAAAAGACAACAAGGGCCCCATTCGTTCACACTCAGCCTCTTGCTGTCATGTAATAATGCCCAAAACACAGTTCCCTTTCCACATCCAGGCCCCGCAGAACTTTCCATGGCTTATCCCAGACGCTTCACTTGCCCTGATTCAAAACATTGATAGCACGTCGAACACGGTATACCACATCGATCCAATTCACTCTATTCCTTGCCCTCCTTACACCCTCCTGCATGTTCAGGCCCCGATCACTCAAAAGCTTTTCACTTCGTCTTTTTACCTCCAATTTGGTCTCCCACGTCTCCTCGTTCCCTCCACCTCCGAAACATATATCCTCTTGGTCAATCTTTTCTCACTCATTCTCTCCAAGTGCCCAAGCAATTTCATAACACCCTCTTCTACTCTCTCAACCAAGCTCTTTTTACTTCCACACATATCTCTTACCCTTACATTACTTACTCGATCAAACCACCTCACACCACATACTGTCCTCAAACATCTCATTTCCAGCACATCCACCCTCCTGCGCACAACTCTATCCATAGCCCACGCCTCCCAACCATACAACATTGTTGGAACAACTATTCCTTCAAACATACCCATTTTTGCTTTCCGATATAATGTTTTTTGTTTTTTTCTTTTTTTTTTTTTTTGCTTTGTCGCCGTCTCCCGCGTTTGCGAGGTAGCGCAAGGAAACAGATCAAAGAAAAGGCCCAACCCACCCCCTTACACATGTATATACATACGTCAACACACGCAAATATACATACCTACACAGCTTTCCATGGTTTATCCCAGACGCTTCACATGCCCTGATTCAATCCACTGACAGCACGTCAACCCCGGTATACCACATCGATCCAATTCACTCTATTCCTTGCCCTCCTTTCACCCTCCTGCATGTTCAGCCCCGATTGCACAAAATCTTTTTCACTCCATCTTTCCACCTCCAATTTGGTCTCCCTCTTCTCCTCGTTCCCTCCACCTCCGACACATATATCCTCTTGGTCAATCTTTCCTCACTCATTCTCTCCATGTGCCCAAACCATTTCAAAACACCCTCTTCTGCTCTCTCAACCACGCTCTTTTTATTTCCACATATCTCTCTTACCCTTACGTTACTTACTCGATCAAACCACCTCACACCACACATTGGCCTCAAACATCTCATTTCCAGCTCATCGATCCTCCTGCGCACAAATCTATCAATAGCCCACGCCTCGCAACCATACAACATTGTTGGAACCACTATTCCTTCAAACATACCCATTTTTGCTTTCCGAGATAATGTTCTCGACTTCCACACATTCTTCAAGGCTCCCAGGATTTTCGCCCCCTCCCCCACCCTATGATCCACTTCCGCTTCCATGGTTCAATCCGCTGCCAGATCCTCTCCCAAATATCTAAAACACTTTACTTCCTCAAGTTTTTCTCCATTCAAACTTACCTCCCAATTGACTTGACCCTCATCCCTACTGTACCTAATTACTTTGCTCTTACTCACATTTACTCTTAACTTTCTTCTTTCACACACTTTACCAAACTCAGTCACCAGCTTCTGCAGTTTCTCACATGAATCAGCCACCAGCGCTGTATCATTAGCGAACAACAACTGACTCACTTCCCAAGCTCTCTCATCCCCAATAGACTTCATACTTGCCCCTCTTTCCAAAACTCTTGCATTCACCTCCCTAACAACCCCATCCATAAACAAATTAAACAACCATGGAGACATCACACACCCCTGCCGCAAACCTACATTCACTGACAATCAATCACTTTCCTCTCTTCCTACACGTACACATGCCTTACATCCTCGATAAAAACTTTTCACTGCTTCTAACAACTTGCCTCCCACAACATATATTCTTAAGTCTCTAACAACTTTATCATATGCCTTCTCCAGATCCATAAATGCTACATACAAATCCATTTGCTTTTCTAAGTATTTCTCACATACATTCTTCAAAGCAAACACCTGATCCACACATCCTCTACCACTTCTGAAACCACACTGCTCTTCCCCAATCTGATGCTCTGTACATGCCTTTCCCCTCTCAATCAATACCCTCCCATATAATTTACCAGGAATACTGAACAAACTTATACCTCTGTAATTTCAGCACTCACTCTTATCCCCTTTGCCTTTGTACAATGGCACTATGCACGCATTCCGCCAATCCTCAGGCACCTCACCATGAGTCATACATACATTAAATAACCTTACCAACCAGTCAATAATAAAGTCACCCTCTTTTTTAATAAATTCCACTGCAATACCATCCAAAACTGCTGCCTTGCCGGCTTTCATCTTCCACAAAGCTTTTACTATCTCTTCTCTGTTTACCAAATCATTTTCCCTAACCATCTCACTTTGCACACCACCTCGACCAAAACACACTGTATCTGCCACTCTATCATCAAACACATTCAACAAATATATATTTATATATATATATATATATATATATATATATATATATATATATATATATATATATATATATATATATATATATATATATATAATATATATATATATATATATATATATATATATATATATATATATATATATATTTATCTATTTATTTTTTATTTATTTTGCTTTGTTGCTGTCTCCCGCGTTTGCGAGGTAGCGCAAGGAAACAGGCGAAAGAAATGGCCCAACCCACCCCCATACACATGTATATACATAAACGTCCACACACTCAAATATACATACCTATACATCTCAATGTACACATATATATACACACACAGACACATACATATATACCCATGCACAAAATTCACACTGTCTGCCCTTATTCATTACCATCGCCACCTCGACACATATGGAAGACCATCCCCCTCCCCCCTCATGTGTGCGAGGTAGCAATGGGAAAAGACAACAAAGGCCTCATTCGTTCACACTTAGTCTCTAGCTGTCATGCAATAATGCCCGAAACCACAGCTCCCTTTCCACATCCAGGCCCAACACAACTTTCCATGGTTTACCCCAGACGCTTCAAATGCCCTGATTCAATCCACTGACAGCACTTCAACCCCGGTATACCACATCGATCCAATTCACTCTATTCCTTGCCCTCCTTTCACCCTCCTGCATGTTCAGGCCCCGATAACTCAAAATCTTTTTCGCTCCATCTTTCCACCTCCAATTTGGTCTCCGACTTATCCTTTTTCCCTCCACCTCCGACACATATATCCTCTTGGTCAATCTTTCCTCACTCATTCTCTCCATATGCCCAAACCATTTCAAAACACTCTCTTCTGCTCTCTCAACCAAGCTCTTTTTATTTCCACACATCTCTCTTAACCTTACATTACTTACTCGATCAAACCACCTCACACCACACATTCTCCTCAAACATCTCATTTCCAGCACATCAATCCTTCTGCGCACAACTCTTTCCATAGCCCACGCCTCGCAACCATACAACATTGTTGGAACCACTATTCCTTCAAACATACCCATTTTTGCTTTCCCAGATAATGTTCTCGACTTCCAAACATTCTTCAAGGCTTCCAGGATTTTCGCCCTCTCCCACACCCTATGATTCACTTCCGCTTCCATGGTTCCACCCGCTGCCAGATCCACTCCCAGATAGCTAAAACACTTTACTTCCTCCAGTTTTGCTCCATTCAAACTTACCTCCCAATTGACTTGACCCTCAACCCTGCTCTACCTAATAACCTTGCTCTTATTCACATTTACTCTTAACTTTCTTCTTTCACACACTTTACCAAACTCAGTCACCAACATCTGCAGTTTCTCACATGAATCAGCCACCAGCGCTGTATCATCAGCTAACAACAACTGACTCACTTCCCAAGCTCTCTCATCCACAACAGACTTCATACTTGCCCCTCTTTCCAAAACTCTTGCATTCACCTCCCTAACAACCCCATCCATTAACAAATTAAACAACCATGGAGACATCACACACCCCTGCCACAAACCTACATTCACTTTGAACCAATCACTTTCGTCTCTTCCTACACGTACACATGCTTTACATCCTCGATAAAAACTTTTCACTGCTTCTAACAACTTGCCTCCCACACCATATATTCTTAATACCTTCCACAGAGAATCTCTATCAACTCTATCATATGCCTTCTCAAGATCCATAAATGCTACATACAAATCCATTTGCTTTTCTAAGTATTTCTCACATACATTCTTCAAAGCAAACACTTGATCCACAAATCCTCTACCACTTCTGAAACCACACTGCTCTTCCCCAGTCTGATGTTCTGTACATGCCTTCACCCTCTCAATAAATACCCTCCCATATAATTTACCAGGAATACTGAACAAACTTATATCTCTGTAATTTGAGCACTCACTCTTATCCCCTTTGCCTTTGTACAATGGCACTATGCACGCATTCCGCCAATCCTCAGGTACCTCACACTGAATTATACATACATTAAATAACCCTAACAACCAGTCAACAGTAAGTGAAATTGGAAAAGAATATAGCTTAGACACTGAAGCTTATTCTTTCATTGAAATGTGAACAAAGGGAGCATTTTTTCAAAGTGATAGAGATGGAAAGCAAAAAGGCGTTTTTCTTGAATATACTGGAAAAGTTGAGGTCTAGATAAACTTTTCCTCTGTCAAGGCTTTATTATGGCAGATGACCAACTACCTACCCTCATGTATCCAAGATATGGTTGTACTTTGTGTAATGAAGACAATTGAGAGGCATCATATGCCAATATTCCAATTTCATGATAAGAGAAGTGGACCAGGCAGTATGATACAGTGGTTAAATTGATGAAAACTGCTATTGACGTTTGTGTAAATAAATTATACATTTCCCTTTTCCATAGCCAGAGGTTGAACCATTATGTGACATTCATTTTTCATTTCATTTCAAGGTGGAAGTTTCAGTTTTCTAAATAATTTCTTACATTTTTCATATGTATATAT
>NC_092236.1:26155371-26160602 GCF_036320965.1 Panulirus ornatus
CTTCCCACTCATTCCTCACGTGACGTAGAAGGCGACTAAACGGGACGGCAGCTGGGGGCTGGAAACCCTCCCATCCTTGTATTTCAACTTTCTAAAAGGGAAAACAGGAGAAGGAGTCACGCGGGGGATGCTCATGTTCCTCAAAGGCTCAGATTGGAGTGTCTAAATGTGTGTGGATGTAACCAAGATGAGAGAAAAGGAGAAATAGTTAGAATGTTTGAAGAAAGGAACATGGATGTTTTGGCTCTGAGTGAAACGAGGTTCTAGAGTGAAGGGGAAGAGTAGTTTGGGAAAGTCTTGGTATTAAAGTTAGGGGTTAGTGAGAAGACAAGAGCAAGGGAAGGAGTAGCACTACTCCTGAAATAGGAGTGGTGGGAGTATGTGATAGAGTGTAAAAAAGTAAACTCTAGATTGATATGTGAAAAACTGAAAGTTGATGGAGAGAGACTGGTGATTATTGGGGCATATGCATCTGGGCATGAGAAGAAAGATCATGAGAGGCAAGTGTTTTTGGAGCAGCTGAGCGACTGTGTTAGTAGTTTTGATGGATGAGACCAGGGTATAGTGGTGCGCGATTCGACTGCAAAGGTGAGTAATGTAGCAGTTGAGGGAATAATTGGTGTATATGGGGGTCTTAAGGTATGTCAATGGAAATGGTGAAGAGCTTGTAGATTTATGTGTTGAAAAAGGACTGGTTATTGGGGAATACCTGGCTTAAAAAGCGAGATATACATAAGTATACGTATGAAAGTAGGAGAGATGGCCGCAGATCGTTATTGGATTACGTGTTGATTGATAGGCGCGCGAAAGAGAGACTTTTAATGTTAATGTGCTGAGATGTGCAAGTAGAGGGATGTCTGATCATTATCTTGTGGAGGGGAAGGTGAGGATTTGTAGAGGTTTTCTGAAAAGAAGAGAGAATGTTTGGGTGAAGAGAGTAGTAAGAGTAAGTGAGCTTGGGAAGGAGACTTGTGTGAGGAAGTAGCAGGAGAGACTGAGTACAGAATGGAAAAAGGTGAGAACAAAGGACGTTAGGGGAGTGCAGAGAGAATGGGATGTATTTAAGGAAACAGTAATGGCTTACGAAAAAGATGTTTCTCGCAGAAGCATGGGAGGTAGGCAGATTAGAAACGGTAGTGAGTGGTTCGATGAAGAAGTAAGATTGCTAGTGAAAGAGAAGAGAAAGGCATTTGGACGATTTTTGCAGGGAAATAATGCAAATGACTGGGAGATGTATTAAAGAAAGAGGCAGGAGGTCAAGAGGAAGATGCAGGAGGCAAAGAAGAGGGGAAATGAGAGTTGGGGTGAGAGAGTATCATTAAATTTCAGTGAGAATAAAAAGATGCTTTGGAGGGAGGTAAATAAAGTGCGTAAGACAAGGGAACAGATGGGAACTTTAGTGAAGGGGGCCAATGGGTAGGTGGTAACAAGTAGTGGTGATGTAAGGAGATGGAGTGAGTTTATTGAAGGTTTGTTGAATGTGTTTGATGATAGAGTGACATATATAGGGTGTTTTGGTCGAGGTGGTGTGCAAAGTGAGAGGGTTAGGGACAATGATTTGGTAAAGAAAGAAAAGGTAGTAAAAGTTTTTCGGAAGATGAAAGCTGGCTAGTCAGCGGGTTTGGATGGTATTGAAGCGGAATTTATTAAAAAGGGGTAACTTTATTGTTGACTGGTTGGTAAGGTTATTTAATGTATTTATGACTCATGGTGAGGTGGCTGAGGATTGGAGGAATACTTACATAGTGTTTTTGTACAAAGGCAAAGGGGATAAAAGTGACTGCTCAAATTACAGAGGTATAAGTTTCTTGAGTATTCCTGGGAGATTATTTGGGAGGTTATTGATTGAGAGGGTGAAGGCATGTACAGAACATCAGATTGGGGAAGAGAAGTGTGGTTTCAGAAGTGGTAGAGGATGTTTCGATCAGGTGTTTCCTTTAAAGAATGTATGTGAGAAATACTTAGAAAAGCAAATGGATATGTATGTGGCATTTATGGATCTGGAGAAGGAATATGATAGAGTTGATGGAGATGCTCTGTGGAAGGTATTAAGAATATATGGTGTGGGGGGAGATTGTTAGAAGCAGTGAAAAGTTTTTATCGAGGATGTAAGGGATGTTATGTGTAGGAAGAGAGGAAAGTGATTGGTTCTCAGTGAATGTTGCTTTGCGGCAGGGTTGTGTGATGTCTCCATGGTTATTTAATTTGTTTATGGATGGGGTTGTTAGGGAGGTGTATGGAAGAGTTTTGGAAAGAGGAACAATTATGCAGTCTGTTGTGGATGAGAGAGCTTGGGAAGTGAGTCAATTGTTGTTCGCTGATGATACATCGATGGTGGCTGATTCGTGTGAGAAACTGCAAAAGCTGGTCACTGAGTTTGGTAATGTGTGTTAAAGAAGAAAGCTGAGAGTAAATATGAATAAGATTAAGGTTATTAGGCATAGTAAGGTTGAGGGACAAGTCAATTGGGAGGTGTTTGAATGAAGAAAAACTTGAAGTGAAGTGTTTTAGATATCTGGGAATGGATTTGGAAGTGGATTGAAATATGAGAGCGGAAGTGAATCATAGGTTGGGGGAGGGGGCGAAAGTTCTGGGAGCGTTGAAGAATGTGTAGAGATCGAGAACATTATCTCGGAAAGCAAATATAGGTATGTTTGAAGGAATTGTGGTTCCAACAATGTTATATGGTTACGAGACGTGGGCTATAGATAGAGTTGTGCGGAGGAGGGTGGATGTGCTGTAAATGAGATGTTTGAGGACAAAATTTGGTATGAGGTTGTTTGATCGAGTAAGTAATAGTAGGGTAAGAGAGCTAAGTGGCAATATAAAATGTGTGGTTGAGAGAGCGGAAGAGGGTGTTTTGAAATGGTTTGGTCACATGGAGAGAATGAGTGAGGAAAGATTGTCCAAGAGGATATATGTGTCAGAGGAGGAGGGAACGAGGAGAAGTGGGAGACCAAATTGGAGGCGGAAAGATGTAGTGAAAAAGATTTTGAGTGATCGGGGCCTGAACATGTAGGAGGGTGAAAGGCGTGCAAGGAATATAGTGAATTGGAACGATGTGGTATACGGGTCGACGTGCTGTCAATGGATTGAACCAGGGCGTGTGAAGTGTCTGGGGTAAACCATGGAAAGTTCTGTCGGGGCTGGATATGGAAAAGGAGATCTGGTTTCAGTGCATTATACATGACAGCTAGAGACTGAGTGTGAACGAATGTGAACTTTGTTGTCTTTTCCTAGCGCTACTTCGTGCACATGCGGGAGGAGGGGGATGTTATTTCATGCGTGGCTGGGTTGCGATGGGAATGAATAAAGGCAGACTGTATGATTTATGTACATGTTTATATATGTACAAGTCTGCGTGTGTATATATATATGTATACGTTGAGATGTATAGGTATGTATATTTGCGTGTATGGACGTGCATCTATATACATGTGTATGTGGGTGGGTAGGGCCATTATTTCGTTTGTTTCCTTGCGTTACCTCTCTAACGCGGGAGACAGGGACAAAGCAAAATAAATAAATTAATAAATGTATATATTTACTTATTTATCAATTTATTTATCTATATATAGCATATGACCGGGTTATAGTGATAGGTGATTTTAATGCAAAGATGAGTAATGTGGTAGTTGAGGGTATAATTGGTGTACATGGGATGTTCAGTGTTGTATATGGAAATGGTAAGGAGCTTGCAGATATCTGTGCTGAAAAAGGACTTGTGATTGGGAAAACCTGGTTCAAAAAGAGAGATATAGATATAAGTATACATATTTAAGTAGGGAGATGGCCAGAGAGAGTTATTGGATTATGCATTGATTTATAGGCACGTAAAAGAAAGACTTTTAGAGGTTGATATACGAAGAGGTCCAACTGGAGGGATATCTAATCATTATCTTATGGAGGCGAAGGTGAAGAGTTGAAGAGGTTTTCAGAAAAGAAGGGATAATGTTATCGTGAAGAGAATAGTGAGAGTATGTGAGCTTGGAAACGAGACTTGTGTGAAGAAGTACCAGGAGAGATTGAGAGCAGAATGGAAAAAGGTGAGAGCAAATGACGTAAGCGGAGTAGGGGAGGAATGGGATATATCTAGAGAAGCATTTATGGTTTCCACAAAAGAAGCCTGTGGCATGAGAAAGGTGGGAGGAGTGAAGATTAGAAATGTTAGTGAGTAGTGGGATGAAAAAGGTAAGATTGCTAGTGAAAGAGAAGAGAGAAGCATTTGAAAAATTTTTGCAGGGAAATAGTGCAAATAACTGGGAGAGGTATAAAAGAAAGAGCGAGGAGGTTAAGAAAAAGGTGCAAGAGATGAAAAAGATATTTTGGAAGAAGGTAAATAAAGTGCGTAAGACAAGAAAACAAATGGACACATCGGTGAAGGGGGATAATGGGGCGTAAATAACAAGTAATGGTGATGTTAGAAAGAGATGGAGTGAGTATTTTGAAGGTTTGTTATGTGTTTGATGATAGAGTGGCAGATATAGGGTGCGTTGGTCAAGATGGTGTACAAAATAAAGAGGTAAGAGAAAATGGTTTGGTAAACAGAGAAGAGGTAGTGAAAGCTTTGCCGAAGATGAAAGCCGGCATGGAGGTGTTATTGGATGGTATTGCTGTGGAACTTATTAAAAAAGGGATGACTGTGTTGTTGCCTGGTTGGTGAGGATATTCAATGGACGCATGGTTCATGGTGAAGTTCCTGAGGATTGGAGGAATGCATGAACTATACCATTGTACAAAGGCAAAGGGGATAAAGTGACTTAGACAAATGACAGAGGTATAATTGTTGGGTATTCCTGGAAATATATGGGAGAGAATGATGAAGGGTGAAGGCATGGTACCGAGCATCTGACTAGGAAGAGCAATGTTACAAAAGGTGTAGAGGGATGTGTTGATCAGGTGTTTGCTTTGAAGAATGTATGTGAGAAATATTCCCAAAAACAAAGGATTTTTGTATTGGGCATCTTTTGGATCATGGAGAAGGCACATGAAGAATGTATAGAGATGCACAGTGAAGGTTATTAAGAGTATATGGTGTGCGAGGTAATCTCCTGGAAGCAGTGAAAAGTTTTTAGCGAGGATGTAAGGCATTTGTACGAATAAGAAGAGAGGAGAGTGACCGAATCCCAGTGAATGTCGTTGTTGAAGGGGGTGCGTGATTCCTCTCCATGTTGTTTAATTTGTTCTAAGGATGGGAATGTTCGGGAGCAAAAATGCAAGAGTTTTGGAGA
>NC_092236.1:26160702-26188202 GCF_036320965.1 Panulirus ornatus
GATTACGTGTTAATTGATAGGCACGCGAAAGAGAGACTTTTGGATGTTAATGCGCTGAGAGGTGCAACTGGTGGTATGTCTGATCATTATCTTGTGGAGGCGAAGTTGAAGATTTGTGGGGGTTTTCAGAAAAGAAGAGAGAATGTTAGGGTGAAGAGAGTGGTGAGTGCAAGTGAGCATGGGCAGGAGACTTGTGTTAGGAAGTACCAGGAGAGAGTGAGTACAGAATGGAAGTGAGAACAAATGAGGTAAGGGGAGTGGGAGAGGAATGGGATGTATTTAGGGAAGCAGTGATGGCTTGCGCAAAAGCTGATTGTGGTTGAGAAGCGTGGGAGGTGGATTGATTAGAAAAGGTAGGGAGTGTTGGGAGAAAGAAGTAAGATTATTAGTGAAAGAGAAGAGAGAGGCATTTGGACGGTTTTTGCAGGGAAAAAATGCAAATGAGTGGGAGTTGTATAAAAGAAAGATGCAGGAAGTCAAGAGAAAAGTGTAATAGGTGAAAAAAGAGGGTAAATGAGAGTTGGGTGAGAGAGTATCATTATATTTTAGGGAGGATAAAAAGATGTTTTGGAAGAAGGTAAATAAAGTGCATAAGACAAGGGAGCAAATGGGAACTTCAGTGAAGGGGGTTAATGGGAGATGATAACAAATAGTGGTGATGTTAGAAGGAGATGGAGTGAGTATTTTGAAGGTTTGTGGAATGTGTTTGATGATAGAGTGGCAGATACAGGGTGTTTTAGTCGAGGTGGTGTGGAAAGTGAGTGGGTTAGGGAAAATGATTTGGTAAACAGAGAAGAGGTAGTAAAAACTTTGCGGAAGATGAAAGCCTTAAAGGCAGCATGTTTGGATGGTATTGCAGTGGAATTTATTAAAAAATGGGGTGACTGTATTGTTGACTGGTTGGTAAGGTTATTTGATATATGTATGATTAATGGTCAGGTGCCTGAGGATTGGCGAAATGCTTGCATAGTGCCATTGTACAAAGGCAAGGGGGATAAATGTGAGTGCTCAAATTACAGAGGTATAAGTTTTTGAGTATTCATGGTAAATTATATGGGCGGGCATTGATTGAGAGGGTGAAGGCATGTACAGAGCATCAGATTGGGGAAGAGCAGTGTGGTTTCAGAGGTGGTAGAGGATGTGTGGATCAGGTGTTTGCTTTGAAGAATGTATGTGAGAAATACTTAGAAAAGCAAATGGATTTGTATGTAGCATTTATGGATCTGGAGAAGGCGTATGATAGAGTTGATAGAGATGCTCTGTGGAAGGTAATGGAAATATATGGTGTGGGAAGCAAGTTCTTAGAAGCAGTGAAAAGTTTTTATCGAGGATGTAAGGCATGTGTACGTGTAGGAAGAGAGGAAAGTGTTTGGTTCTTAGTTAATGTAGGTTTGCGGCAGGGGTGTGTGATGTCTCCATGGTTGTTTAATTTGTATATGGGTGGGGTTTTTAGGGAGGTGAATGAATGAGTTTTGGAAAGAGGAGCAAGTATGCGTCTGTTGTTGATGAGAGAGCTTGGGAAGTGAGTCAGCTGTTTTTTGCTGATGATAGAGCGCTGGTGAGCAACTGCAGAAGCTGGTGACTGAGTTTGGTAAAGTGTGTGAAACAAGAAAGGTAAGAGTAAATGTGAATAAGAGCAAAGTTATTAGGTACAGTAGGGTTGAGGGTCAAGTCAATTGGAAGGTAAGTATGAGTAAAGAAAAACTGGAGGAAAGAAAGTGTTTTAGATATCTGGGAGTGGATCTTGCAGCGGATGGAACCATAGAAGCGGAGGTGAATCATAGGGTGGGGGTGGGCGCGAAAATTCTGGGAGCCTTGAAGAATGTTTGGAAGTGAAGAAGTGATCTCGGAAAGCAAAAATGGTTATGTTTGAAGGAATAGTGGTTCCAACATTGTTGAATTGTTTCGAGCCGTGGGCTATGGATAGAGTTGTGCGCAGGAGGGTGAATGTGCTAGAAATGAGATGTTTGAGGACAATATGTGGTGTGAGGTGGTTTGATCGAGTAAGTAGTGTAAATGTAAGAGAAATAACGCAAATGATTGGGAGATGTATAAAAGAAAGAGGCAGGAGGTCAAGAGAAAAGTGCAAGAGGGAAAAACGAGGGCAAATGAGAGTTGGGGTGAGAGAGTATCATTAAATTTTAGGCAGGATAAAAAGATGCTTTGGAAGGAGGTAAATAAAGTGAGTATGACAAGGGAAAAAATGGGAACATCAGTGTAGGGGGCTAATGGGGAGGTAATAGCAAGTAGCGGTGATGTGGAAATGAGATGTAGTATCTATTTTGAATGTTTGTTAAAAAATGTTTGATAATAAAGTATCAGATATAGGGTGTTTTGGTAGAGGTGGTGTGCAAAATGAGAGGAATAGGGAAAATGATTTGGTAAACAGAGAAGGGGTAGTAAAAGCTTAGCGGAAGATGAAAGCCGGGAAGGTAGCGGGTTTGGATGGTATAGCAGTGGAATTTATTAAAAAAGGGGGTGACTGTATTGTTGACTGGTTGGTAAGGATATTCAATGGATGTATGACTCATGTTGAGGTATCTGAGGACTGGCGGAATGCTTGCATATTGCAATGTACAAAGGCAAAGGGGTTAAGAGTTAGTGCTCAAATCACAGAGTATTCCTGGGAAATTATATGGGAGGGTATTGATTGAGAGGGTGAAGGCAAATACAGAGAATCAGATTGGGGAAGAGCAGTGTGGTTTCAGAAGTGGTAGAGGATGTGTGGATCAGGTGTTTCCTTTGAAGAATTTACGTGAGAAATACTTAGAAAAGCAGATGGATTTGCATGTAGCATTTATGGATCTGGAGAAGGCATATGATAGAGTTGATAGAGATGCTCTCTGGAAGGTATTAAGAATATATGGTGTCGGAGATAAGTTGTTAGAAGCAGTGAAAAGTTTTTATTAAGAATATATAGCATGTGTACGTGTAGGAAGAAATGAAAGTGATAGGTTCTGGTTCAATGTTGGTTTGCGGCAGGGGTGCGTGATGTCTCCAAGGTTGTTTGATTTGTTCATAGATGGGGTTGTTAGAGAGGTGAATATAAGACTTTTGGAGAGAGGGGCAAGTATGCAGTCTGTTGTGGATGACAGAGTTTGGGATATGAGCCAGCTGTTGTTCGCTGATTATACAGCGCTGGTGGCTCATTCGGGTGAGAAACTGCATAAGATGGTGACTGCTTTTGGTAAAGTGTGTGAAAGAAAGCTGAGAGTAAATACGAGTAAGACCAAGGTTATTAGGTACAGTAGGGTTGAGGGACAAGTCAAGTGGGAGGTAAGTTTGAATGGAGAAATGCTGGAGGAAGTGAAGTGTTTTAGATATCTGGGAGTGGGTTTCGCAATGGATGCAACCTTGGAAGCGGACGTCAATCATAGGGTGGGGGAGGGGGCAAATGCTGTGGGAGCGTTGAAAAATGTATGAAAGTCGAGAACATTTCTTGGAAAGCAAAAATGGGTATGTTTGAATGAATAGTGGTTCCAACAATGTTATATGGTTGAGAGGCGTAGGCTATACATAGAGTTGTTCGGAGGAGGGTGGATGTGCTGGAAGTGAGATGTTTGAGGATAATATGTTGTGTGAGGCTGTTTCATCGAGTAGGTAATGAAAGGTTAAGAGAGATGTGTAGTAATTAAAAGAGTGTGGTTGAAAGAGCAAAAGAGAGTGATTAGAAATGGTTTAGTCAAATGGATAGAATGAGTGAGGAAAGATTGACAAAGAGTATGTATGTGTCAGACGTGGAGGGTTCAAGGAAACGTGGGAGACCAAATTGGATGTGGAAAATGGAGTGAAAAAGATTTTCTGTGATCGGGTCCTGAACATGCAGGAGGGTGTAAGGCGTGGAAGGAATAGAGTGAGCTGAAACGATGTGGTATGCCACGGTCGAAGTGCTGTCAATGGATTGAACCAGGGATGTGAAGCGTCTGGGGAAAACCTTGAAAAGTTCTGTGGGGCCTGGATATTTAAAGAGATCTGTGGTTTCGGTGCATTATACATGCCAGCTAGAGACTGAGTGTGAACGAATGTGGCCTTCGTTGTGTTTCCTCGGGGTACCTTGTGCACATGCGGGGTGAGGGGGGTTTTCATTTTATGTGTGGCGGTGTGGTGACGTGAATGAATAAGGCAAGACAGTATGAATTATGTACATGTGTATATATGTATATGTCTCTGTGTTTATATATATGTATACGTTGAGATATATAGGTATGTTAATGTGCGTGTGTGGACGTGTATGTATATACATCTGTTATGGGTGGGTTGGGCCATTCTTTCGTCTGTGTCCTTGCGCTACCTCGCTAACGCGGGAGACATCAACAAAATATAAATAAATGTAAATAGGGGAGAAAGAATACTTCCCACGCATTCCTCACGTGTCGTAGAAGGCGACGAAAGGGGACGGGAGCAGGGGACCAGAAACCCTCCTCTCCTTGTATTTTGACTTTCTAAAAGGGGAAACAGAAGAAGGAGTCACGCGGGGAGTGCTCATCCTCCTCGATTGGGGTGTCTAAATGTGCGTGGATGTAACCAAGATGAGAAAAAAAGGAGAGATAGGTAGTATGTTTGAGGAAAGGAACCTGGATGTGTATGTGATAGATTGTAAGAAAGTAAATTCTAGATTGATATGGGTAAAACTGAAAGTTGATGGAGAGAAATGGATGATTATTGGTGCATATGCACCTGGGCATGAGAAGAAAGATCATGAGAGGCAAGTGTTTTGAGAGCAGCTGAATGAGTGTGTGAGTGATTTTGATGCACAAGACCGGGATTTAGTGATGGGTGATTTGAATGCAAAGGTGAGTAATGTGGCAGTTGAGGGAATAATTGGTATACATGGGGTGTTCAGAGTTGTAAATGGAAATGGTGACGAGCTTGTGGATTTATGTGCTGAAAAAGGACTGGTGATTGGGAATACCTGGCTTAAAAAGAGAGATATACATAAGTATACGTATGTAGGTAGAAGAGATGGCCAGAGAGCGCTATTGGAAAGAGAGACTTTTGGATGTTAATGTGCTGAGAGGTGCAACTGGAGGGATGTCTGATCATTGTCTTGTGGAGGCGAAGGTGAAAATTTGTATGGGATTCCAGAAAAGAAGAGAGAATGTTGGGGTGAAGAGAGCGGTGAGAGTAGTGAGCTTGAGAAGGACACTTGTGTTAGGAAGTATCAGAAGAGACTGAGTACAGAATGGAAAAAGGTGAGAACAAAGGAGGTAAGGGGAGTGGGGCAGGAATGGAATGTATTTAGGGAAACAGTGATGGCTTCCACAAAAGGTGCTTGTGGTATGAGAAGCGTAGGAGGTGGGTTGAATAGAAAGGGTAGTGAGTGGTGGGATGAAGAAGTAAGATTATTAGTGAAAGAGAAGAGAGAGGCATTTGGACGATTTTTCGGGGAAAAATGCAAATGAGTGGGATATGTATAAAAGAAAGAGGCAGGAGGTCAAGAGAAAGGTGCAAGAGGTGAAAAAAAAGGCAAATGAGAGTTGGGGTGAGAGAGTATCATCAAATTTTAGGGAGATTAAAAAGATGGCTTGGAAAGAGGTAAATAAAGTGCGTAAGGCAAGGGAGCAAATGGGAACTTCAGGGAAGGGGGCTAATGGGGAGGTGATAACAAGTAGTGGTGATGTGAGAAGGACATGGAGTGAGTATTTTGAAGGTTTGTTGAATGTGTTTGATGATAGAGTGGCTGATATAGCGTGTTTTGGTCAAGGTGGTGTGCAAAGTGAGAGGGTTCGGGAAAATGATTTGGTAGACAGATAAGAGGTAGTAAAAGCTTTGCGGAAGATGAAAGCCGGCAAGTCAGCAGGTTTAGACGGTATTGCAGTGGAATTTATTAAAAAATGGGGTGACTGTATTGTTGGCTGTTGGTAAGGATATTTAATGTATATATGATTCCTCGTGAGGTGCCTGAGGATTGGCGGAATGCGTGCATAGTGCCATTGTACAAAGGCAAAAGGGATAAGAGTTAGTGCTCAAATTACAGAGGTATAAGTTTGTTTAGTATTCCTGGTAAATTATATGGGAGGATATTGACTGAGAGGTTGAAGGCATGTACAGAGCATCAGACTGAGGAAGAGCAGTGTGGTTTCAGAAATGGTAGAGGTTGTATGGATCCGAAGTTTGCTTTAAAGAATGTATGTGAGAAATACTTAGAAAAGCAAGTGGATTTGTATGTAGCATTTATGGATCTGGAGAAGGCATATGATAGAGTTGCCAGAGATGCTCTGTGGAAGGTATTAAGAATATATGGTGTGGGAGGCAAGTTGTTGTAACCAGTGAAAAGATTTTATCGAGGATGTAAGGCATGTGTACGTGTAGAAAGAGAGGAAAGTGATTGGTTCTCATTGAATGTAGGTTTGCGGCAGAGGTATGTGATGTCTCAATGGTTGTTTAATTTGATAATGGATTGTTAGGGAGGTAAATGCAAGAGTTTTGGAAAGTGGGGCAAGTATGCAGTCTGTTGTGTATGAAAGAGCTTGGGAAGTGAGTCAGTTGTTGTTCGCTGATGATACATCGCTGGTGGCTGATTCATATGAGAAACTGTAGAAGCTGGTAACTGAGTTTGGTAAAGTATGTGAAAGAAGAAAGTTAGGGGTAAATGTGAATAAGAGCAAGGTTATTAAGTACAGTAGGGTCGAGGGTCGAGTCAGTTGGGAGGTAAGTTTGAAAGGAGAAAAACTGTAGGAAGTAAAGTGTTTTCGATATCTTTGAGTGGATCTGGCAGCGGATGGAACCATGGAAAAGGAAGCGAATCATAGAGTGGGGGTGCGGCTGGGAGGGGGGGGGGGTGGGAATTGTGGAAGCCCACTCCCCCAACCTATGATCCACTTCCGCTTCCATGGTTCCATCCGCTGCCAGATCCACTCCCAGATATCTAAAACACTTCACTTCCTCCAGTTTTTCTCCATTCAAACTCACCTCCCAATTGACTTGACCCTCAACCCTACTGTACCTAATAACCTTGTTCTTATTCACATTTACTCTTAACTTTCTTCTTTCACACACTTTACCAAACTTAGTCACCAGCTTCTGCAGTTTCTCACATGAATATATATATATATATATATATATATATATATATATATATATATATATATATATATATATATATATATATATATATATATATATATATATATATATATATATATATATATATATATATATATATATATATATATATATATATATATATATATATATATTCATTTATTTATTTTGCTTTGTCGCTGTCTCACGCGTTTGCGAGGTAACGCAAGGAAACAGACGAAAGAAATGGCCCAACCCACCCCCATACACATATATATACATACACAACCCCACACGCAAATATACATACCCATACATCTCAATGTACAAATATATATACACACACAGACATATACATATATACACATGCATACAATTCACACTATCTGCCTTTATTCATTCCCATCGCCACCTCGCCGCACATGGAATAACGTCCCCCTCCCTTCTCATGTGTGCGAGGTAGCGCTAGGAAAAGACAACAAACGACCCATTCGTTCACACTCAATCTCTATATGTCATGCAATAATGCCCGAAACTAGAGCTCCCTTTCCACATCCAGGCCAAACAAAACTTTCCATGGTTTACCCCAGACGCTCCACATGCCCTGATTCAATCCACTGACAGCACGTCGACCCAGGTATACCACATCGATCCAATTCACTCTATTACTTGCCAGCCTTTCACCCTCCTGCATGTTCAGGCCCCGATCACTCAAATTGTTTTTCACTCCATCTTTCCACGTCCAATTTGGTCTCCCACTTCTTATTCCCTCCACCGACACATATATCCTCTTGGTCAATCTTTCCTCACTCATTCTCTCCATGTGCCCAAACCACTTCAAAATACCCTCTTATGCTCTCTCAACCACGCTCTTCTCATTTCCTCACATCCCTCTTACCCTTACATTACTTACTCGATCAAAACACCTCACACCACATATTGTCCTCAAACATCTCATTTCCAGTACATCCATCCTCCTGCGCACAACTCTATTTATAGCCCACGACTCGCAACCATACAACATTGTTGGAAACACCATTCCTTCAAACATAGCCATATTTGCTTTCGGAGATAATGTTCTCGACTTCCACACATTCTTCAAGGCTACCAGGATTTTCGCCCCCTCCCCAACCCTATGATTCACTTCCGCTTCCATGGTTCCATCCGCTGCCAGATCCACTCCCAGATATCTAAAACACTTTACTTCCTCCAGTTTTTCTCCATTCAAACTTACCTCCCAACTGACTTGACCCTCAACCCTACTGTACCTAATAACCTTGCTCTTATTCACATTTACTCTTAACTTTCTTCTTTCACACACCTTACCAAAATCAGTGACCAGCTTATGAAGTTTCTCATATAAATCAGCCACCAGCGATCTATCATCAGCGAACGTACAGAGCATCAGATTGGGGAAGAGCAGTGTGGTTTTAGAAGTGGTAGAGGATGTGTGGATCAGGTGTTTGCTTTGAAGAACGTATGTGGGAAATACTTAGAAAAGCAAATGGATTTGTATGTAGAATTTATGGATCTGGAGAAGGCATATGATAAAGTTGATAGAGATGCTCTGTGGAAGGTATTAAGAATATATGGTGTGGGAGGCAAGTTGTTAGAAGCATTGAAAAGTTTTTATCGAGGATGTAAGGCATGTGTACGTGTAGGAAGAGAGGAAAGTGATTGGTTCTCAGTGAATGTAGGTTTGCGGCAGGGGTGTGTGATGTCTCCATGGTTGTTTAATTTGTTTATGGATGGGGTTGTTAGGGAGGTGAATGCAAGAGTTTTGGAAAGAGGGGCAAGTATGAAGTCTGTTGGGAATGAGAGAGCTTGGGAAGTGAGTCAGTTGTTGTTCGCTGATGATACAGCGCTGGTGGCTGATTCATGTGAGAAACTGCAGAAGCTGGTGACTGAGTTTGGTAAATTCTGTGAAAGAAGAAAGTTCAGAGTAAATGTGAGTAAGAGCAAGGTTATTAGGTACATTAGGGTTGAGGGTCAAGTCAATTGGGAGGTAAGTTTTAATGGAGAAAAACTGGAGGAAGTAAAGTGTTTTAGATATCTGGGAGTGGATCTGGCAGCGGATGGAACCATGGAAGCGGAAGTGGATCATAGGGTGAGGGAGGGGGCGAAAATTCTGGGAGCCTTGAAGAATGTGTGGAAGTTGAGAACATTATCTCGGAAAGCAAAAATGGGTATGTTTGAAGGAATAGTGGTTATATATACATATATATATATATTTTTTTTTTTTTTGCTTTGTCGCTGTCTCCCGCGTTTGCTAGGTAGCGCAAGGAAACAGACGAAAGAAATGGCCCAACCCACCCCCATACACATGTATATACATACGTCCACACACGCAAATATACATACCTACACAGCTTTCCATGGTTTACCCCAGACGCTTCACATGCCCTGATTCAATCCACTGACAACACGTCAACCCCGGTATACCACATCGCTCCAATTCACTCTATTCCTTGCCCTCCTTTCACCCTCCTGCATGTTCAGGCCCCGAACACACAAAATCTTTTTCACTCCATCTTTCCACTTCCAATTTGGTCTCCCTCTTCTCCTCGTTCCCTCCACCTCCGACACATATATCCTCTTGGTCAATCTTTCCTCACTCATTCTCTCCATGTGCCCAAACCATTTCAAAACACCCTCTTCTGCTCTCTCAACCACGCTCTTTTTATTTCCACACATCTCTCTTACCTTTACGTTACTTACTCGATCAAACCACCTCACACCAAACACTGTCCTCAAACATCTCATTTCCAGCACATCCATCC
The DNA here is from genome assembly GCF_036320965.1 of Panulirus ornatus. Classification (NCBI taxonomy): domain Eukaryota; kingdom Metazoa; phylum Arthropoda; class Malacostraca; order Decapoda; family Palinuridae; genus Panulirus; species Panulirus ornatus. The sequence goes on from NC_092236.1 coordinate 26,170,506, forward strand.
TCCTGCGCACAACTCTATCCATAGCCCACGCCTCGCAACCATACAACATTGTTGGAACCACTATTCCTTCAAACATACCCATTTTTGCTCTCCGAGATAATGTTCTCGACTTCCACACATTCTTCAAGGCTCCCAGAATTTTCGCCCCCTCCCCCACCCTATGATCCACTTCCGCTACCATGGTTCCATCCGCTGCCAGATCCACTCCCAGATATCTAAAACACTTCACTTCCTCCAGTTTCTTTCCATTCAAACTCACCTCCCAATTGACTTGACCCTCAACCCTACTGTACCTAATATCCTTGCTCTTATTCACATTTACTCTTAACTTTCTTGTTTCACACACTTTACCAAACTCAGTCACCAGCTTCTGCAGTTTCTCACATGAATATATATATATATATATATTTATTTTGCTTTGTCGCTGTCTCACGCGTTTGCGAGGTAACGCAAGGAAACAGACGAAAGAAATGGCCCAACCCACCCCCATACACATATATATACATAAACGACCCCACACGCAAATATACATACCCATACATCTCAATGTACAAATATATATACACACACAGACATATACATATATACACATGCATACAATTCACACTGTCTGCCTTTATTCATTCCCATCGCCACCTCGCCGCACATAGAATAACATCCCCCTCCCTCCTCATGTGTGCGAGGTAGCGCTAGGAAAAGACAACAAACGACCCATTCGTTCACACTATATCTCTATATGTCATGCAATAATGCCCGAAAATAGAGCTCCCTTTCCACATCCAGGCCAAACAAAACTTTCCATGGTTTACCCCAAACGCTCCACATGCCCTGATTCAATCCACTGACAGCACGTCGACCCCGGTATACCACATCGATCCAATTCACTCTATTCCTTGCCAGCCTTTCACCCTCCTGCATGTTCAGGCCCCGATCACTCAAATTGTTTTTCACTCCATCTTTCCACCTCCAATTTGGTCTCCCACTTCTTATTCCCTCCACCGACACATATATCCTCTTGGTCAATCTTTCCTCACTCATTCTCTCCATGTGCCCAAATCACTTCAAAATACCCTCTTATGCTCTCTCAACCACGATCTTCTCATTTCCTCACATCCCTCTTACCCTTACATTACTTACTCGAACAAAACACCTCACACCACATATTGTCCTCAAACATCTCATTTCCAGTACATCCATCCTCCTGCGCACAACTCTATTTATAGCCCACGACTCGCAACCATACAACATTGTTGGAAACACCATTCCTTCAAACATAGCCATATTTGCTTTCGGAGATAATGTTCTCGACTTCCACACATTCTTCAAGGCTACCAGGATTTTCGCCCCCTCCCCAACCCTATGATTCACTTCCGCTTCCATGGTTCCATCCGCTGCCAGATCCACTCCCAGATATCTAAAACACTTTACTTCCTCCAGTTTTTCTCCATTCAAACTTACCTCCCAACTGACTTGACCCTCAACCCTACTGTACCTAATAACCTTGCTCTTATTCACATTTACTCTTAACTTTCTTCTTTCACACACCTTACCAAAATCAGTCACCAGCTTATGAAGTTTCTCATATAAATCAGCCACCAGCGATCTATCATCAGCGAACGTACAGAGCATCAGATTGGGGAAGAGCAGTGTGGTTTCAGAAGTGGTAGAGGATGTGTGGATCAGGTGTTTGCTTTGAAGAATGTATGTGGGAAATACTTAGAAAAGCAAATGGATTTGTATGTAGAATTTATGGATCTGGAGAAGGCATATGATAGAGTTGATGGAGATGCTCTGTGGAAGGTATTAAGAATATATGGTGTGGGAGGCAAGTTGTTAGAAGCATTGAAAAGTTTTTATCGAGGATGTAAGGCATGTGTACGTGTAGGAAGAGAGGAAAGTGATTGGTTCTCAGTGAATGTAGGTTTGCGGCAGGGGTGTGTGATGTCTCCATGGTTGTTTAATTTGTTTATGGATGGGGTTGTTAGGGAGGTGAATGCAAGAGTTTTGGAAAGAGGGGCAAGTATGAAGTCTGTTGGGGATGAGAGAGCTTGGGAAGTGAGTCAGTTGTTGTTCGCTGATGATACAGCGCTGGTGGCTGATTCATGTGAGAAACTGCAGAAGCTGGTGACTGAGTTTGGTAAATTCTGTGAAAGAAGAAAGTTCAGAGTAAATGTGAGTAAGAGCAAGGTTATTAGGTACATTAGGGTTGAGGGTCAAGTCAATTGGGAGGTAAGTTTTAATGGAGAAAAACTGGAGGAAGTAAAGTGTTTTAGATATCTGGGAGTGGATCTGGCAGCGGATGGAACCATGGAAGCGGAAGTGGATCATAGGGTGAGGGAGGGGGCGAAAATTCTGGGAGCCTTGAAGAATGTGTGGAAGTCGAGAACATTATCTCGGAAAGCAAAAATGGGTATGTTTGAAGGAATCGTGGTTATATATACATATATATATATATATTTTTTTTTTTTTTTTGCTTTGTCGCTGTCTCCCGCGTTTGCGAGGTAGCGCAAGGAAACAGACGAAAGAAATGGCCCAACCCACCCCCATACACATGTATATACATACGTCCACATACGCAAATATACATACCTACACAGCTTTCCATGGTTTACCCCAGACGCTTCACATGCCCTGATTCAATCCACTGACAGCACGTCAACCCCGGTATACCACATCGCTCCAATTCACTCTATTCCTTGCCCTCCTTTCACCCTCCTGCATGTTCAGGCCCCGAACACACAAAATCTTTTTCACTCCATCTTTCCACTTCCAATTTGGTCTCCCTCTTCTCCTCGTTCCCTCCACCTCCGACACATATATCCTCTTGGTCAATCCTTCCTCACTCATTCTCTCCATGTGCCCAAACCATTTCAAAGCACCCTCTTCTGCTCTCTCAACCACGCTCTTTTTATTTCCACACATCTCTCTTACCTTTACGTTACTTACTTGATCAAACCACCTCACACCAAACACTGTCCTCAAACATCTCATTTCCAGCACATCCATCCTTCTGCGCACAACTCTATCCATAGCCCACGCCTCGCAACCATACAACATTGTTGGAACCACTATTCCTTCAAACATACCCATTTTTGCTTTCCGAGATAATGTTCTCGACTTCCACACATTCTTCAAGGCTCCCAGAATTTTCGCCCCCTCCCCACCCTATGATCCACTTCCGCTACCATGGTTCCATCCGCTGCCAGATCCACTCCCAGATATCTAAAACACTTCACTTCCTCCAGTTTTTCTCCATTCAAACTCACCTCCCAATTGACTTGACCCTCAACCCTACTGTACCTAATAACCTTGCTCTTATTCACATTTACTGTTAACTTTCTTCTTTCACACACTTTACCAAACTCAGTCACCAGCTTCTGCAGTTTCTCACATGAATCAGCCACCAGCGCTGTATCATCACCGAACAACAACTGACTCACTTCCCAAGCTCTCTCATCCCCAATAGACTTCATACTTGCCCCTCTTTCCAAAACTCTTGCATTCACCTCCCTAACAACCCCATCCATAAACAAATTAAACAACCATGGAGACATCACACACCCCTGCCGCAAACCTACATTCACTGAGAACCAATCACTTTCCTCTCTTCCTACACGTACACATGCCTTACATCCTCGATAAAAACTTTTCAATGCTTCTAACAACTTGCCTCCCACACCATATATTCTTAATACCTTTCACAGAGCATCTCCATCAACTCTATCATATGCCTTCTCCAGATCCATAAATTCTACATACAAATCCATTTGCTTTTCTAAGTATTTCCCACATACATTCTTCAAAGCAAACACCTGATCCACACATCCTCTACCACTTCTGAAACCACACTGCTCTTCCCCAATCTGATGCTCTGTACGTTCGCAGCAGATGGAACCATGGAAGCGGAAGTGGATCATAGGGTGAGGGAGGGGGCGAAAATTCTGGGAGCCTTGAAGAATGTGTGGAAGTCGAGAACATTATCTCGGAAAGTAAAAATGGGTATGTTTGAAGGAATAGTGGTTATATATACATATATATATATATTTTTTTTTTTTTGCTTTGTCGCTGTCTCCCGCGTTTGCGAGGTAGCGCAAGGAAACAGACGAAAGAAATGGCCCAACCCACCCCCATACACATGTATATACATACGTCCACACATCAAATATACATACCTACACAGCTCCCCATGGTTTACCCCAGACGCTTCACATGCCCTGATTCAATCCACTGACAGCACGTCAACCCCGGTATACCACATCGCTCCAATTCACTCTAATCCTTGCCCTCCTTTCACCCTCCTGCATGTTCAGGCCCCGAACACACAAAATCTTTTTCACTCCATCATTCCACTCCAATTTGGTCTCCCTCTTCTCCTCGTTCCCTCCACCTCCGACACATATATCCTCTTGGTCAATCTTTCCTCACTCATTCTCTCCATGTGCCCAAACCATTTCAAAACACCCTCTTCTGCTCTCTCAACCACGCTCTTTTTATTTCCACACATCTCTCTTTCCTTTACGTTACTTACTCGATCAAACAACCTCACACCACACCCTGTCCTCAAACATCTCATTTCCAGCACATCCATCCTCCTGCGCACAACTCTATCCATAGCCCACGCCTCGCAACCATACAACATTGTTGGAACCACTATTCCTTCAAACATACCCATTTTTTCTTTCCGAGATAATGTTCTCGACTTCCACACATTCTTCAAGGCTCCCAGAATTTTCGCACCCTCCCCCACACTATGATCCATTTCCGCTACCATGATTCCATCCGCTGCCAGATCCACTCCCAGATATCTAAAACACTTCACTTCCTCCAGTTTCTTTCCATTCAAACTCACCTCCCAATTGACTTGACCCTCAACCCTACTGTACCTAATATCCTTGCTCTTATTCACATTTACTCTTAACTTTCTTCTTTCACACACTTTACCAAACTCAGTCACCAGCTTCTGCAGTTTCTCACATGAATATATATATATATATATATATATATATATATATATATATATATATATATATATATATATATATATATATATTTATTTTGCTTTGTCGCTGTCTCACGCGTTTGTGAGGTAACGCAAGGAAACAGACGAAAGAAATGGCCCAACCCACCCCCATACACATATATATACATAAACGACCCCACACGCAAATATACATACCCATACATCTCAATGTACAAATATATATACACACACAGACATATACATATATACACCTGCATACAATTCACACTGTCTGCCTTTATTCATTCCCATCGCCACCTCGCCGCACATGGAATAACATCCCCCTCCCTCCTCATGTGTGCGAGGTAGCGCTAGGAAAAGACAACAAATGACCCATTCGTTCACACTCAATCTCTAGATGTCATGCAATAATGCCCAAAACTAGAGCTCCCTTTCCACATCCAGGCCAAACAAAACTTTCCATGGTTTACCCCAGGCGCTTCACATGCCCTGATTCAATCCACTGACAGCACGTCGACCCCGGTATACCACATCGATCCAATTCACTCTATTCCTTGTCAGCCTTTCACCCTCCTGCATGTTCAGGCCCCGATCACTCAAATTCTTTTTCACTCCATCTTTCCACCTCCAATTTGGTCTCCCACTTCTTATTCCCTCCACCGACACATATATCCTCTTGGTCAATCTTTCCTCACTCATTCTCTCCATGTGCCCAAACCACTTCAAAATACCCTCTTATGCTCTCTCAACCACGCTCTTCTCATTTCCTCACATCCCTCTTACCCTTACATTACTTACTCGATCAAAACACCTCACAACACATATTGTCCTTAAACATCTCATTTCCAGTACATCCATCCTCGTGCGCACAACTCTATTCATAGCCCACGACTCGCAACCATACAACATTGTTGGAAACACCATTCCTTCAAACATAGCCATATTTGCTTTCGGAGATAATGTTCTCGACTTCCACACATTCTTCAAGGCTACCAGGATTTTCGCCCCCTCCCCAACCCTATGATTCACTTCCGCTTCCATGGTTCCATCCGCTGCCAGATCCACTCCCAGATATCTAAAACACTTTACTTCCTCCAGTTTTTCTCCATTCAAACTTACCTCCCAACTGACTTGACCCTCAACCCTACTGTACCTAATAACCTTGCTCTTATTCACATTTACTCTTAACTTTCTTCTTTCACACACCTTACCAAAATTAGTCACCAGCTTATGCAGTTTCTCATATGAATCAGCCACCAGCGATCTATCATCAGCGAACGTACAGAGCATCAGATTGGGGAAGAGCAGTGTGGTTTCAGAAGTGGTAGAGGATGTGTGGATCAGGTGTTTGCTTTGAAGAATGTATGTGGGAAATACTTAGAAAAGCAAATGGATTTGTATGTAGAATTTATGGATCTGGAGAAGGCATATGATAGAGTTGATAGAGATGCTCTGTGGAAGGGATTAAGAATATATGGTGTGGGAGGCAAGTTGTTAGAAGCATTGAAAAGTTTTTATCGAGGATGTAATGCATGTGTACGTGTAGGAAGAGAGGAAAGTGATTGGTTCTCAGTGAATGTAGGTTTGCGGCAGGGGTTTGTGATGTCTCCATGGTTGTTTAATTTGTTTATGGATGGGGTTGGTAGGGAGGTGAATGCAAGAGTTTTGGAAAGAGGGGCAAGTATGAAGTCTGTTGGGGATGAGAGAGCTTGGGAAGTGAGTCAGTTGTTGTTCGCTGATGATACAGCGCTGGTGGCTGATTCATGTGAGAAACTGCAGAAGAAAGTTCAGAGTAAATGTGAGTAAGAGCAAGGTTATTAGGTACATTAGGGTTGAGGGTCAAGTCAATTGGGAGGTAAGTTTTAATGGAGAAAAACTGGAGGAAGTAAAGTGTTTTAGATATCTGGGAGTGGATCTGGCAGCGGATGGAACCATGGAAGCGGAAGTGGATCATAGGGTGAGGGAGGGGGCGAAAATTCTGGGAGCCTTGAAGAATGTGTGGAAGTCGAGAACATTATCTCGGAGAGCAAAAATGGGTATGTTTGAAGGAATAGTGGTTATATATACATATAAATATTTTTTTTTTTTTTTTTTGCTTTGTCGCTGTCTCCCGCGTTTGCGAGGTAGCGCAAGGAAACAGACGAAAGAAATGGCCCAACCCACCCCCATACACATGTATTTACATACGTCCACACACGCAAATATACATACCTACACAGCTTTCCATGGTTTACCCCAGACGCTTCACATGCCCTGATTCAATCCACTGACAGCACGTCAACCCCGGTATACCACATCGCTCCAATTCACTCTATTCCTTGCCCTCCTTTCACCCTCCTGCATGTTTAGGCCCCGAACACACAAAATCTTTTTCACTCCATCTTTCCACCTCCAATTTGGTCTCCCTCTTCTCCTCGTTCCCTCCACCTCCGACACATATATCCTCTTGGTCAATCTTTCCTCACTCATTCTCTCCATGTGCCCAAACCATTTCAAAACACCCTCTTCTGCTCTCTCAACCACGCTCTTTTTATATCCACACATCTCTCTTACCTTTACGTTACTTACTCGATCAAACCACCTCACACCACATAATGTCCTCAAACATCTCATTTCCAGCACATCCATCCTCCTGCGCACAACTCTATCCATAGCCCACGTCTCGCAACCATACAACATTGTTGGAACCACTATTCCTTCAAACATACCCATTTTTGCTTTCCGAGATAATGTTCTCGACTTCCACACATTCTTCAAGGCTCCCAGAATTTTCGCCCCCTCCCCCACCCTATGATCCACTTCCGCTACCATGGTTCCATCCGCTGCCAGATCCACTCCCAGATATCTAAAACACTTCACTTCCTCCAGTTTCTCTCCATTCAAACTCACCTCCCAATTGACTTGACCCTCAACCCTACTGTACCTAATAACCTTGCTCTTATTCACATTTACTCTTAACTTTCTTCTTTCACACACTTTACCAAACTCAGTCACCAGCTTCTGCAGTTTCTCACATGAATCAGCCACCAGCGGTGTATCATCAGCGCAATACAACTGACTCACTTCTCAAGCTCTCTCATCCCCAACAGACTTCATATATATATATATATATATATATATATATATATATATATATATATATATATATATATATATATATATATATATATATATATATATATATATATATATATATATATATATATATATATATATATATATATATATATATATATATATATATATATATATATATATATATATATATATATATATATATATATATATATATATATATATATATATATATATATATATATATATATGTATATTTATATATATATATATATATATATATATATATATATATATATATATATATATATATATATATATATATATATATATATATATATATATATATATATATATATATATATATATATATATATATATATATATATATATATATATATATATATATATATATATATATATATATATATATATACATATATATATATATATATATATATATGTATATATATATATATATATATATATATATATATATATATATATATAATTCCTGGGGATCGGGGAGAATGAATACTTCCCATGTATTATTACGTGCGACTATAAAGGGTGAGAGTGGGTGGGGGGCTCAAAAAGCTCACCTTTACTTTTACCTTTCCGAAAGAAGAAACGGAGAAAGAGGCCATGTAAGTATTTTTCCCTCTACAGTTCTGTCCTCTGTTCTTAACGCTACCTTGCTAACTGCGGTAATTTCGAATATATATATGAATAAGAAATATATATTTGTATATGTACGTGGATGACACATATTGATCATATGATCATCAATTGTCAAATTTTTTCCTTTTTATTCCTTGGTGGTATCATTTCTAATTTAGTTATTTTTGTAAGCCATAGTGTTATTTTAAATCGATATTTACATACGTCCAGACTACTTGAAGACAAATGAAGCCAGTGATAAATATTCTCTCTTTAACTGTCTAGCATCTATTCTATTTTCTCTCGTTATCTTTCGATCTTTCTGTTTGTATATTCACTTTCTTTTTCAATTACACATTCATTTTTCAGTAATTCCTATTTTGCTCATTAGTTCACCACCTTCTCAGTCTTCAGGCTCAATTATTCTTTCTTCTCTTTTTTCAACCATAAGACCTCTCTCTCTCTCTCTCTCTCTCTCTCTCTCTCTCTCTCTCTCTCTCTCTCTCTCTCTCTCTCTCTCTCTCTCTCTCTCTCTCTCTCTCTCCTCGTTACCACGCGTCTCAATGCGCTTGCTCCTCGTCCGTAATTACGACTTCATAGGCTTTTTACTGTGTCATTACTCTTTCTTTCCTTCCTCTGTTTTAATAAACAATAAGTCTGGCCAGCTCTTACCTTTGTTTTACTGACTTCTCTGACTACCTGTCTTTCGCTCTAATCCCCGGCTCATAAAGCGAGATATACCAACCGCACTGTCTGAATGGTTGTCAACTATCTTTTGTCTGGCTAAGTTACTATGTAAGAAATAATACACTAAGTTCCCCAGCATGAAGTATAGTATGGGATAATCATATCTTGACCAACATAAGATATAATACCATTACACAGACACTATTTTCTTCTTTCTTCGTATCTAGTTTTCACTTTATCCCTAAACACCACTCTGTCTCATAATCAACATGGTTCTATTATATTCATAGATTTCTTCATATTTAGCATTTTCTCGCCTATATATCCTTTTTTATCTTCCCTTATTATATTTCTTGTCTTCTGTCCTTACTTTAGTTTCTCATTAGTATTTTTCTTCTTCCCTCACTTTTCCATCTCCTTTGTCTTCTCTCCTGCCAGCCTATCTCAGTCTTCCATTCGCAACCTGTCCCACGTTCGCGGCTCCTCCCTCCACCCTGCACACCCGTGTCCCACCAACGCCAGCATCAATCAAGACGCCTCACATGGCGTGTTCCCATCCTGCTCCACAACCTTTCCCATTCACAGGATGAACTACGGAACCTTAGAGGGCATTAATGGATGCTAGGATAACCCAGCTGATCACGCAGTGGCATACTTTACCGACAATCTGGGTCGAAATCTTCCCAAGTGAACGAAAGGAAACGAGAGAGGATTCTTTGTTTCTTTCTTTCTTTCTCTGTACCCGGAGGAAGAGATTTTTGCGAGAGAATTTCGAAGGTTTCTCAAAAGGGGAAGTAAGTGTCTCCAGCAGGAGGTAATTGGTTCTTGAGGTAGCAAAACGGGTCCAGGTGCGGTGTTGAGTGTCCTCAGTATGAGGGCCTCAGGAAAGGAAGACGACGGACAGGGTGCGTGGTGAAGGGTGTGCGTGGGGGAAATTGCCGGGACGTGCAGACTGGCGAGCGAAGGAGGAGCTGAAGTAAACAGAATGGCATCACTACTTGCGTCATACATCGATGGTGTACTGAATTTCTATATGAAAGAATATGTTTTTATACACATTTCCCACGTAGTATGTGGTGCATAGGCCTATCTTCTTTATGTTCGTGTGTGTCCCTATAAAAACGTACATGTGTGACTATCTGTGTGTATATATATGTTTGTCTTCCTTTCTCTATGCACAAAGGCATATGTGATTGATTATTTGTGTGTGTACATACATAAATCTATGATGCGGACAATCACAACAAACACCTGACTTGAAAATGCAGAATCATCACTAGGAAAAGAAAACGCGAGAATCCTGAGCGCTTCTGTGTGTTACTACATCTTCAGAGGACTAGTTACAGAGTGGGAAAATAGATACAATGGAAATTATTTACAGAAGACTGGAGGAAGCATGGAAGGGTGTCTATATGTATCTATGATTGCCTGTGTGTTTTTTCATGTTTGAGTGTAGCTATCCGTGAGTGATTTTTGCATGCTGTTGAATAATACTTTTGTGTGTGTGTGTGTGTGTGTGTGTGTGTGTGTGTGTGTGTGTGTGTGTATGTGTGTTATAGTGATCGACACGGCATGGGCAAATAAGACATGAGACCGGGAAGAAGCGTTGAACTACAGGCCTGTCTCCCTGACGAGTGTCGTCTGTAATTTTCTGTAAGATATAATCAGAAAGTTAGCTGATGACTTCCTGCAGAGGAGAGATTACTTAAATGAAAGGCATTTCATGGTTTTACGGGAGGGAGGTCATGTTTAACGAGCCTCTTAAGCAGTATTCACTGTATCTGGACTGCCAGAAACAATTTAACTCTGAGTCGTATGGGAGGCTGATTAAAAAGGGGTCACATAGCATATATAGAAGATAGATGGATACATAGATAGATAGAGATTTTAAAGATTATCTTAACTGAAGGAAGTAAAGTTTGCAGGTACGGGGAACCTTTTTGTAATGGGAAGAGGTCACTAGTGGAGTACCACAAGGTCTTGTTCAGGTCTCAGCATGAATGATGTCTATAGGAATGTGTATGTGAGAAGGATTTCGGAATCAATTCTAACCTGTCGTCATATGCCTACATAAAGAGAACTGTAAACTAGGCGAGGTGTCTGCCAGCAAATTAATATTAAGATGGCACATAGGTTCGAATCCTGGTTACAGCAGTCGTTCTAGTCAACCCAACTGTTCATCCACCCTAGGGGTTGGTCGATAAAGAATGGGTACCTAGCACAGGAGAGGTTTGTGCAGTAGAATTTGTTGAAAATGGGGATGATTGTGTTGTCGGTTGGTTGGTAAAGATATTCAGTGCATGTATGGATCATGGTGAAGTGTCTGAGGATTGGCGGAATGTATGCATAGTGCCATTATAAAAAGGGAAAGGGGATAAAGGTGGGTCCTCAAAATGCAGAGGTATAAGTTTGTTGAGAATCCCTGGGAAATTATCTGAGAGGGTATTGACTGAGAAACTTTTGGAAGGGATGAAGAACGTGCGGAAGGAGAGAGAGTTATCTACGAGAGCTAAAGTGGGTTTGTTTGAAGGAATAATGGTTAAAACAATGCATGGGCTATAGATAGGGTTGTACACATGAGAGTGAATTGATGGAAATGATAAGTTTGAGGACAATATGTGGTGTGAGGTGGTTTGGTCGAATGAGTAATGAAACGGTAAGAGAGATGTGTCGAAATAAGAAGAGTGTGGTTGAGAGAGCAGAAGAGGGTGTGTTGAAATGGTTTGGACATATGGAAAGACTGAGAGAGGAGAGATTGACAAAGAGGATATATGTGTCAGAGGTGAAAGGAACGAGGTGAAGTGGGAGACCAAATTGGAGATGGAAGAATGGAGTGAAAAAAATTTTGAGCGATTGGGGCCTGAAGATGCAGGAGGGTGAAAGGTGTGCAAGGAATAGAGTGCATTGGAACGATGTGGTATACCGGGGTCGACGTGCTGTCAATGGACTGAACCAGGGCATGCAAGACGCCTGGGGTAAACCATGAAAAGGTCTGTGGGGTCTGGATATAGAAAGGGAGCTGTTTTTTCTGTGCATTACACATGACAGCCAGAGATGAAGTGTGAACGAATGTGGCTTTTTTTTTCTTTTGCTGGCTCTCCCTCACTGAAGCATGGGGTAGCGATGCTGTTTTCCTGTGGAGCGGGGTAGCGCCGGAAATGGATGTAAGCAAGCAAGCATGAATATGCACAAGTCTACATATGTATATGCGTAAGGGTATGTGTGCATGTATGGGTGTGTATGAATAAAGGCAGCAAGTATGAATTATGTACGTGTATATATGTATATGTCTGTGTATGTATATATAAGTATACGTTGAAATGTATAGGTATGTATAGGTGCGTGTGTGGATGTGTATGTATATACATGTGTACGTGGACGGTTGGGGCATTCTTTCGTCTGTATTTTTGCTAAAGCAGGAGACAGAGACAAAGTATGACAAATAAAAAACTCATATATATATATATATATATATATATATATATATATATATATATATATATATATATATATATATATATATATATATATATATATATATATATATATATATATATATATATATATATATATATATATATATATATATATATATATATATATATATATATATATATATATATATATATATATATATATATATACATATATATATATATATGTATATATATATATATATATATATATATATATATATATATATATATATATATATATATATATATATATATATATATATATATATTTATATATATATATATATATAATATATATATATATATATATATATATATATATATATATATATATATATATATATATATATATATATATATATATATATATATATATATATATATATATATATATATATATATATATTTTCCTCTCTTCCTACACGCATGTGTGCGTGTAGGAAGAGAGGAAAGTCATTGGTTCTCATTGAATGTAGGTTTGCGGCAGGGGTGTGTGATGTCTCCATGGTTGTTTAATTTGTTTTATGGATCGGGTTATTAGGGAGGTAAATGCAAGAGTTTTGGAAAGAGGGGCAAGTATGAAGTCTGTTGGGGATGAGAGAGCTTGGGAAGTGAGTCAGTTGTTGTTCGCTTATGATACACCGCTGGTGGCTGATTCATGTGAGAAACTGCAGAAGCTGGTGACTGAGTTTGGTAAAGTGTGTGAAAGAAGAAAGTTAAGAGTAAATGCGAATAAGAGCAAGGTTATTAGGTACAGTAGGGTTGAGGGTCAAGTCAATTGGGAGGTAAGTTTAAATGGAGAAAAACTGGAGGAAGTAAAGTGTTTTAGATATCTGGGAGTGGATCTGGCAGCGGATGGAACCATGGAAGCGGAAGTAGATCGTAGGGTGGGGAAGGGGGCAAAAATCCTGGGAGCCTTGAAGAATGTGTGGAAGTCGAGAACATTATCTCGGAAAGCAAAAATGGGTAAGTTTGAAGGAACAGTGGTTCCAACAATGTTGTATATAGGTTGCGAGGCGTGGGCTATGGATAGAGTTGTGCGCAGGAGGATGGATGTGCTGGAAATGAGATGTTTGAGGACAATGTGTGGTGTGAGGTGGTTTGATCGAGTAAGTAACGTAAGGGTAAGAAATAAAAAGAGTGTGGAAATAAAAAGAGCGTGGTTGAGAGAGCAAAGAGGGTGTTTTGAAATGGTTTGGGCAAATAGAGAGAATGAGTGAGGAAAGATTGACCAAGAGGATGTATGTGTCGGACGTGGAGGGAACGAGGAGAAGTGGGAGACCAAATTAAAGGTGGAAAGATGGAGTGAAAAAGATTTTGTGTGATCGGGGCCTGAACATGCAGGAGGGTGAAAGGAGGGTAAGGAATAGAGTGAATTGGATCGATGTGGTGTACCGGGGTTGACGTGCTGTCAATGGATTGAATCAGGGCATGTGAAGCGTCTGGGGTAAACCATGGAAAGCTGTGTAGGTATGTATATTTGCGTGTATGGACGTATGTATATACATGTGTATGGGGGTGGGTTGGGCCATTTCTTTCGTCCGTTTCATTGCGCTACCTCGCAAACGCGGGAGACAGCGACAAAGAAAAAAAAAAAAAAATATATATATATATATATATATATATATATATATATATATATATATATATATATATATATATATATATATATATATATATATATATATCCCTGGGGATAGGGGAGAAAGAATACTTCCCACGCATTCCTCACGTGTCGTACAAGGTGACTAAATGGGACGGTAGCGGGGGGCCAGAAACCCTCCCCTCCTTGTTATTCAATTTTCTAAAAGGGGAAACAGAAGAAGGTTTACGCTAGGAGTGCTCATCCTCCTCGAAGGCTCAGATTTGGGTGTCTAAATGTTTGTGGATGTAACCAAGATGAGAAAAAAGGAGAGATAGGTATTATGTCTGAGGAAAGGAACCTGGATGTTTTGGCTCTCAGTGAAACGAAGCTAAAGGGTAAAGGGGAAGAGCGGTTTGGGAATGTCTTGGGAGTAAAGTCAGGGGTTAGTGAGAGGACAAGAGCAAGGGAAGGAGTAGCACTACTCCTGAATCAGGAGTTGTGGGAGTATGTGATAGGGTGTAAGAAAGTAAATTCTAGATTGATATGGGTAAAATTGAAAGTTGATGGAGAGAGATGGGTGATTATTGGTGCATATGCACCTGGGCATGAGAAGAAAGATCATGAGAGGCAAGTGTTTTGGGAGCAGCTGAATGAGTGTGTTAGTTGTTTTGATGCACAAGACCGGGTTATAGTGATGGGTGATTTGAATGCAAAGGTGAGTAATGTGGCAGTTGAGAGAATAATCGGTATACATGGAGTGTTCAGTGTTGTAATGGAAATGGTGAAGAGCTTGTAGATTTATGTGCTAAAAAAGGACTGGTGATTGGTAATACCTGGTTTAAAAAGCGAGAAATACATAAGTATACGTATGTAAGTAGGAAAGATGGCCAGAGAGCGCTATTGGATTACGTGTTAATTGATAGACGCACGAAAGAGAGACTTTTGGATGTTAATGTGCTGAGAGGTGCAACTGGAGGGATGTCTGATCATTATCTTGTGGAGGCGAAGTTGAAGATTTGTAGGGGCTTTCAGGGTGAAGAGATTGGTGAGAGTAAGTGAGCTTGGGAAGGAGACTTGTGTGAGGAAGTACCAGGAGAGACTGAGTACAGAATGGAAAAAGGTGAGAACAAAGGAGGTAAGGGTAGTGGGGGTGGAATGGGATGTATTTAGGGAAGCAGTGATGGCTTGCGCAAAAGATGCTTGTGGCATGAGAGGCGTGGGAGGTGGGTTGATTAGAAAAGGTTGTGAGTGGTGGAATGAAGAAATAAGATTATTAGTGAAAGAGAAGAGAGAGGCATTTGGATGATTTTTGCAGGGAAAAAATGCAAATGAGTGGGAGAGGTATAAAAGAAAGAGGCAGGAGGTCAAGAGAAAGGTGCAAGAGGTGCAAAAGAGGGGAAATGAGAGTTGGGGTGAGAGAGTATCATTAAATCTCAGGGAGAATAAAAAAATGTTTTGGAAGGAGGTAAATAAAGTGCGTAAGACAAGGGAGCAAATGGGAACTTCAGTGAAGGGGGTTAATGGGGAGGTGATAACAAGTAGTGGTGATGTGAGAAGGAGATGGAGTGAGTATTTCGAAGGTTTGTTGAATGTGTTTGATGATAGAGTGGTAGATATAGGGTGTTTTGGTCGAGGTGGTGTGCAAAGTGAGAGGGCTAAGGAAAATGATTTGGTG
Organism: Panulirus ornatus; assembly: GCF_036320965.1. NCBI lineage: Eukaryota > Metazoa > Arthropoda > Malacostraca > Decapoda > Palinuridae > Panulirus > Panulirus ornatus. The sequence goes on from NC_092236.1 coordinate 26,186,645, forward strand.
AATAGAGAAGAGGTAGTAAAAGCTTTACGGAAGATGAAAGCCGGCAAGGCAGCAGGTTTGGATGGTATTGCAGTGGAATTTATCAAAAAAGGGGGTGACTGTATTTTTGACTGGTTGGTGAGGTTATTTAATGTATGTATGATTCATGGTGAGGTGCCTGAGGAATGGCGGAATGCTTGCATAGAGCCATTGTACAAAGGGAAAGGGGATAAGAGTGAGTGCTCAAATTACAGAGGTATAAGTTTGTTGAGTATTCCTGGTAAATTATATGGGAGGGTATTGATTGAGAGGGTGAAGGCATGTACAGAGCATCAGATTAGGGAAGAGCAGTGTGGTTTCAGAAGTGGTAGAGGATGTGTGGATCAGGTGTTTGCTTTCAAGAATGTATGTGAGAAATACTTAAAAAAACAAATGGATTTGTATGTAGCATTTTTGGATCTGGAAAAGGCATATGATAGAGTTGATAGAGATGCTCTGTGGAAGGTTTTAAGAATATATGGTGTGGTAGGCAAATTGTTAGAAGCAGTGAAAAGTTTTTATCGATGATGTAAGGCATGTGTACGTGTAGGAAGAGAGGAAAGTGATTGGTTCTCAGTGAATCTAGGTTTGCGGCAGGGATGTGTGATGTCTCCATGGCTGTTTGATTTGTTTACGGATGGGGTTGTTAGGGAGGTGAATGCAAGAGTTTTGGAAAGAGGGACAAGAGTGCAGTCTGTTGTGGATGAGAAAGCTTGGGAAGTGAGTTAGTTGTTGTTCGCTGATGATACAGCGCTGGTGGCTGATTCATGTAAGAAACTGCAGAAGCTGGTGACTGAGTTTGGTAAAGTGTGTGAAAGAAGAAAGTTAAGAGTGAATGTGAAAAAGAGTAAGGTTATTAGGTACAGCAGGGTTGAGGGTCAAGTTAATTGGGAGGTAAGTTTCAATGGAGAAAAACTGGAGGAAATGAAGTGTTTTAGATATCTGGGAGCGGATTTAGCAGGGAACCATGGAAGCGGAAGTGAATCATAAGGTGGGAGAGGGGGCGAAAATTCTGGGAGCCTTGAAGAATGTTTGGAAGTCGAGAACATTATCTTGGAAAGCAAAAATGGGTATGTTTGAAGGAATAGCGGTTCCAACAGTGTTGTATGGTTGCGAGGCGTGGGCTATGGATAGAGTTGTGCGCAGGAGGGTGGATGTTCTGGAAATGAAATGTTTGAGGACAATATGTGGTGTGAGGTGGTTTGATCGAGTAAGTAATGTAAGGGTAAGAGAGATGTGTGGAAGTAAAAAGAGTGTGGTTGAGAGAGCAGAAAAGTGTGTTTTGAAATAGTTTGGTCACATGGAGAGAATGAGTGAGGAAAGATTGACCAGGAGGATATATGTGTCAGAGGTGGAGGGACCGAGGAGAAGTGGGAGACCAAATTGGAGATGGAAAGATGGAGTGAAAAAGATTTTATGTGATCGGGGCCTGAACATGCAGGAGGGTGAAAGGTGTGAAAGGAATAGAGTGAATTGGAACGATGTGGTATACCGGGGTCGACTTGTTGTCAATGGATTGAACCAGGGCATGTGAAGCGTC
>NC_092236.1:26190702-26195702 GCF_036320965.1 Panulirus ornatus
TGGATCATGCAATATAAAAATGGTAACACACCATTATTATTCATTTCTATAGTAAAGTTGAAGGAAGGTATTAGATTGTTAAGTAAAGGGTGAAATGTTTAAGTTTTCATTTGATGGCCAAACTTAATGGACATCGTCTAAATAGATAAATCAAATTGCATTAGAGTTTAAGATATCCATTGAGAACTTTGTCTCGGAGAGTTCCATGTAAAGATTACTTAATGCGGTGAAAGAGGAGTAGCCATTGCCATACCAAATTTCTAAGCATGATATTCTCCATTAAAATGAAATACACAGTAATTTATACAAAATTTTAACAGTTCAATACAAACACTTTGAAACAGTCTCCAAGACACGAAACTAAATATTCTAAGAGTTCATCAACTTGAACTTTGTGAACAGAGATGAAACATCAAAGCTAACCAATTTGAAATCAAAATAAGCAATGATATCATTAGGTTTGGTAGCTAGATCTTTGTCGATCATGATATTAGAATCTGTTATCTTACCCACTTACGGGCTTAATAAACTAACCACTTTGAGAATTTATATATCATGAAGCCCATTGAACTCGCTAAGGGTCTTGCTGGAAAATTTGGTTTGTGTTTTGATAAGTCCATACATTCATGGCAATGAAGGGGACAAAGAAGAAAAACTTTTGAGTAGAGAACTATTGCCTTTCAACAACAACTTCATTCCTTTATTAAAATGAAATTAACTGCTTCTAGGGGATTCCTACTGAGCTTAAAGTATGTTGTCATCATTTAAAAGATCATTCATTTTAGATAAATAATCATTTTTGTTCATAATCACAACTGTGTTAGTTTATTTTTTTTAATGATATGTATTTCATCATCATTTTTTTCAATTTCTTAATAGCTCTTATAAACCTTTTTTGTTCAGTTAGGATCCACTGGTTTTCACTAACTGGCATACACTAAACCTTTACAGATGCTAAGTCAATCATTAGATAATTTACTGTACTTTTCTAAATCACAGAGACTTTGTACCAAGAAAAATATCATCTAATCTTCTATAGATAAATAATAAAAAAAAAACGGTAATATTAGTGAAGGTTTATATAAATTGGATAGCTTTCTTGATTAAACTTATACAAAGTTCCCTTTCTTATCCACTCAATATATTTTATGATACGCATGTCGTCAGACTTGAACGGACCCAACCTCTTTTCGGGTATCGATTGTTTACCTAATGACGTCCTTATATATCAACTAACTGTTATATTTTTCTTGTGACTCTCCTGGTGATGTGAATACTACAAGAACTTGCACTTGGGAACTTTTCGTGTTTCATTTCCCCGTGGATTGGAAGGAATTTACTAGATCACGCCCTCAATTGTGACCTTTTCCAACTAAAGGGGAGGGGAGCAGGATGCTAGAAACCCTCCCCTCCTTGTATTTTAACTTAATAAAAGGGGAAACAGAAGAAGGAGTCATGCGGGGAGTGCTCATCCTCCTCGAAGGCTCAGATTGGGTTGTCTAAATGTGTGCGGATGTAGCCGAGATGAGAAAAAAGGAGACATAGGTACTATATTTGTGGAAAGGAACCTGGATGTTTTGGCTCTCAGTGAAACGCAGATCAAGGATAAAGGGAGGAGTGGTTTGGGAATGTCTTGGGAGTAAAGTCAAGGGTTGCTGAGAGGACAAGAGCAAAGGACGGAGTAGCACTACTCTTGAAGCAGGAGTTGCAGGAGTATGTGATAGATTGTAAGAAAGTAGACTCTAGATTGATATGGGCAAAACTGAGTGGATGGAGAGAGATGGGTGATCATTGGTGCCGATGCACCTGGTCATGAGAAGAAAGATCATGCGTGGCAAGTATTTTGGGAGCTGCTGAGTGAGTGTGTCAGCAGCTTTGATGCCCGAGATCAGGTTATAGTGATGGGTGATTTGAATGCAAAGATGAGTAATGTGGCAGTTGAAGGTATAATTGGTGTGCATGGGATGTTCTGTGTTGTAAATGGAAATGGTGGAGAGCTTGTAGATTTGTGTGCTGGAAAAGGATTGTTCACTGGGAATACGTGGTTTAAAAAGAGAGATATACATAAGTATACGTATGTAAATATGAGAGATGACCAAAGAGTGATACTGGACTACGTGTTAATTGATAGGAGCGTGAAAGAGAGACTTTTGGATGTTAATGTGCTTAGAGGGGCAACTGAAGGGATGTCTGATCATTATCTTGTGGAGGCGCAGGTGAAGATTTGTAGAGGTTTTAAGAAAAGAAGAAAGAATGTTGGGGTGAAGAGAGTGGGGAGAATAAGTGAGCTTCCAAAGGAGACTTGTGTGAGGAAGTACCAGGAGAGACTGAGCGCAGAATGAAAATAGATGAGAGCAAATGACGTAAGGGGAGCGGGGAAGGAATGGAATGTAGTTAGATGAGCAGTGATGGCTTGCACAAAAGATGATTCTGGCATGAGAAAGGTGGGAGGTACGCGGATTAAAAAGGGAGTGAGTGGTGGAATGAAGATGTAAGACAGTTAGTGAAAGAGAAGAGAGAGGCGTTTGGACGATTTTTTACAGGGAAGCAGCGTAAATGACAGGGAGATGTACGAAAGAAAGAGGTAGGAGGCCAAGAGAACGGTAAGAGTTAGGGCGCGAGATTATCATTAAATCTTAGGGAGAATAAAAAGATGTTTTAGAAGGAAGTAAATAAAGTGCGTAAGACAAGAGAACAAATGGGAACATCGGTGAAGGGGGTTAATGGGGAGATGATAACAAGAAGTAGTGTAGTGAGATGCTTGTGGCATGAGAAGCGTGGGAGGTGGGCAGATTAGAAAAGGTAGTGAGTGGCGAAATGAAGAAGTAAGATTATTAGTGAAAGAGAAGAGAGAGGCATTTGGACGATTTTTGCAGGGAAATAATACAAATGACTGGGAGATGTGTAAAAGAAAGAGACAGTAGGTCAGGAGAAAGGTGCAAGAGGTGAAAAAGAGGGTAAGTGATAGTTTGGGTGAGAGAGTATCATTAAATTTTAGGGAGAATAAGATGTTTTGGAAGGAGGTAAATAAAGTGCGTGAGACAAGGGAACAAATGGGAACTTCAGTGAAGGGGCTCATGGGGAGGTGATAACAAGTAGTGGTGATGTGAGAAGGAGATGGAGTGAGTATTTTTAAGGTTTGTTGAATGCGTTTGATGATAGAGTGACAGATATAAAGTGTTTTGGTCGAGGTGATGTGTAAAGTGAGAGGGTTAGGGAAAATGATTTAGTAAACAGAGAAGAGGTAGCAAAAGCTTTGCGAAAGATGAAAGCCGGCAAGGCAGCGGGTTTGGATGGTATTGCAGTGGAATTTATTAAAAAAGGGGTGACTGTATTGTTGACTGGTTGGTAAGGTTATTTAATGTATGTATGATTCATGGTGAGGTGCCTGAGGATTGGCGGATTGCTTGCATAGTACCATCGTACAAAGGCAAAGGGGACAAAGGTGAGTGCTTCAATTACAGAGGTATAAGTTTGTTGAGTATTCCTGCGAAATTATATGAGAGGGCATTGATTGAGAGGGTGAAGGCATGTACAGAGCATCAGATTGGGGAAGAGCAGTTTGGTTTCAGAAGTGGTGGAGGATGTTTGTATCAGGTGTTTGCTTTGAAGAATGTATGTGAGAAATACTTAGAAAAGCATATGGATTTGTATGTAGCATTTATGGATCCCGGGAAGTCATATGATAGAGTTCATAGAGATGCTCTGTGGAAGGTATTAAGAATATATGGTGTGGGAGGGAAGTTGTTAGAAGCAGTGAAAAGTTTTTGTCGAGAATGTAAGGCATGTGTACGTGTAGGAAGAGAGGAAAGTGATTGGTTCTCAGTGAATGTAGGATCGTGGCAGGGGTGCGTGATGTCTCCATGGATGTTTAATTTGTTTTTTGGATGGGGTTGTTAGGAAGGTGAATGCAAGAGTTTTGGAAAGAGGGGTAAGTATGCAGTCTGTTGTGGATGAGAGAGCTTGAGAAGTGAGTCAGTTGTTGTTCGCTGATGATGCACCGCTGGTGGCTGATTCATGTGAGAAACTGTAGAAGATGGTGACTGAGTTTGGTAAAGTGTGTGAAACAAGGTAGTCGAGAGTAAATGTGAAAAAGAACAAGGTTATTAGGTATAGTAGGGTTGATGGATAAGTTAATTGGGAGGTAAGTTTGAATGGAAAAAAACTGTAGGAAGTGAAGTGTTTTAGATATCTGGGAGTGGATTTCGCAGCGGATGGAACCATGGAAGCGGAAGTGAATCATAGGGTGGGGGAGGGGGAGAAAGTTCTTGGAGCGTTGAACAATGTGTGGAAGTCGAGAACTTTATCTTGGAAAGCAAAAATGGGTATGTTTGAAGAAATAGTGGTTCCAACAATGTTGTATGGTTGCGAGGCGTGGGCTATAGATAGAGTTGTGCCGAGGAGGGTGGATGTGCTGGAAATGAGATGTTTGAGGACAATATGTGGTGTGAGGTGGTTTGATCGAGTAAGTAATAATAGGGTTAGAGAGATGTGTGGTAATAAAAAGAGTGTGGTTGAGATACCAGAAGAGGGTGTTTGGAAATGGTTTGGTCACTGCGAGAATAAGTGAAACAGGATTGACCAAGAGGATATTTAGGTCAGAGGTGCAGGGAACGAGGAGAAAAGGGAGACCAAATTGAAGGTGGAAAGATGCAGTGAACAAGATTTTGAGTGATCGGGGCCTGAACATGCAGGAGGTTGAAAGGCGTGTAAGGAATAGAGTGAATTGGAACGATGTGGTATACCGGAGTCGACGTGCTGTCAATGGATTGAACGAAGGAAGGTGAAGCATGAAGTAACAACCCCCTCCCCCCGTATGTGCGCGAGGTAGCGTTAGGAAAAGACAACAAAGGCCACATTCGTTCACACTCAGTTTCTAGGTGTCATGTATAATGCACCGAAACCACAGCTCCCTTTCCACATCCAGGCCGCACAGAACTTTCCATGGTTTATCCTAGACGCTTCACATGCCCTGGATCAATCCACTGACAGCACGTCGA
>NC_092236.1:26200702-26203202 GCF_036320965.1 Panulirus ornatus
TTGGAATATAGCAGCCAGGCAGTATTAAGGCAGGCGAAGAAATTTCCTATGAAAAAGATTTAGCAAATTATTCATTAGAAATAGTCGAAAAAAAATACGATGTAGGAACGTGAGGAATAAGGAGATAGTCGAAAGAGAGAGAGAGAGAGAGAGAGAGAGAGAGAGAGAGAGAGAGAGAGAGAGAGAGAGAGAGAGAGAGAGAGAGAGAGAGAGAGAGAGAGAGAGAGAGAGAGAGAGAGAGAGATGATTGCTAAAAGAGGAAAGAGATGGTAAGCGCTAATATTGCAGATGAAGCAGGTGTCACAAATAATGAAAGAGCAAGAGACGTATATGAAAATGCGGATGAACTGTTGTTCCGTATTGTGGTTCTAGAGTTCAGGAACAGCATCATGGCAATCAGAACAGATAACGCTTGTGCTACTCGCGAACATCTTAACCTATGAGACTGAAGTAATATGCCTAGGAGGTAAAACTATATTAATTAGAAACTGTATATTGGGATTAGTCATCGTGCGTGTTGCAACTTCCTTCTGTGTACAACCAGACAGGAGCACCCTCTTATAGGAAGACGGAAGCATTCTTAAACTGGTGTTCCCCACACTAGATATTGTACTCTCTTATCATGAGAGAACGTCAGAAATTGAGATTTATGCTTCTTATCATCCCGCCGTTTCTATGTATTTATATTTTCTATCTATCAATGACATACTTATGTCCATTATACTGTGTGTATCAATTCCATCTCCTACTCTTTCAGATTCGTAATTTCATATGTATCTCTCACTGTTCTATCATCAAATAGCGTGAGCAGTGAATGAATTATTCCTTGTTTTGAAGCTAATTACCGAGTCTCACTCTTTCGGCATGTTCTCCCTTCTCCGAGCTGGCCTGAATATTTCACTCAGGCTTAATGCAAGGCTTCTCCCACCATATTTGTTTATTCAGGCTAGTAAATAATTTTTCCCAGGATGCTTGATATTATTCATACTTGAAACTGAATAATCTATAAGGTTTACCAACTTCCAGTATAGTAATTTGGTCATATGTTGTTTTTCGCTTTCTCTTCCACTGCATTCATTGATTCTGGGAAATAAACTCTCTATCTTTCATCAGAATCATTTGCATCGACATGAAGATCGCCGTATTTCAAATTCTTAATCAAACTAACAAGATTATAAAACTACTCATTGCTATTTCAGAAATCGGCTTCTATATGCTGTCCGACACATCATCATCCTTACCTTACTTTTTTTTAACTCCTTTCAGTGAGCTGAACTTCGTACAATGTCTTCATATAACCATTATATGCTTCGATGGTTCTTACATCCATGTCCTATAGCCGTGTATCTTTATCAACTTTTTTTCTATGAATTTATCCAGACTTTCGACCACCATAGTCAGTTTCCTAGTTTGTTCTGAAAGTTATTTTGTCTGATTTACCTCTACAGCACTATCCACCATTTTCATCGGAAAGTTTTCCATTTTCTATCCAGTTACCTTCCATCTTGTTTCCATCGTAATTCTCTTGCAAATTTTATCTCACACACAAACATACACATTGCCTTTAAACCATATATACGTCAACTATAAGATTTTCTTCTTTATGCATGAAGATTAACGTCGAAACTTGTGCAAGAGATTATGGAATAACATCATGATTTTCAAAGCGCATCTATGAAAACTAACCGCCATGACTATATGACAACTATAAACAGAACATTTAAGTTCACTTTATAACAATATCAAAGAAAAAATCATGTTTATGCTCATATCACATTTTCACTATTTCTTATCATCGTAAATCGTGCCCATCTTCCTGGGCTAAACAACAACAATAATATCAATTACTACACTCCCTAAGGTATCTTTTATTAAATCACTGATACCAACCCTCCCAAGTTGGCCACTCATTTCTGCCAACATACGGCAGCCAACCTTTCGAAGTTGTTAACCCGCTTCTGCTAGCCCTACAGTTTTCAAATAACTGCTGCAAACCCCTCGGAGGTGTCATTCTACTCAATGTTTTCGCGTTCTCAACCCACTGATAGAGAAAACTTACAAAATACCCATTCCACTGCAGTAAACTTTTCAAAACTTTCAACACCACTGCTGTTTACCTTCCGAGCTGTCCTTCCACTATTTTCAGTCTTTCCACAGTGTCTATCCACTGCTGTCAACTCTTCCGAACTCTCTATCCACTGCTACCATCGCTTCAAGTTGTCCATACACAGTTGCCCCGAGATTATTGCAAGAAAGTTTCTCCTAACCGTAGTGCAACGATTAGATTTTCCATGATTTTCTTAATCCACATTTGAAGCTTTCAGAGAAGAAAGGATAAACGAGAATGGCTTTAGATGCATAAGTGAGTCACAACAAAGCTTCATATAGTGCCTTCCTCAGTCACCTTCTCCGTGTCTTGTTCGCATCATAATATTAAAATTTTTTCTGATTATAACTTTCACACCTTAAGAAAGATGACCAACATTTTCCCACAAAATGA
>NC_092236.1:26213202-26289802 GCF_036320965.1 Panulirus ornatus
CTAGAACATTTCCTATACCATTATAGTGAGCATACTTGTATGAAAGTATGTGATATATCATCACTGGATCTTATCTTTACACATAATAGCTTGGATATCAAGAATATGATGCTCCATTGGAAAAGGTGATCATGTAATGCTCAGATTTGACTATGTTGTAAATGAGGACATGAAAAGAGTAGAAGTGAAACAAGATATACGGAAATATATAAACGTTGACACTGCAAAAACCTCAACAATATCTACGGTAACATAAAATGGGAAATGGAGATCAGCGGCCAGGAACCTGGGTTTTGTTGAGAGAGGTTCTGTGCAATTTTCAATGAACGATTAGAAACATAGGTACCTCTAGCCTTATACAGGAATATGGACAAACTTTACACATAGTCTGTTAAAGGCTGATGATACTCAATCTGAGCAGGTGCACAGTACGAAGAATGGGATATGATAGCTACGGGAGAAATAAGCTACAGGAAGCTGTGTGTGAAAGGATCTTAGGGATCAACACTGTGCCTAAGAAGCCAAATATCTAAATGGGAGAGTCCAGAGAAGAGTAGCAATCTAGACGACACCTAAACTATGAAAAGTGAGTTACTATGAGAGGCCGAGAACCACCATAAAAGAGACAGGAGAGAGAGAGAGGTAATTTAATTCCAGCTTTCATGTTTCTAATTCAGTCCGACGACGTAGATAGCGGGTAGAACTTCATAGAATTTAGTACTAGAGGAACCAGAGACCACTGACAAAAGCCAGGCGAACAGCCTGCTAGAAGAGACGTAAAAGTTTGTTGTTTTAGTGCAGGGATGGCGGGTGGTTGGAGTAATCAAGAAAACTGTGAAAACAAACATCAAAAAGGCTAATTTATAGTTTATAGTTTAGGAAACGAAACCCCATGAACTTAGATACCTCTCACCGTACTAAGTAAATAGATGATTACAAAAAAGAAATTGCACCACACAGATTTTTCTTGCAAAGCTATGCAAGTCCAAGAGTTTCGGCCCTACAGATGTAAAGCTAATGACTATATAATTACATTTACATTTAAAGGTTTAGATTTGCCATCCTTGGAAGAAAGAAGAGTGAGGGGTGACCTGAATTCAACCTTTGTTTCTAAAGCACAATGTCGAGATAGAGAAACCAGACGACATAGCATGAAATTAAGAAAGAAATTTGCTACTGACCCGAAGGACACCTAATAGTAACTCCACTTTGGCGACGAAAAGAACTGATAAAATATTTGCGAAATAATAATCGAAAACTGTTGTAACTTTTCACTTACCACCGAATTGTGCTTTTGAGAGTCATAACTTCCTCGTTAAAGGAGAATTGAGTTTACTGACTGTCAAGTGTTTCAGTGCGGCGGGGAATGGCTTCACTGACTATCAAAAGGTGTCAATAAGACGTCACGCGTTGTCATCTTCCTAACATGGGCTTTGTGTGAAATCTCGCAACTCAGAAATGTATATATGTATTCCCATTAACGTGTAAAGTCGGATAGTTCTCCTCTTTATAGTGAGTTATTATATCCTTATATGTACTAGGTAATTGTTTAACGTAATATATATATATATACATATATATATATATATATATATATATATATATATATATATATATATATATATATATATATATATATATATATATATATATATATATATATATATATTTATTATTTATCATTATTTTGCTTTGTCGCTGTCTCCCGCGTTTGCGAGGTAGCGCAAGGAAACAGACGAGAGATATGGCCTAACCCACCCCCATACACATGTATATACATACACGTCCACACACGCAAATATACATATCTATACATCTCAATGTACACATATATATACACAGACAGACACATACATATATACCCATGCACAAAATTCACACTGTCTGCCTTTATTCATTTCCATTGCCACCTCGCCACACATGGAATACCATCCCCCTGCCCCCTCATGTGTGCGAGGTAGCGCTAAGAAAAGACAACAAAGGCCCCATTCGTTCACACACAGTCTCTAGCTGTCATGCAATAATGCCCGAAAACAGAGCTCCCTTTCCACATCCATGCCCCAGAAAACTTTCCATGGTTTACCCCAGACGCTTCACATGCCCTGATTCAATCCATTGACAGCACGTCAACCCCGGTATACCACATCGATCCAATTCACTCTATTCCTTGCCCGCCTTTCACCCTCATGCATGTTCAGGCCCCGATCACTCAAAATCTTTTCCACTTCATCTTTCCACCTCTAATTTGGTCTCCCACTTCTCCTCGTTCCCTCCACCTCCGACATATATATCCTCTTGGTCAATCTTTCCTCATTCATTCTCTCCATGTGCCCAAAACATTTCAAAACACCCTCTTGTGCTCTCTCAACCACACTCTTTTTATTTCCACACATCTCTCTTACCCTTACATTACTTACTCGATCACACCACACATTGTCCTCAAACATCTCATTTCCAGCACATCCACCCTCCTACGAACAACTCTATCCATAACCCACGCCTCGCAACCATACAACATTGTTGGAACCACTATTCCTTCAAACATACCCATTTTTGATTTCCGAGATAATATTCTCCACTTCCATACATTCTTCAAGGCTCCCAGGATTTTCGCCCCTCCCCCACCCTATGATTCACTTCCGCTTCCATGGTTCCATCCGCTGCCAGATCCACTCCCAGATATCTAAAACACTTTACTTCCTCCAGTTTTTCTCCATTCAAACTTACCTCCCAATTGACTTGACCCTCAACCCTACTGTACCTAATAACCTTTCTCTAATTCACATTTGCGCTTAACTTTCTTCTATCACCTACTTTACGAAACTCAGTCACCAGCTTCTGCAGCTTCTCACATGAATCAGCCACCAGCGCTGTGTCATCAGCGAACAACAACTGACTCACTTCCCAAGCTCTCTCATCCACAACAGACTTCATACTTGCCCCTCTTTCCAAAACTCTTGCATTCACCTCCCTAACAACCCCATCCATAAACAAATTAAACAACCATGGAGACATCACACACCCCTGCCGCAAACTCACTGAAAACCAATCACTTTCCTCTCTTCCTACACGTACACATGCCTTACTTTCTCGATAAAAACTTTTCACTGCTTCTAACTACTTGCCTCCCACACCATATATTATTAATACCTTCCACAGAGCATCTCTATCAACTCTATCATATGCCTTCTCCAGATCCATAAATGCTACATACAACTTCATTTGCTTTTCTAAGTATTTCTCACATACATTCTTCAAAGCAAACACCTGATCCACACATCTTCTACCACTTCTGAAAGCACACTGCTCTTCCCTAATCTGATGCTCTGTACGTGCCTTCACCCTCTCAATCAATACCCTCCCATATAATTTACCAGGAATACTCAACAAACTTATACCTCTGTAATTTGAGCACTCACTCTTATCCCCTTTGCCTTTGTACAATGGCACTATGCACGCATTCCGCCAATCCTCAGGCACCTCAACATGAGTGATAAATACATTAAATAACCTAACCAATCAGTCAACAATACAGTCACCCCCTTTTTTAATAGATTAAACTGCAATACCATCCAAACCTGCTGCCTTGCCGGCTTTCATCTTCCGCAAAGCTTTTACTACCTCTTCTCTGTTTACCAAATCATTTTCCCTAACCCTTTCACTTTGCACACCACTTCGACAAAAAAACCCTATATCTGCCACTCTATCATCAAACTCATTCAACAAACCTTCAAAATACTCACTCCATCTCTTTCTCACATCACCACAACTTGTTATCACCTCCCCATTAGCGCCCTTCACTGAAGTTCCCATTTGCTCCTTTGTCTTACGCACTTTATTTGCCTCCTTCCAAAACATCTTTTAATTCTCCCTAAAATTTAATGATGCTCTCTCACCCCAACCCTCATTTGCCCTCTTTTTCACCTCTTGCACCTTTCTCTTGATCTCCTGTCTCTTTCGTTTATACCTCTCCCACTCAATTTCATTTTTTCCCTGCAAAAATCGTCCAAATGCCTCTCTCTTCTCTTTCACTAATACTCTTACTTCTTCATCCCACCACTCAGTACCCTTTCTAATCAACCCACCTCCCAGCCTTCTCATGCCACAAGCATCTTTTGCGCAATCCATCACTGATTCCCTAAATACATCCCATTCCTCCCCCACTCCCCTTACTTCCATTGTTCTCACCTTTTTCCATTCTGTACTCAGTCTCTCCTGGTACTTCCTCACACACGTCTCCTTCCCAAGCTCACTTACTCTCACCTACCTCCTCACCCCAACATTCACTCTTCTTTTCTGAAAACCCATATAAACCCATATATATATATATATATATATATATATATATATATATATATATATATATATATATATATATATATATATATATATATATATATATATATATATATATATATATATATATATATATTTATATATATATTTATATATATATATATATATATATATATATATATATATATATATATATATATTTTTTTTTTTTTTTTTTTTTTTTTTTTTTACCTCGTCGCTGTCTCCCGCGTTTGCGAGGTAGCGCAAGGAAACAGACGAAAGAAATGGCCCAACCCCCCCCATACACATGTACATACACACGTCCACACACGCAAATATACATACCTACACAGCTTTCCATGGTTTACCCCAGACGTTTCACATGCCCTGATTCAATACACCGACAGCACGTCAACCCCGGTATACCACATCGCTCCAATTCACTCTATTCCGTGCCCTCCTTTCACCCTCCTGCATGTTCAGGCCCCGATCACACAAAATCTTTTTCACTCAATCTTTCCTCCTCCAATTTGGTCTCCCTCTTCTCGTTCCCTCCACCTCCGACACATATATCCACTTGGTCAATCTCTCCTCACTCATTCTCTCCATGTGCCCAAACCATTTCAAAACACCCTCTTCTGCTCTCTCAACCACGCTCTTTTTATTTCCACACATCTCTCTTACCCTTACGTTACTTACTCGATCAAACCACCTCACACCACATATTGTCTTCAAACATCTCATTTCCAGCACATCCATCCTCCTGCGCACAACTCTATCCATAGCCCACGCCTCGCAACCATACAACATTGTTGGAACCACTATTCCTTCAAACATACCCATTTTTGCTTTCCGAGACAATGTTCTCGACTTCCACACATTCTTCAAGGCTCCCAGAATTTTCGCCCCCTCCCCCACCCTATGATCCACTTCCGCTTCCATGGTTCCATCTGCTGCCAGATCCACTCCCAGATATCTAAAACACTTTACTTCCTCCAGTTTTTCTCCATTCAAATTCACCTCCCAATTGACTTGACCTTAAACCCTACTGTACCTAATAACCTTGCTCTTATTGACATTTACTCTTAACTTTCTTCTTTCACACACTTTACCAAACTCAGTCACCAGCTTCTGCAGTTTCTCACATGAATCAGCCACCAGCCCTGTATCATCAGTGAACAACAACTGACTCACTTCCCAAGCTCTCTCATCCCCAACAGACTTCATACTTGCCCCTCTTTCCAAAACTCTTGCATTCACCTCCCTAACAACCCCATCCATAAACAAATTAAACAACCATGGAGACATCACACACGCCTGCCGCAAACCTACATTCACTGAGAACCAATCACTTTCTTCTCTTCCTACACGTACACATGCCTTACATTCTCGATAAAAACTTTTCACTGCTTCTAACAACTTGCCTCCCACACCATATATTCTTAATACCTTCCACAGAGCATCTCTATGAACTCTATCATATGCCTTCTCCAGATCCATAAATGCTACATACAAATCCATTTGCTTTTCTCAGTATTTCTCACATACATTCCTGTCTCTTTCTTTTATACATCTCCCGTTCAATTGTATTTTTTCCCTGCAAAAATCTTCCAAATGCCTCTCTCTTCTCTTTCACTATATATATATATATATATATATATATATATATATATATATATATATATATATATATAACGCGCGCACCTTCATATAACCATACAATACCGCCAACAGCCAGGAGTCGAACCTGGACCCCCTTTTGCAAGAGGCAGAAGGCATGCTAACCGCTAGGCTAAGGGACTGTAATAATAGGAAACAACAAGTCGAAATACTAAGTCTCGAATACCCTCGTCTCACAATGGGAGCAATCGGGTCATCGCGTTATCCGGGTCTAACCATGGAGACCATCACACACCGCCTGCCGCAAACTACATTCACTTGAGAACCAATCACTATCTTCTCTCCTACACGTACACATTCCCCTTACATTCTCGATAAAAACTTTTCACTGCTTCTAAACAATCTTGCCTCACACAACCATAATAACTTAATACCTTCCACAGAGCATCTTCTATGAACTCTATCATATGCTCTCTCCAGATCCATAAATCTACATACAAATCCATTTGCTTTCTTCATTATTTCTCACATACATTCCTTCAAAGCAAAACATGATCCACACTTCTTCTACCAACTTCTGAAAGCACACTGCTCTTCCTAATCTGATGCTCTGTTACGTGCCTTCACCCTCTCAATCAATACCGCCTCATATAATTTACCAGGAATACTCAACAAACTTTACCTCTGTAATTTGAGCATCACTCTGTATCCCCTTTTGCCTTTGTACAATGGCACTATGCACGCATTCCGCAAATCCTCAGGCACTCAACATGAGTGATAAATACATTCAAATAAATCCTAACAATCAGTCACATTACAGTCACCCCCTTTTTTAATAGCAATTAAATGCAATTACCATCCAAACCCTGCTGCTCTTGCAGGCGTTTCATTCTTCCGCCAAAGCTTTTACTACCTCTTCTCTGGTTTACCCAAATCATTTTCCCTAACCCTTTCACTTTGCACACCACTTCGACCAAAAAAACCCTATATCTTGGCCACCTACATCAAACTCATTCAACAAACCTTCAAAATAACTCACTCCATCTCTTTCTCACATCACACAAATTGTTATCACCTCCCCATTAGCGCCCTTCACTGAAGTTCCATTTGCTCCTTTGTTCTTACGAACTTTATTTGCCTCTTCCAAAACACTTTTATTTTCCCTAAAATTTAATGATGCTCTTTGTCACCACAACCCTATTTGCCCTCTTTTTCACCTCTTGACCTTTCTCTTGATTTCCTGTCTCTTTCGTTGTTACCTCTCCCCTCTATTTCATTTTTTCCCTGCAAAAATCGTCCAAATTGCCTTCTCTTGTCTCTTTACACAATACTCTTACTTCTTAATCCACCACTCAGTACCCTTTCTAATCAACCCACCTCCCAGCCCCTTCTCATGCCACAAGCATCTTTTGCGCTACCATCACTGATTCCTAAATACATCCATTCCTCCCCCACTCCCTTACTTCCATGTTCTCACCTTTTTCAATTATGTACCTCAGTCTCTCCTGGTACTTCCTCACACACGTCTCCTTTCCAAGCTCCTTTACTCTCACCTACCTCCTCACCCCAACATTCACTCTTCTTTTCTAAAACCCATTTAAACCCATATATATATATATATATATGGTATATATATATATATATATATATAAAAGATATATATATATATATTATATATATATATATATATATATATATTTTATTATATTATAATATATATATATATTATATATATATTATATTATATATATATAATATAATATATATATATATATATTATTATATATATTATATTTTTATTTTTTTTTTTTTTTTTTTTTTTTTCTATTTTTTACCTCGTCGCTGTATCCCGCGTTTGCGAGTTAGCGCAAGGAAAAACAGAAGAAAGAAAAGGAAATGGCCAACCCCCCCATTAACACATGTCATACACTCCGTCCACACACGCAAAATATACTTTCCTTACACAGCTTTCCAATGGTTTACCCCCGAAAGTTTATACATGCCCTGATTCAATACACCGACAGCAAGTCAATCCCCGGTATACCGCATCGTCCAATTTTACTTATTCCGTGCCCTTCCTTTCACCCTCCGCATGTTTCAGGCCCCGATCACACAAATCTGTTTTCACTCAATTCTTTCATCCTCCAATTTTGGTCTCACTACTTCTCGTTCCTTCCACCTCGACACATATATCACTTGGTCCAATCTCTCCTCACTCATTCTTCTCCAGGTGGCCCAAACCATTTCAAAACACCTATTCTGCTCTCTCAACCACGCTCTTTTTATTTCCAAAATCTCTCTTAACTTACGTTACTTACTCGATCAAACCACCTCACACCACATATATGTCTTCAAAACATTCGCATTTCCAGCACATCCACCTCCTGCGCACTTCTCTATCCATAGCCGCGCCTTCGCAACCATTCCCCGTTTTTTTTTTCACATACATTCCTGTCTTTTCTTTTTACATTCCGTTCAAATTTTATTTTTTCCCTGAAAAATCTTCCAAATGCCTCTCTTTCTCTTTCACATATATTATAATATATATATATATATTATATATATATAAATATATATATATTTTATATAATAAATATTTTATGAAAGCGCACCTTCATAGAAAATACAATCCCAACACCAGGATCGAACCTGGGACCCCTTTTGCAAAAGGCAGGATGCTAACCCAGGTAAGGGATGTATAATGGAAAAACTTTTTCGAAATACTAAGTACTCGAATACCCTTCGTCTCCAATGGTGAGCAACGGGGGGCTATCGGTTGTTTCGGCAAGAAAAACATAGCCAGCTGATAGCGTTTTTCCAACCTAACTGTACAACGCGGAGTTATATGATACGAATAAAGTGTATATGAACGCGCACCTTCATAGAAATACAAAACCCCAAAACCCGGGTCGAACCCGGGGCCCTTGGCAAGAGGCGGATGCTAAACCCCTAGGTTGGGACTGTTAATAGGAAACAACTATTGAAATACTAAGTACTCGAATATCTTTCGTCCACAATGGGGATAATGGGGTCTTCGGTTTTTCCCAACAGAACACATAGCCAGCTGTGCGTTTTACCCAACCTAACTGACAAAGAGGAGTTTCCCCAGGAAGAGGGGTTTCGCAAAAGGGGTGGATGTGGGAAATGAGTGTTTGAGGACAAAAATGTGGTGTGAGGTGGTTTGATCGATAATAAGTAAAGGGGAAGAGGAAAGTTGGAAATAAAAAAAGCGTGGTTAGAGAGCGAAGAGGGGGTTTTTAAATGGTTTTTGGGCAAGGAAGGGAAGAGTGAAAAGATTGACCAAGAGGTATATGGTTGGAGGGGAGGGAAAAGGGAGAAGAGGGAGAAACCCAAATTGGAGTAAAAGATGGAGTGAAAAAAAATTTTGTGTGATCGCGCCGACGCAGGAGGGGGAAGGAGGGCAAGGAAAAGAGTAATTGGACGAGTGGATAGGGTTGACGTGCTGTCATGGATTTAATCAAGGAGTGAAGCGTTGGGGTAAAAACCCTGGAAAGCGTTAGGTATTATATTTTTCTTGTGGACGTATGTATCATGTGTATGGGGGTGGGTTGGGCCATTTCTTTCGTCTGTTTCCTTGCGCTACCTCGCAAACGCGGGAGACAGCGACAAAGCAAAAAAAAAAAAAAAAAATATATATATATATATATATATATATATATATATATATATATATATATATATATATATATATATATATATATAAATATATATATATATATATATATATATATATATATATATATATATATATATATATATATATATATATATATATATATATATATATATATATATAAATGTGTGTGTATATATGAAAATAAAACACGAAACGCGAAAAGTTCCCAAGTGCACTTTCGTGTAATAATCACATCATCAAGGGAGACAAAACAGAGAAATATAACAGTCAGTTGATATACATCGAAGAGTCGAAGCTAGGACGCCATTTGGTAAACATGCGATTGTTCAAAACATACAACAAGCGTTCATAAACTTATTATTTTACAAATCTTATCAACAATAAATATATCTGATTTGTATAGACAATCACTAATATTAAGATTATAATTCTTTTGTATTTGATAATAGAAGTTTCAATGACATTTCTCTTGTATGTTTTGTGTATTCAATAATAGAAGATCCAATGATATTTGTCTTGGTAATAGAGTTAGAGTTAACAACTGAGATGGCGTTACTCCAGTCAATACAATGATCATAGTTTTTAACATTATTAAACAAGGCATTTGATTCTTTTCCTGTTCTTATACTATATTTATATTGCTTAAGTCTAACAGTTACATCCTTACCAGTCTGCCCAACATAAAATTTATCACAGTTTCCAAAAGGAACTTTATAGATGTAAACAAGAGAATTTTCTGGTGGATTCCTGATTAAGTATTCTTTATAGTATTATTGTTGTTAAAGGCAACATTTACATTAAAGGATTTAAGGAACATGGGCAGCAAAGTGAAATTATTATTAAAACGGAGAACTAAAAGATTCTTGGTGTCAATGGGAGGTTTGGGCTCAAGTCTATGAAATGATTTCTTTGCTAACTTAAGGGATTTATCAATGAAAGATCTAGGGTACTTTAACTTAGATCCTTAGAATATATCTTCTCAAACTCATCATCAAAAAACTCTGGACTGCAAATACGTAATGCCCTAAGGAACATAGATTGAAATGATAATAATTCAACTCTGTCGTGTTGAGGTGAGTAATGATGGATATATGAGCATACATTGGTGAGTTTTCTGTATATGCTAAACTTAAACTTGTTTCCTTGTTTATGGATCATGCAGTCTAAAAATGGTAACATCCAATTATTTTCATTTTCTACAGTAAATTTGATGGAAGGTACTAAATTGTTAAGTAAGGGGAGAAATATTTGTAAATTTTCATTTGTTGGCCAAACACAAAGAACATCATCTACATACCTAAACCAAATTGCATTAGAAGGTAAGATATCCTTCAGTAATTTTGTTTCAAAAAATTCCATTTAAAGATTACTTAGTACAGGTGAAAGAGGGTTACCCATTGCCATACCAAATTTTTGAGAATAATAATCTCCATTAAATTGAAATACACAGTCTTTTATACACAACTTTATCAGTTCAATGAAATTAGAGTTTGAAACAGGTAAATGAATATCATATAAGATATCAAATAAATATTCTAAAAGGTCATGAACTGGAGCTTTAGTGAAAAGTGAGGAAACATCAAAGCTAACTAGTTTTTAATCAAAATCAGTATTAACATTGTTTCGTTTGTTGACTAAATCTACATTGTTCATGATATTAGAATTTGATACCTTACCCACTAAAGGGCTTAATAAGTAAACTAATCATTTTGACAATTTATATGTGATGGAGCCTACTGAATTCACTATAGGTCTTACTGGAAAATTCTGTTTATGTGTTTTGATAAGTCCATACATATATGGCAATGAAGGGGACAAAGATGACAAATTTTTGATAAGAGAAATGTTACCTTTCAACAACAACATCATACCTTTATCAAAATGAGAATTAATTGCTTCTAAGGGATTTTTACTAAGTTTAGAATATGTTGTGTTATCATTTAGAAGACCATTCATTTTAGATTAATAGTTACTTTTGTCTAAAATCACAACAATGTTAGCCTTATCTGCTTTAGTAATATGTATATCCTTGTTTTTTTTTAAGGTGTTAACAGCTCTTTTTAGAGCAATTAGCTTCCACTGGTTTTGACAAACTGGCATACACTAGACCCTTACAAATATTATTATCATCATTACTTAAATTACTGTATTTTTCTAAATTACAAAAAGACTTTGTGACATCAACACAGCTGGCTTCTCTGTTAGAGAACACAAAACTTAAACCATAGCCTGATGCACACAAGGAATCTTTATCTAGTTGTTTATTAGACAGGTTTACCACAAAAGATGGGTTTGTGTTCTTAGTCCAGTCGCTGTTTTCAATAAGATGGTCCAACTTACGATTTAGTGACACTTGTAGCACATTGCGTTTTTTTCTTAATTCATCATTGCCATAGTCCAACATCCGGTTCTTCCAGTGTGTCGGTATTGCAATTTGAAAGGCACGTTTCTTCTCCCTTGAAATGCGAAAAGCTTCCTCCATTTCAAGTTACTTTAAATCAATATTTTTCTTTAAAATAATATTTTGAAATTGGTCAAA
The DNA here is from genome assembly GCF_036320965.1 of Panulirus ornatus. Classification (NCBI taxonomy): domain Eukaryota; kingdom Metazoa; phylum Arthropoda; class Malacostraca; order Decapoda; family Palinuridae; genus Panulirus; species Panulirus ornatus. The sequence continues at coordinate 26,225,316 of NC_092236.1, forward strand.
TGGTCGACCAGACAGCTGCAACAAACGTTGAGATTGAACAGATCTTGGCATCACTTGTTCCTCAAGGCATTCTCTAAGGAAAACAAATCGTAACTTCAGTTGGTGAGCCTTGATTAACGATTTGGAGAAAGCAGTAGCGAAAGGAGAAAGTCCAGGACAGCTTATAAAGAAGTAATAGAAGAGCCGTGTGGAATCCATGTTGGAAAGAATCACAATTTTGCGCGTGATCAAGATATTTCTATGAGTCAGGGGAAAATGAAACACGAAAAGGTCCCAAGTGCACTTTCGTGTAATAAACACATCATCAGGGGAGACACAAGAGAGAAATATAACAGTCAGTTGATATACATCGAAGAGACGAAGCTAGGACGCCATTTGGTAAACATGTGATTGTCCAAAACATACAACGAGCGTTCATAAACTTATCATTTTACAAATCTTATCAACAATAAAGTGATCTAATTTGTATCGACAATCACTAATATTAAGATTATAATTCTTTGTGTATTTAATGATAGAAGATTCATGGTATTTCTCTTGGTAATAGAGTTATAGTTAACAACTGAGATGGCGTTACTCCAGTCAATACAATGATCATAGTTCTTAACATGATTAAACAAGGCATTTGATTCTTTTCCCGTTCTTATACTATATTTATGTTGCTTAAGTCTAACAGAAAGATCCTTACCAGTCTGACCAACATAAAATTTATCACAGTGTCCACAAGGAACTTTATAGATGTAACCAAGAGAATTTTCTGGTGAATTCCTGATTAATATAATCTTTATAGTATTATTGTTGGTAAAGACAACATTTACAATAAACGATTTAAGCAAAATGGGAAGCAAAGTGAAATATTATTAAAACGGAGAACTAAAAGATTCTTGGTGTCAATGGGAGGTTTGGGCTCAAGTCTATGAAATGATTTCTTTGCTAACTTAAGGGATTTATCAATGAAAGATCTAGGGTACTTTAACTTAGATCCTTAGAATATATCTTCTCAAACTCATCATCAAAAAACTCTGGACTGCAAATACGTAATGCCCTAAGGAACATAGATTGAAATGATAATAATTCAACTCTGTCGTGTTGAGGTGAGTAATGATGGATATATGAGCATACATTGGTGAGTTTTCTGTATATGCTAAACTTAAACTTGTTTCCTTGTTTATGGATCATGCAGTCTAAAAATGGTAACATCCAATTATTTTCATTTTCTACAGTAAATTTGATGGAAGGTACTAAATTGTTAAGTAAGGGGAGAAATATTTGTAAATTTTCATTTGTTGGCCAAACACAAAGAACATCATCTACATACCTAAACCAAATTGCATTAGAAGGTAAGATATCCTTCAGTAATTTTGTTTCAAAAAATTCCATTTAAAGATTACTTAGTACAGGTGAAAGAGGGTTACCCATTGCCATACCAAATTTTTGAGAATAATAATCTCCATTAAATTGAAATACACAGTCTTTTATACACAACTTTATCAGTTCAATGAAATTAGAGTTTGAAACAGGTAAATGAATATCATATAAGATATCAAATAAATATTCTAAAAGGTCATCAACTGGAGCTTTAGTGAAAAGTGAGGAAACATCAAAGCTAACTAGTTTTTAATCAAAATCAGTATTAACATTGTTTAGTTTGTTGACTAAATCTACATTGTTCATGATATTAGAATTTGATACCTTACCCACTAAAGGGCTTAATAAGTAAACTAATCATTTTGACAATTTATATGTGATGGAGCCTACTGAATTCACTATAGGTCTTACTAGAAAATTCTGTTTATGTGTTTTGATAAGTCCATACATATATGGCAATGAAGGGGACAAAGATGACAAATTTTTGATAAGAGAAATGTTACCTTTCAACAACAACATCATACCTTTATCAAAATGAGAATTAATTGCTTCTAAGGGATTTTTACTAAGTTTAGAATATGTTGTGTTATCATTTAGAAGACCATTCATTTTAGATTAATAGTTACTTTTGTCTAAAATCACAACAATGTTAGCCTTATCTGCTTTAGTAATATGTATATCCTTGTTTTTTTTTAAGGTGTTAACAGCTCTTATGATTTTTTTAGAGCAATTAGCTTCCACTGGTTTTGACAAACTGGCATACACTAGACCCTTACAAATATTAATATCATCATTACTTAAATTACTGTATTTTTCTAAATTACAAAACGACTTTGTGACATCAACACAGCTGGCTTCTCTGTTAGAGAACACAAAACTTAAACCATAGCCTGATGCACACAAGGAATCTTTATCTAGTTGTTTATTAGACAGGTTTACCACAAAAGATGGGTTTGTGTTCTTAGTCCAGTCGCTGTTTTCAATAAGATGGTCCAACTTACGATTTAGTGACACTTGTAGCACATTGCGTTTTTTTCTTAATTCATCATTGCCATAGTCCAACATCCGGTTCTTCCAGTGTGTCGGTATTGCAATTTGAAAGGCACGTTTCTTCTCCCTTGAAATGCGAAAAGCTTCCTCCATTTCAAGTTACTTTAAATCAATATTTTTCTTTAAAATAATATTTTGAAATTGGTCAAATGGTCGACCAGACAGCTGCAACAAACGTTGAGATTGAACAGATCTTGGCATCACTTGTTCCTCAAGGCATTCTCTAAGGAAAACAAATCGTAACTTCAGTTGGTGAGCCTTGATTAACGATTTGGAGAAAGCAGTAGCGAAAGGAGAAAGTCCAGGACAGCTTGTAAAGAAGTAATAGAAGAGCCGTGTGGAATCCATGTTGGAAAGGATCACAATTTTGCGCGTGATCAAGATATTTCTATGAGTCAGGGGAAAATGAAACACGAAAAGGTCCCAAGTGCACTTTCGTGTAATAAACACATCATCAGGGGAGACACAAGAGAGAAATATAACAGTCAGTTGATATACATCGAAGAGACGAAGCTAGGACGCCATTTGGTAAACATGTGATTGTCCAAAACATACAACGAGCGTTCATAAACTTATCATTTTACAAATCTTATCAACAATAAAGTGATCTAATTTGTATCGACAATCACTAATATTAAGATTATAATTCTTTGTGTATTTAATGATAGAAAATTCATGGTATTTCTCTTGGTAATAGAGTTATAGTTAACAACTGAGATGGCGTTACTCCAGTCAATACAATGATCATAGTTCTTAACATGATTAAACAAGGCATTTGATTCTTTTCCCGTTCTTATACTATATTTATGTTGCTTAAGTCTAACAGAAAGATCCTTACCAGTCTGACCAACATAAAATTTATCACAGTGTCCACAAGGAACTTTATAGATGTAACCAAGAGAATTTTCTGGTGAATTCCTGATTAATATAATCTTTATAGCATTATTGTTGGTAAAGACAACATTTACAATAAACGATTTAAGCAAAATGGGAAACAAAGTGAAATATTATTAAAACGGAGAACTAAAAGATTCTTGGTGTCAATGGGAGGTTTGGGCTCAAGTCTATGAAATGATTTCTTTGCTAACTTAAGGGATTTATCAATGAAAGATCTAGGGTACTTTAACTTAGATCCTTAGAATATATCTTCTCAAACTCATCATCAACAAACTCTGGACTGCAAATACGTAATGCCCTAAGGAACATAGATTGAAATGATAATAATTCAACTCTGTCATGTTGAGGTGAGTAATGATGGATATATGAGCATACATTGGTGAGTTTTCTGTATATGCTAAACTTAAACTTGTTTCCTTGTTTATGGATCATGCAGTCTAAAAATGGTAACATCCAATTATTTTCATTTTCTACAGTAAATTTGATGGAAGGTACTAAATTGTTAAGTAAGGGGAGAAATATTTGTAAATTTTCATTTGTTGGCCAAACACAAAGAACATCATCTACATACCTAAACCAAATTGCATTAGAAGGTAAGATATCCTTCAGTAATTTTGTTTCAAAAAATTCCATTTAAAGATTACTTAGTACAGGTGAAAGAGGGTTACCCATTGCCATACCAAATTTTTGAGAATAATAATCTCCATTAAATTGAAATACACAGTCTTTTATACACAACTTTATCAGTTCAATGAAATTAGAGTTTGAAACAGGTAAATGAATATCATATAAGATATCAAATAAATATTCTAAAAGTTCCTGAACTGGAGCTTTAGTGAAAAGTGAGGAAACATCAAAGCTAACTAGTTTTTAATCAAAATCAGTATTAACATTGTTTCGTTTGTTGACTAAATCTACATTGTTCATGATATTAGAATTTGATACCTTACCCACTAAAGGGCTTAATAAGTAAACTAATCATTTTGACAATTTATATGTGATGGAGCCTACTGAATTCACTATAGGTCTTACTAGAAAATTCTGTTTATGTGTTTTGATAAGTCCATACATATATGGCAATGAAGGGGACAAAGATGACAAATTTTTGATAAGAGAAATGTTACCTTTCAACAACAACATCATACCTTTATCAAAATGAGAATTAATTGCTTCTAAGGGATTTTTACTAAGTTTAGAATATGTTGTGTTATCATTTAGAAGACCATTCATTTTAGATTAATAGTTACTTTTGTCTAAAATCACAACAATGTTAGCCTTATCTGCTTTAGTAATATGTATATTCTTGTTTTTTTTTAAGGTGTTAACAGCTCTTATGATTTTTTTAGAGCAATTAGCTTCCACTGGTTTTGACAAACTGGCATACACTAGACCCTTACAAATATTAGTATCATCATTACTTAAATTACTGTATTTTTCTAAATTACAAAAAGACTTTGTGACATCAACACAGCTGGCTTCTCTGTTAGAGAACACAAAACTTAAACCATAGCCTGATGCACACAAGGAATCTTTATCTAGTTGTTTATTAGACAGGTTTACCACAAAAGATGGGTTTGTGTTCTTAGTCCAGTCGCTGTTTTCAATAAGATGGTCCAACTTACGATTTAGTGACACTTGTAGCACATTGCGTTTTTTTCTTAATTCATCATTGCCATAGTCCAACATCCGGTTCTTCCAGTGTGTCGGTATTGCAATTTGAAAGGCACGTTTCTTCTCCCTTGAAATGCGAAAAGCTTCCTCCATTTCAAGTTACTTTAAATCAATATTTTTCTTTAAAATAATATTTTGAAATTGGTCAAATGGTCGACCAGACAGCTGCAACAAACGTTGAGATTGAACAGATCTTGGCATCACTTGTTCCTCAAGGCATTCTCTAAGGAAAACAAATCGTAACTTCAGTTGGTGAGCCTTGATTAACGATTTGGAGAAAGCAGTAGCGAAAGGAGAAAGTCCAGGACAGCTTGTAAAGAAGTAATAGAAGAGCCGTGTGGAATCCATGTTGGAAAGGATCACAATTTTGCGCGTGATCAAGATATTTCTATGAGTCAGGGGAAAATGAAACACGAAAAGGTCCCAAGTGCACTTTCGTGTAATAAACACATCATCAGGGGAGACACAAGAGAGAAATATAACAGTCAGTTGATATACATCGAAGAGACGAAGCTAGGACGCCATTTGGTAAACATGTGATTGTCCAAAACATACAACGAGCGTTCATAAACTTATCATTTTACAAATCTTATCAACAATAAAGTGATCTAATTTGTATCGACAATCACTAATATTAAGATTATAATTCTTTGTGTATTTAATGATAGAAGATTCAATGGTATTTCTCTTGGTAATAGAGTTATAGTTAACAACTGAGATGGCGTTACTCCAGTCAATACAATGATCATAGTTCTTAACATGATTAAACAAGGCATTTGATTCTTTTCCCGTTCTTATACTATATTTATGTTGCTTAAGTCTAACAGAAAGATCCTTACCAGTCTGACCAACATAAAATTTATCACAGTGTCCACAAGGAACTTTATAGATGTAACCAAGAGAATTTTCTGGTGAATTCCTGATTAATATAATCTTTATAGCATTATTGTTGGTAAAGACAACATTTACAATAAACGATTTAAGCAAAATGGGAAGCAAAGTGAAATATTATTAAAACGGAGAACTAAAAGATTTTTGGTGTCAATGGGAGATTTGGGTTCAAGTCTATAAAATGATTTCTTTGCTGACTTAAGGGATTTATCAATGAAAGATCTAGGGTACTTTAACTTAGATCCAATAGAATATATCTTCTCAAACTCATCATCAATAAACTCTGAACTGCAAATACTTAATGCCCTTAGGAACATAGATTGAAATGATAATAATTTAACTCTGTCATGTTGAGATGAGTAATAAAGGATATATGAGCATACGTTGATGGGTTTTCTGTATATACTAAACTTAAACTTGTTTCCTTGTCTATGGATCATGTAATCTAAAAATGGTAACATACCAATATTTTCATTTTCTTCAGTAATTTGGATGGAAGGTACTAAATTGTTAAGTAAAGAGAGAAATATTTGTAAATTTTCATTTGTTGGCCAAACACAAAGAACATCATCTACATACCTAAACCAAATTGCATTAGAAGGTAAGATATCCTTTAGTAAGTTTGTTTTAAAAAATTCCATTTAAAGATTACTTAGTACAAGTGAAAGAGGGTTACCCATTGCCATACCAAATTTTTTAGAATAATAATCTTCATTAAATGAAAGTACACAGTCTTTTATACACAATTTTATCAGTTCAATGAAATTAGACTTTGAAACAGGTAAACGAATATCATATAAGATATCAAATAAATATTCTAAAAGGTCATGAACTGGAGCTTTAGTGAAAAGTGAGGAAACATCAAAGCTAACTATTTTGAAATCAAAATTGATATTGATATTGTTTAGCTTGTTGACTAAATCTACATTGTTCATGATATTAGAATTTGATACCTTACCCACTAAAGGGCTTAATAAGTAAACTAACCATTTTGACAATTTATATGTGATGGAGCCTACTGAACTCACTATAGGTCTTGCTGGAAAATTCTGTTTATGTGTTTTGATAAGTCCATACATATATGGCAATGAAGGGGACAAAGATGACAAATGTTTGATAAGATAAATGTTACCTTTCAACAAAAACTTCATTTCTTTATTGTAGTGAGAATTAACTTCTTCTAAGGGATTTTTACTAAGTTTAGAATACGTCGTGTTATCATTTAGAAGATCATTCATTTTAGATAGATAGTTATTTTTGTATAAAATCACAACAGTGTTAGCCTTATCTGCTTTAGTAATATCTACTGACTGTTATATTTCTCTCTTGTGTCTCCCCTGATGATGTGATTATTACACGAAAGTGCACTTGGGAACGTTTCGTGTTTCATTTTCCCCGTGGACTCATAGGAATATCTTGATCACGCGCAAAATTGTGATCCTTTCCAACATGGATTCCACACGGCTCTTCTATTACTTCTCTACAAGATGTCCTGGACTTTCTCCTTTCGTTACTGCTTTCTCCAAGTCGTTAATCAAGGCTCACCAACTGAAGTTACGATTTGAATTCCTTAGGAAATGCCTTGATGAACAAGTGATGCCAAGATCTGTCCTACCGCAACGTTTGTTGCGGCTGTCTGGTCGACCATTTGACCAATTTCAAAATATTATTCTAAAGAAGAATATTGAATTAAAAAACTTGAAATGGAGGAGGCTTTTCGCATTTCAAGAGAGAAGAAAAGTGCCTTTATTTGCCATATATGTATGGACTTATAAAGGCACATAAACAAAATTTTTCAGCAAGACCTATAGTGAGTTCAGTAGGCTCCATCACATACAAATTGTCAAAATGGTTATTTTCCTTATTAAGCCCTTTAGTGGGTAAGGTACCAAATTCTAGTATCATGAACATTGTAGATATAGTCAACAAGCTAAACAATATCAATATTAATTTTGATTTCAAACTAGTAAGCTTTGATGTTTCCTCACTTTTCACTTAAGTTCCGGTTGATGATCTTTTAGAATATCTATTTGGTGTCTTGGATGATATTCATTTACCTGTTTCAAAGTCTAATTTCATTGAACTGATAAAATTGGGTATTAAAGACTGTGTATTTCAATTTAATGGAGATAATTATTCTAAAAAATTTGGCATGGCAATGGGTAACCCCCTTTCACCCGTACTAAGTCATCATTATATGGAATTTTTTGAAACAAAATTACTAAAGGATATCTTACCTTCTAATGCAATTTGGTTTAGGTATGTAGATGATGTTCTTTGTGTTTGGCCAACAAATGAAAATTTACAAATATTTCTCCCCTTACTTAACACTTTAGTGCCTTCCATCAAATTTACTATAGAAAATGAGAATATGGTATGTTACCATTTTTAGATTGCATGATCCATAGACAAGGAAACAAGTTTAAGTTTAGCATATACAGAAAACGCACCAATGTATGCTCATATATCCATTATTAATCATCTCAACATGACGGAGTTAAATTATTATCATTTCAATCTATGTTCCTAAGGGCATTACGTATTTGCAGTCCAGAGGTTATTGATGATGAGTTTCAAAAGATATATTTTATTGGATCTAAGTTAAAGTACCCTAGATCTTTCAATGAAAAATCCCTTAAGTTAGCAAAGAAATCATTTTATAGAGTTGAGCCCAAACCTCCCATTGACACCAAAAAACTTTTAGTTTTCCGTTTTAATAATAATTTCACTTTGCTTCCCATGTTGCTTAAATCCTTTAATGTAAATGTTGCCTTTTGCAACAATAATACTATAAAGAATATATCAGTAGTTCACCAGAACATTCTCTTGGTTGCATCTATAAAGTTCCTTGTGGAAAATGTGATAAATTTTATGTTGCTCAGACTGGTAAGGATCTTTCTGTTAGACTTTATCAACATAAACATAGTATAAGAACGGGACAAGAATCAAATGCCTTGTTTAATCATGTTAAAAACTATGATCATTGTATTGACTGGAGTAATGCCATCTCACTTGTTAACTCTAAATCTATTACCAAATGAAATATCATTGAATCTTCTATTATTAAATACACAAAGAATTATAATCTTAATATTAGTGATGGTCTATACAAATTAGATCTCTTTATTGTTGATAGGATTTGTAAAGTGATAAGATTATGAAAGCTCGATGTATGTTTTGGACAATCACATGTTTACCAAATGGCGTCCTAGCATCGTCTCTTCAATGTATATCAACTGACTATTATATTTCTCTCTTTTGCCTCCCCTGATGATGTGATTATTACTCGATAGTGCACTTGGGAACTTTAAGTGTTTCATTTTCCCCTTGGACACATAGGAATATCTTCATCACGCGTAAAATTGTGATCCTTTCCAATATATATATATATATATATATATATATATATATATATATATATATATATATATATATATATATATATATATATATATATATATATATATATATATATATATATATATATATATATATATATATATGTATATATATATTGTGAGATGAAAAGGGAAACAACAATAATGGTTTGTGGCAAATCCTCATTATGGTTACCCTGGCTGACATTAGTTTGAAAATGCAATTTGCGTCTCGAATGCATCATCACAAACTACCATGGATGTAGTGGGAAGATATGATCAGTTTCAGGATACATTTAACCCTACCTGCAAGCTCTGACATGTAAACCATTTTGTATTACCCTCAGTGTGTCTTGCTATACAAACTGATCAAAAACAACAGGATGGGGGGAGGTTTTATAATCATGACACTGCTTATTACTTGGACTAAAATAATGTGTTCACTGGAACATACAAGTAATTGGTCAGGTCCATTGTAATTTAATTACAAAATGTTTACTTTATCCCTGGGGAGAGGGGATTAAGAATACTTCCCACGTATTCCCTGCGTGTCGTAAAAGGCGACTAAAAGGGGAGGGAGCGGGGGGCTGGAAATCCTCCCCTCTCGTTTTTTTTTTTTTTTTTTAATTTTCCAAAAGAAGGAACAGAGGGGGCCAGGTGAGGATATTCCAAAAAAGGCCCAGTCCTCTGTTCTTAACGCTACCTCGCCAACGCGGGAAATGGCAAATAGTTTAAAAGAAAAAGAAAAAGAAGTATTTCGAATAGTTGTTTCCTATTATACAGTCCCTTAGCCTAGCGGTTAGCATGCCTGCCTCTTGCACAAGGGGTCCCAGGTTCGATCCTGGCTGTTGGAGGTTTGTATATTCTATGAAGGTGAGCGTTCATATACACTTTATTCGCATTCATATAACTCCGCGTTGTACAGTTAGGTTCGGTAAAACGCCATCAGCTGGCTATGTGTTCTGTTCGGAAACATCTGATAGACCCCGTTGCTCACCATTGTGAGACGAAGGGTATTCGAGTACTTAGTATTTCGAATAGTTGTTTCCTATTATACAGTCCCTTAGCCGAGCGGTTAGCATGCCTGCATCTTGCACAAGGGGTCCCACGTTCGATACTGGCTGTTGGAAGCTTGTATGTTCTATAAAGGTGCGCGTTCATATACACTTTATTCGTATTCATATAACTCCTCGTTGTACAGTTAGGTTCGGTAAAACGCTATCAGCTGGCTATGTGTTCTGTTCGGAAACTACCGATAGACCCCGTTACTCACAATTGTGAGACGAAAGATTTGTGACATCAACACAGCTGGCTTCTCTGTTAGAGCAAAACAAATTTAAATCATAGCCTAATGCACACAAGGAATCTTTATCTAGTTGTTTATTAGACAGGTTTACCGCAAAAGATGGGTTTGTGTTCCTGGTCCAGTCGTTGTTTTCAATAAGATGGTCCAACTTACGATTTAGTGACACTTGTAGCCAGTTGCGTTCTTTCCTTAATTCATTATAGCAATAGTCCAACATCCGGTTCTTCCAGTGTGTCGGTATTGCAATTTGAAAGGCACTTTTCTTCTCTCTTGAAATGCGAAAAGCCTCCTCCATTTCAAGTTTTTTAATTCAATATTCTTCTTTAGAATAATATTTTGAAATTGGTCAAATGGTCGACCAGACAGCCGCAACAAACGTTGCGGTAGGACAGATCTTGGCATCACTTGTTCATCAAGGCATTTCCTAAGGAATTCAAATCGTAACTTCAGTTGGTGAGCCTTGATTAACGACTTGGAGAAAGCAGTAACGAAAGGAGAAAGTCCAGGACATCTTGTAGAGAAGTAATAGAAGAGCCGTGTGGAATCCATGTTGGAAAGGATCACAATTTTGCGCGTGATCAAGATATTCCTATGAGTCCACGGGGAAAATGAAACACGAAACGTTCCCAAGTGCACTTTCGTGTAATAATCACATCATCAGGGGAGACACAAGAGAGAAATATAACAGTCAGTAGATATTACTAAAGCAGATAAGGCTAACACTGTTGTGATTTTATACAAAAATAACTATCTATCTAAAATGAATGATCTTCTAAATTATAACACGACGTATTCTAAACTTAGTAAAAATCCCTTAGAAGAAGTTAATTCTCACTACAATAAAGAAATGAAGTTTTTGTTAAAAGGTAACATTTATCTTATCAAAAACTTGTCATCTTTGTCCCCTTCATTGCCATATATGTATGGACTTATCAAAACACATAAACAGAATTTTCCAGCAAGACCTATAGTGAGTTCAGTAGGCTCCATCACATATAAATTGTCAAAATGGTTAGTTTACTTATTAAGCCCTTTAGTGGGTAAGGTATCAAATTCTAATATCATGAACAATGTAGATTTAGTCAACAAGCTAAACAATATCAATATCAATTTTGATTTCAAACTAGTTAGCTTTGATGTTTCCTCACTTTTCACTAAAGCTCCTGTTCATGACCTTTTAGAATATTTATTTGATATCTCATATGATATTCGTTTACCTGTTTCAAAGTCTAATTTCATTGAACTGATAAAATTGTGTATAAAAGACTGTGTACTTTCATTTAATGAAGATTATTATTCTAAAAAAATTTGGTATGGCAATGGGTAACCCTCTTTCACCTGTACTAAGTAATCTTTAAATGGAATTTTTTAAAACAAACTTACTAAAGGATATCTTACCTTCTAATGCAATTTGGTTTAGGTATGTAGATGATGTTCTTTGTGTTTGGCCAACAAATGAAAATTTACAAATATTTCTCCCTTTACTTAACAATTTAGTACCTTCCATCCAAATTACTGAAGAAAATGAAAATTTTGGTATGTTACCATTTTTAGATTACATGATCCATAGACAAGGAAACAAGTTTAAGTTTAGCATATACAGAAAACCCACCAACGTATGCTCATATATCCATTATTACTCATCTCAACATGACAGAGTTAAATTATTATCATTTCAATCTATGTTCCTAAGGGCATTAAGCATTTGCAGTTCAGAGTTTATTGATGATGAGTTTGAGAAGATATATTCTATTGGATCTAAGTTAAAGTACCCTAGATCTTTCATTGATAAATCCCTTAAGTCAGCAAAGAAATTATTTTATAGACTTGAGCCCAAATCTCCCATTGACACCAAAAATCTTTTAGTTCTCCGTTTTAATAATAATTTCACTTTGCTTCCCATTTTGCTTAAATCGTTTATTGTAAATGTTGTCTTTACCAACAATAATGCTATAAAGATTATATTAATCAGGAATTCACCAGAAAATTCTCTTGGTTACATCTATAAAGTTCCTTGTGGAAACTGTGATAAATTTTATGTTGGTCAGACTGGTAAGGATCTTTCTGTTAGAGTTAAGCAACATAAATATAGTATAAGAACGGGAAAAGAATCAAATGCCTTGTTTAATCATGTTAAAAACTATGATCATTGTATTGACTGGAGTAACGCCATCTCAGTTGTTAACTATAACTCTATTTCCAAGAGAAATACCATTGAATCTTCTATCATTAAATACACAAAGAATTATAATCTTAATATTAGTGATTGTCGATACAAATTAGATCACTTTATTGTTGATAAGATTTGTAAAATGATAAGTTTATGAACGCTCGTTGTATGTTTTGGACAATCACATGTTTACCAAATGGCGTCCTAGCTTCGTCTCTTCGATGTATATCAACTGACTGTTATATTTCTCTCTTGTGTCTCCCCTGATGATGTGTTTATTACACGAAAGTGCACTTGGGACCTTTTCGTGTTTCATTTTCCCCTGACTCATAGAAATATCTTGATCACGCGCAAAATTGTGATCCTTTCCAACATGGATTCCACACGGCTCTTCTATTACTTCTCTACAAGCTGTCCTGGACTTTCTCCTTTCGCTACTGCTTTCTCCAAATCGTTAATCAAGGCTCACCAACTGAAGTTACGATTTGTTTTCATTAGGAAATGCCTTGAGGAACAAGTGATGCCAAGATCTGTTCAATCTCAACGTTTGTTGCAGCTGTCTGGTCGACCATTTGACCAATTTCAAAATATTATTTTAAAGAAAAATATTGATTTAAAGTAACTTGAAATGGAGGAAGCTTTTCGCATTTCAAGGGAGAAGAAACGTGCCTTTCAAATTGCAATACCGACACACTGGAAGAACCGGATGTTGGACTATGGCAATGATGAATTAAGAAAAAAACGCAATGTGCTACAAGTGTCACTAAATCGTAAGTTGGACCATCTTATTGAAAACAGCGACTGGACTAAGAACACAAACCCATCTTTTGTGGTAAACCTGTCTAATAAACAACTAGATAAAGATTCCTTGTGTGCATCAGGCTATGGTTTAAGTTTTGTGTTCTCTAACAGAGAAGCCAGCTGTGTTGATGTCACAAAGTCTTTTTGTAATTTAGAAAAATACAGTAATTTAAGTAATGATGATATTAATATTTGTAAGAGTCTAGTGTATGCCAGTTTGTCAAAACCAGTGGAAGCTAATTGCCCTAAAAAAATCATAAGAGCTGTTAACACCTTAAAAAAAAACAAGGATATACATATTACTAAAGCAGATAAGGCTAACATTGTTGTGATTTTAGACAAAAGTAACTATTAATCTAAAATGAATGGTCTTCTAAATGATAACACAACATATTCTAAACTTAGTAAAAATCCCTTAGAAGCAATTAATTCTCATTTTGATAAAGGTATGATGTTGTTGTTGAAAGGTAACATTTCTCTTATCAAAAATTTGTCATCTTTGTCCCCTTCATTGCCATATATGTATGGACTTATCAAAACACATAAACAGAATTTTCCAGTAAGACCTATAGTGAATTCAGTAGGCTCCATCACATATAAATTGTCAAAATGATTAGTTTACTTATTAAGCCCTTTAGTGGGTAAGGTATCAAATTCTAATATCATGAACAATGTAGATTTAGTCAACAAACTAAACAATGTTAATACTGATTTTGATTAAAAACTAGTTAGCTTTGATGTTTCCTCACTTTTCACTAAAGCTCCAGTTGATGACCTTTTAGAATATTTATTTGATATCTTATATGATATTCATTTACCTGTTTCAAACTCTAATTTCATTGAACTGATAAAGTTGTGTATAAAAGACTGTGTATTTCAATTTAATGGAGATTATTATTCTCAAAAATTTGGTATGGCAATGGGTAACCCTCTTTCACCTGTACTAAGTAATCTTTAAATGGAATTTTTTGAAACAAAATTACTGAAGGATATCTTACCTTCTAATGCAATTTGGTTTAGGTATGTAGATGATGTTCTTTGTGTTTGGCCAACAAATGAAAATTTACAAATATTTCTCCCCTTACTTAACAATTTAGTACCTTCCATCAAATTTACTGTAGAAAATGAAAATAATTGGATGTTACCATTTTTAGACTGCATGATCCATAAACAAGGAAACAAGTTTAAGTTTAGCATATACAGAAAACTCACCAATGTATGCTCATATATCCATCATTACTCACCTCAACATGACAGAGTTGAATTATTATCATTTCAATCTATGTTCCTTAGGGCATTACGTATTTGCAGTCCAGAGTTTGTTGATGATGAGTTTGAGAAGATATATTCTAAGGATCTAAGTTAAAGTACCCTAGATCTTTCATTGATAAATCCCTTAAGTTAGCAAAGAAATCATTTCATAGACTTGAGCCCAAACCTCCCATTGACACCAAGAATCTTTTAGTTCTCCGTTTTAATAATAATTTCACTTTGCTGCCCATGTTCCTTAAATCCTTTAATGTAAATGTTGCCTTTAACAACAATAATACTATAAAGAATATCTTAATCAGGAATCCACCAGAAAATTCTCTTGTTTACATCTATAAAGTTCCTTTTGGAAACTGATAAATTTTATGTTGGGCAGACTGGTAAGGATGTAACTGTTAGACTTAAGCAATATAAATATAGTATAAGAACAGGAAAAGAATCAAATGCCTTGTTTAATAATGTTAAAAACTATGATCATTGTATTGACTGGAGTAACGCCATCTCAGTTGTTAACTCTACTCTATTACCAAGACAAATATCATTGGATCTTCTATTATTGAATACACAAAACATACAAGAGAAATGTCATTGAAACTTCTATTATCAAATACAAAAGAATTATAATCTTAACATTAGTGATTGTCTATACAAATTAGATATATTTATTGTTGATAAGATTTGTAAAATAATAAGTTTATGAACGCTTGTTGTATGTTTTGGACAATCGCATGTTTACCAAATGGCGTCCTCGCTTCGTCTCTTCGATGTATATCAACTGACTGTTATATTTCTCTGTTTTGTCTCCCTTGATGATGTGATTATTACACGAAAGTGCACTTGGGAACTTTTCGCGTTTCGTGTTTCATTTTCATATATACACACACATTTATATATATATATATATATATATATATATATATATATATATATATATATATATATATATATATATATATATATATATATATATATATATATATATATATATATATATATATATATATATATATATATATGTATATATATATATATATATATATATATATATATATATATATATATATATATATATATATATATATATATATATATATAAAAATGCAATTGAGTGGGAGAAGTATAAAAGAAAGAGACAGGAGGTCAAGAGAAAGGTGCAAGAGGTGAAAAAAAGGGCAAATGAGAGTTGGGGTGAGAGACTATCAGTAAATTTTAGGGAGAATAAAAAGATGTTCTGGAAGGAGGTAAATAGGGTGCGTAAGACAAGGGAGCAAATGGGAACTTCAGTGAAGGGCGTAAATGGGGAGGTGATAACAAGTAGCGGTGATGTGAGAAGGAGATGGAATGAGTATTTTGAAGGTTTGTTGAATGTGTCTGATGACAGAGTGGCAGATATAGGGTGTTTTGGTCGAGGTGGTGTGCAAAGTGAGAGGGTTAGGGAAAATGATTTGGTAAACAGAGAAGAGGTAGTAAAAGCTTTGCGGAAGATGAAAGCCGGCAAGGCAGCAGGTTTGGATGGTATTGCAGTGGAATTTATTAAGAAAGGGGGTGACTGTATTGTTGACTGGTTGGTAAGGTTATTTAATGTATGTATGACTCATGGTGAGGTGCCTGAGGATTGGCGGAATGCGTGCATAGTGCCATTGTACAAAGGCAAAGGGGATAAGAGTGAGTGCTCAAATTACAGAGGTATAAGTTTGTTGAGTATTCCTGGTAAATTATATGGGAGGGTATTGATTGAGAGGGTGAAGGCATGTACAGAGCATCAGATTGGGGAAGAGCAGTGCGGTTTCAGAAGTGGTAGAGGATGTGTGGATCAGGTGTTTGCTTTGAAGAATGTATGTGAGAAATACTTAGAAAAGCAAATGGATTTGTATGTAGCATTTATGGATCTGGAGAAGGCATATGATAGAGTTGATAGAGATGCTCTGTGGAAGGTATTAAGAATATATGGTGTGGGAGGCAAGTTGTTAGAAGCAGTGAAAAGTTTTTATCGAGGATGTAAGGCATGTGTACGTGTAGGAAGAGAGGAAAGTGATTGGTTCTCAGTGAATGTAGGTTTGCGGCAGGGGTGTGTGATGTCTCCATGGTTGTTTAATTTGTTTATGGATGGGGTTGTAAAGGAGGTAAATGCAAGAGTCCTGGAAAGAGGGGCAAGTATGAAGTCTGTTGGGGATGAGAGAGCTTGGGAAGTGAGTCAATTGTTGTTCGCTGATGATACAGCGCTGGTGGCTGATTCATGTGAGAAACTGCAGAAGCTGGTGACTGAGTTTGGTAAAGTGTGTGGAAGAAGAAAGTTGAGAGTAAATGTGAATAAGAGCAAGGTTATTAGGTACAGTAGGGGTGAGGGTCAAGTCAATTGGGAGGTGAGTTTGAATGGAGAAAAACTGGAGGAAGTGAAGTGTTTTAGATATCTGGGAGTGGATCTGTCAGCGGATGGAACCATGGAAGCGGAAGTGGATCATAGGGTGGGGGAGGGGGCGAAAATTTTGGGAGCCTTGAAAAATGTGTGGAAGTCGAGAACATTATCTCGGAAAGCAAAAATGGGTATGTTTGAGGGAATAGTGGTTCCAACAATGCTGTATGGTTGCGAGGCGTGGGCTATGGATAGAGATGTGCGCAGGAGGATGGATGTGCTGGAAATGAGATGTTTGAGGACAATGTGTGGTGTGAGGTGGTTTGATCGAGTAAGTAACGTAAGGGTAAGAGAGATGTGTGGAAATAAAAAGAGCGTGGTTGAGAGAGCAGAAGAGGGTGTTTTGAAATGGTTTGGGCACATGGAGAGAATGAGTGAGGAGAGATTGACCAAGAGGATATATGTGTCGGAGGTGGAGGGAACGAGGAGAAGAGGGAGACCAAATTGGAGGTGGAAAGATGGAGTGAAAAAGATTTTGTGTGATCGGGGCCTGAACATGCAGGAGGGTGAAAGGAGGGCAAGAAATAGAGTGAATTGGAGTCATGTGGTATACAGGGGTTGACGTGCTGTCAGTGGATTGAAGCAAGGCATGTGAAGCGTCTGGGGTAAACCATGGAAAGCTGTGTAGGTATGTATATTTGCGTGTGTGGACGTGTGTATGTACATGTGTATGGGGGGGGGGGTTGGGCCATTTCTTTCGTCTGTTTCCTTGCGCTACCTCGCAAACGCGGGAGACAGCGACAAAGTATAAAAAAAAAAAAAAAAAAAAAAAAATATATACATATATATATATATATATATATATATATATATATATATATATATATATATATATATATATATATATATATATATATATATATATATATATATATATATATATATATGTATATATATATATATATATTTTTTTTTTTTTTTGCTTTGTCGCTGTCTCCCGCGTTTGCGAGGTAGCGCAAGGAAACAGACGAAAGAAATGGCCCAACCCACCCCCATACACATGTATATACATACGTCCACACACGCAAATATACATACCTACACAGCTTTCCATGGTTTACCCCAGACGCTTCACATGCCTTGATTCAATCCACTGACAGCACGTCAACCCCGGTATACCACATCGCTCCAATTCACTCTATTCCTTGCCCTCCTTTCACCCTCCTGCATGTTCAGGCCGCGATCACACAAAATCTTTTTCACTCCATCTTTCTACCTCCAATTTGGTCTCCCTCTTCTCCTCGTTCCCTCCACCTCCAACACATATATCCTCTTGGTCAATCTTTCCTCACTCATTCTCTCCATGTGCCCAAACCATTTCAAAACACCCTCTTCTGCTCTCTCAACCACGCTCTTTTTATTTCCACACATCTCTCTTACCCTTACGTTACTTACTCGATCAAACCACCTCACACCACACATTGTCCTCAAACATCTCATTTCCAGCACATCCATCCTCTTGCGCACAACTCTATCCATAGCCCACGCCTCGGAACCATACAACATTGTTGGAACCACTATTCCTTCAAACATACCCATTTTTGCTTTCCGAGATAATGTTCTCGATTTCCACACATATATATATTTATATATGTATATATGTTCTATGAAGGTGCGCTTTCATATGCACTTTGTTCGTATTCACATACTTCCGCGTTGTGCAATTAGGTTCGGTAAAACGCTATCAGCTGGCTATGTGCGTCTGTTCGAAAATGACCAGTATAGACACCGTTGCTCACCATTGTGAGACGAAGGGTACTCGAGTACTTAGTATTTCGAATAGTTGTTTCCTATTATACAGTCCCATAGCCTAGCGGTTAGCATGCCTGCCTCTTGCACAGGGGTCCCGGGTTCGTTCCTGGCTGTTGGAGGTTTGTATGTTCTATGAAGGTGCGCGTTCATATGCACTTTATTCGTATCCATATACCTCCGCGTTGTACAGTTAGGTTCGGTAAAACGCTATCAGCTGGCTATGTACTTCTGTTCGGAAATAACCGGTATAGACCCCGTTGCTCACCATTGTGAGACGAAGGGTATTCGAGTACTTAGTATTTCGAATAGTTGTTTCCTATTATACAGTCCCATAGCCTAGCGGTTAGCATGTCTGCCTCTTGCACAGGGGTCTCGGGTTCGATCCTGGCTGTTGAAGGTTTGTATGTTCTATGAAGGTGCGCGTTCATATGCACTTTATTCGTATTCATATAACTCCGCGTTGTACAGTTATCTTCGGTAAAACGCTATCAGATGGCTATGTGCGTCTGTTCAGAAATAACCGGTAGAGACCCCGTTGCTCACACTTGTGAGACGAAGGGTATTCGAGTACTTAGTATTTCGAATAGTTGTTTCCTATTATACAGTCCCATAGCCTAGCGGTTACATGACTGCCTGTTCCACAGGGGTCCCGGGTTCGATCCTGGCTGTTGGAGGTTAGTATGATATATATATATATATATATATATATATATATATATATATATATATATATATATATATAAATTTATTATTTATTTTGCTTTGTCGCTGTCTCCCGCGTTAGCGAAGTAGCGCAAGGAAACAAACAAAAGAAATGGCCCGACCCACCCACATACACATGTATATACATACACGTCCACACACGCAAATATGCATACCTATACATCTCAATATACATATATATATATATATATATATATATAAACACACAGACACATACATATATACACATGTACATAATTCAAGCTGTCTGCCTTTATCTATTCCCATCGCAACCTCGCCACACATGGAATAACAACATCCTTCCCCTCATGTGTGCGATGTAGCGCCAGAAAAGACAACAAAGGCACCATTCGTTCACACTCAGTCTCTTGCTGTCATGTAATAATGCACCGAAACCAAAGCTCCCTTTCCACATCCAGGCACCACAGAACTTTCCATGGTGTACCCCAGACGCTTCACATGCCTGGTTCAGTCCATTGACAGCTCGTCGACCCCGGTATACAACATCGTTCAAATTCACTCTATTCCAAGCACGCCTTTCACCCTACTACATGTTCAGGCCCCGATCACTCAAAATCTTTTTCACTCCATCTGTGCACCTCCAATTTGGTCGCCCACTTCTCCTCGTTCCATCCACCTCCGACACATATATCCTCTTGGTCAATCTTTCCTCACTCATTCTCTCTATGTGACCAAACCATTTCAAAACACCCCCTTCTGCTCTGCCAACCATACTCTTTTTATTTCTACACATCTCCATTAACCTTACATTACTTACTCGATCTAACTACCTCATACCACATAATCTTCTCAAACATCTCATTTCCAGCACATCCACCCTCCTGCGCACAACTCTATCCATAGCTCACGCCTCGCAATCATAAAACATTGTTGGAACCACTATTTCTTCAAACATACCCATTTTTGCTTTCCGAGATAATTTTCTTGACTTCAAAACATTATTCAAGGCTCCCAGAATTTTCGCCCCCTCCCCCACCCTATGATTCCCTTCCGCTTCCATGGTTCCATCCGCTGCCAGATCCACTACCAGATATCTAAAACACTTTACTTCCTCCAGTTTTTCTCCATTCAAACTTACCTCCCGATTGACTTGACCCTCAACCCTACTTTACCTAATAACCTTGCACTTATTCCCATTTACTCTTAACTTTCTTCTTTCACACACTTTACCAAACTCAGTCACCAGCTTCTGCAGTTTCTCACATGAATCAGCCACCAGCGCTGTATCATCAGCGAACAACAACTGACTCACTTCCAAAGCTGTCTTATCCACAACCGACTGCATATTCTCCCCTCTTTCCAAAACTCTTGCATTCACCTCTCTAACAACACCATACATAAACAAATTAAACAACCATGGAGACATCACACACCCCTGCCGCAAACCTACATTCACTGACAACCAATCACTTTCCTCTCTTCCTACACGTACACATGCCTTACATCCTCGATAAAAACTTTTCACTGCTTCTAACAACTTCCCTCCCACACCATATATTCCTAATGCCTTCCACAGAGCATCTCTATGAACTCTATCATATGCCTTCTCCAGATACATAAATGCTACGTACAAATCCATTTGCTTTTCTAAGTATTTCTCACATACATTCTTGAAAGCAAACACCTGATCCACACATCCTCTACCACTTCTGAAACCACACTGCTATTCCCCAATCTGATGCTCTGTACATGCCTTCACCCTCTCAATCAATACCCTCCCATATAATTTCCCAGGAATAGTCAACAAACTTATACCTCTGTAATTTGAGCACTTACTCTTATCCCATTTGCCTTTGTACAATGGCACTATGCAAGCATTCCGCCAATCCTGAGGCACCTCACCCTGAATCATACATACATTAAATAACCCTACCAGCCAGTCTACAATATAGTCAACCCTTTTTCAATAAATTCCACAGCAATACCATCCAAACCTGCTGCTTTCCCGGCTTTCATCTTCCGCAAAGCTTTTACTATCTCTTCTCTGTTTACCAAATAATTTTCCCTAACCCTCTCACTTTGCACACCACCTCGACCAAAACACCCTATATCTGCCACTCTATCATCAAACACATTCAACAAACCTTCAAAATACTCACTCCATCTCCTTCTCACATCACCACTGCTTGTTGTCACCTCCCCATTAGCCCCCTTCACTGAAGTTCTCATTTGCTCCCTTGTCTTACGCACTTTATTTACCTCCTTCAAAAACATATCTTTATTGTCCCTAAAATTTAATGATACTCTCTCACCCCAACTCTCATTTGCCCTCTTTTTCACCTCTTGCACCTCTCTCTTGACCTCTTCCCTCTTTCTTTTATACATCGCCCATTCATTTGCATTTTTTCCCTGCAAAGATCATCCAAATGCTTCTCTCTTCTCTTTCACTAATAATATTACTTCTTCATTCCACCACTCGGTACCTTTTCTAAACTGCCCACCTCCCACGCTTCTCATGCCATAAGCATCTTTTGAGCAAGCCATCACTGCTTCCCTAAATTCCTCCCATTCCTCCCACACTCCCCTTACCTCCTTAGTTCTCATCTTTTTCCATTTTGCACTCAGTCTCTCTAGGTACTTCCTGACACAAGTCTCCTTCCCAAGCTCACTTACTCTCACCACTCCCTTCACCCCAACATTCTCTCGTCTTTATTGAAAACTCCTACGAATCTTCACCTTCACCTCCAAAGATAATGATCAGACATCCCTCCAGTTGCAAATCTCAGTACATTAACATCTAGAAGTCTCTCCTTCACGCGCCTATCAATTAACACGTAATCCAATAACGCTCTCTGGCCATCTCTCCTACTTATATACGTATACTTATATATATCTCGCTTTTTAAACCAGGTATTCCCAATCACCAGTCCTTTCTCTGCACACAAATCTACAAGCTCTTCACCATTTCCATTTACAACACTGAACACCCCATGTATACCAATTATTCCCGCAACTGCCACACTACTCACCTTTCTATTGAAATCTCCCATCACTATAACCCGGTCTTGTGCATCAAAACGACTAACTCACTCATTCAGGAGCTCAGAAAACATTTGCCTCTCATGATCTTTCTTCTCATGTCCAGGTGCATATGCACCAATAATCACCCATCTCTCTCCATCAACTTTCAGTTTTACCCATATCAATCTAGAATTTACTTTCTTACACCCTATCACATACTCCCACAACTCCTGTTTCAGGAGTAGTACTACTCGTTCCCTTGCTCTTGTCCTCTCACTAACACCTGACTTTCCTCCCAAGACATTCCCAAACCACTCCTCCCCTTTACCCTTGAGCTTCGTTTCACTCAGAGCCAAAAGATCCAGGTTCCTTTCCTAAAACATACTACCTATCTCTCCTTTTGTCTCATCTTGGTTACATCCACACACATTCAGACACACCAATCTGAGCCTTCGAGGAGGATGAGCACTCCCCGCGTGACTCCTTCTTCCGTTTCCCCCTTTGGAAACTCAAAATACAAGGAGGGGAGGGTTTTTGGCTCCCCGCTCCCGTCCGCTTTATACGCCTTCTACGACACGTGAGAAATGGGTGGGAAGTATTCTTTCTCACCTATCCCCAGGGATAAAATGTATATATATATATATATATATATATATATATATATATATATATATATATATATATATATATATATATATATATATATATATATATAGATATATAGATATATATATATATATATATATATTTTTTTTTTTTTTTTTTATACTTTGTCGCTGTCTCCCGCGTTTGCGAGGTAGCGAAAGGAAACAAACGAAAGAAATGGCCCAACCCCCCCCATACACATGTATATACATACGTCCACACACGCAAATATACATACCTACACATCCTTCCATGGTTTTCCCCAGACGCTTCACATGCCCTGATTCAATCCACTGACAGCACGTCAACCCCGGTATACCACATCGCTCCAATTCACTCTATTCCTTGCCCTCCTTTCACCCTCCTGCATGTTCAGGCCCCGATCACACAAAATCTTTTTCACTCCATCTTTCCACCTCCAATTTGGTCTCCCTCTTCTCCTCGTTCCATCCACCTCCGACACATATATCCTCTTGGTCAATCTTTCCTCACTCATTCTCTCCATGTGACCAAACCACTTCAAAACACCCTCCTCTGCTCTCTCAACCACGCTCTTTTTATTTCCACACATCTCTCTTACCCTTACGTTACTCACTCGATCAAACCACCTCACACCACACATTGTCCTCAAACATCTCATTTCCAGCACATCCATCCTCCTGCGCACAACTCTATCCATAGCCCACGCCTCGCAACCATACAACATTGTTGGAACCACTATTCCTTCAAACATACCCATTTTTGCTTTCCGAGATAATGTTCTCGACTTCCACACATTCTTCAAGGCCACCAGAATTTTCGCCCCCTCCCCCACCCTATGATCCACTTCCGCTTCCATGGTTCCATCCGCTGCCAGATCCACTCCCAGATATCTAAAACACTTCACTTCCTCCAGTTTTTCTCCATTCAAACTCACCTCCCAATTGACTTGACCCTCAACCCTACTGTACCTAATAACCTTGCTCTTATTCACATTTACTCTTAACTTTCTTCTTCCACACACTTTACCAAACTCAGTCACCAGCTTCTGCAGTTTCTCACATGAATCAGCCACCAGCGCTGTATCATCAGCGAACAACAACTGACTCACTTCCCAAGCTCTCTCATCCCCAACAGACTTCATACTTGCCCCTCTTTCCAAAACTCTTGCATTTACCTCCCTAACAACCCCATCCATAAACAAATTAAACAACCATGGAGACATCACACACCCCTGCCGCAAACCTACATTCACTGAGAACCAATCACTTTCCTCTCTTCCTACACGTACACATGCCTTACATCCTCGATAAAAACTTTTCACTGCTTCTAACAACTTGCCTCCCACACCATATATTCTTAATACCATCCACAGAGCATCTCTATCAACTCTATCATATGCCTTCTCCAGATCCATAAATGCTACATACAAATCCATTTGCTTTTCTATGTATTTCTCATATACATTCTTCAAAGCAAACACCTGATCCACACATCCTCTACCACTTCTGAGACCACACTGCTCTTCCCCAATCTGATTCTCTGTACATGCCTTCACCCTCTCAATCAATACCCTCCCATATAATTTACCAGGAATACTCAACAAACTTATACCTCTGTAATTTGAGCACTCACTCTTATCCCCTTTGCCTTTGTACAATGGCACTATGCACGCATTCCGCCAATCCTCAGGCACCTCACCATGAGTCATACATACATTAAATAACCTTACCAACCAGTCAACAATACAGTCACCCCCTTTTTTAATAAATTCCACTGCAATACCATCCAATCCTGCTGCCTTGCCGGCTTTCATCTTCCGCAAAGCTTTCACTACCTCTTCTCTGTTTACCAAATCATTTTCCCTAACCCTCTCACTTTGCACACCACCTCGACCAAAACACCCTATATCTGCCACTCTATCATCAAACACATTCAACAAACCTTCAAAATACTAACTCCATCTCCTTCTCACATCACCACTACTTGTTATCACCTCCCCATTTGCGCCCTTCACTGAAGTTCCCATTTGCTCCCTTGTCTTACGCACTTTATTTACCTCCTTCCAGAACATCTTTTTATTCTCCCTAAAATTTAATGATACTCTCTCACCCCAACTCTCATTTGCCCTTTTTTTCACTTCTTGCACCTTTCTCTTGACCTCCTGTCTCTTTCTTTTATACATCTCCCACTCAATTGCATTTTTTCCCTGCAAAAATCGTCCAAATGCCTCTCTCTTCTCTTTCACTAATACTCTTACTTCTTCATCCCACCACTCAGTACCCTTTCTAATCAACCCACCTCCCACTCTTCTCATGCCACAAGCATCTTTTGCGCAATCCATCACTGATTCCCTAAATACATCCCATTCCTCCCCCACTCCCCTTGCTTCCATTGTTCTCACCTTTTTCCATTCTGTACTCAGTCTCTCCTGGTACTTCCTCACACAGGTCTCCTTCTCAAGCTCACTTACTCTCACCACCCTCTTCACCCCAACATTCACTCTTCTTTTCTGAAAACCCATACAGATCTTCACCTTAGCCTCCACAAGATAATGATCAGACATCCCTCCAGTTGCACCTCTCAGCACATTAACATCCAAAACTCTCTCTTTCGCACGCCTGTCAATTAACACGTAATCCAATAACGCTCTCTGGCCATCTCTCCTACTTACATAAGTATACTTATGTATATCTCGCTTTTTAAACGAGGTATTCCCAATCATCAGTCCTTTTTCAGCACATAAATCTACAAGCTCTTCACCATTTCCATTTACAACACTGAACACCCCATTTATACCAATTATTCCCTCAACTGCCACATTACTCACCTTTGCATTGAAATCACCCATCACTATAACCCGGTCTCGTGCATCAAAACCACTAACGCACTCATTCAGCTGCTCCCAAAACACTTGCCTCTCTTGATCTTTCTTCTCATGCCCAGGTGCATATGCACCAATAATCACCCACCTCTCTCCATCAACTTTCAGTTTTACCCACATTAATCGAGAATTTACTTTCTTACACTCTATCACATACTCCCACAACTCCTGTTTCAGGAGTATTGCTACTCCTTCCCTTGCTCTTGTCCTCTCACTAACCCCTGACTTTACTCCCCAGACATTCCCAAACCACTCTTCCCCTTTACCCTTGAGCTTCGTTTCACTCAGAGCCAAAACATCCAGGTTCCTTTCCTCAAACATACTACCTATCTCTCCTTTTTTCACATCTTGGTTACATCCACACACATTTAGGCACCCCACTCTGAGCCTTCGAGGAGGATGAGCACTCCCCGCGTGACTCCTTCTTCTGTTTCCCATTTCAGAAAGTTAATACAAGGAGGGGAGGATTTCTGGCCCCCCGCTCCCGTCCCCTCTAGTCGCTTTCTACGACTTTCTACGACACACACACACATATATATATATATATATATATATATATATATATATATATATATATATATATATATTTTTTTTTTTTTTCTTGCTTTGTCGCTGTCTCCGGCGTTTGCGAGGTAGCGCAAGGAAACAGACTAAAGAAATGGCCCAACCCACCCCCATACACATGTATATACATACGTCCACACACGCAAATATACATACCTACACAGCTTTCCATGGTTTACCCCAGAAGCTTCACATGCCCTGATTCAATCCACTAACAGCACTTCAACTCCGGTATACCACATCGATCCAATTAACTCTATTCCTTGCCCTCCTTTCACCCTCCTGCATGTTCAGGCCCCGATCACACAAAATCTTTTTCACTTCATCTTTCCACCTCCAATTTGGTCTCCCACTTCTCCTCGTTCCCTCCACCTCCGAAACATATGTCCTCTTGGTCAGTGTTTCCTCACTCATTCTCTCCATGTACCCAAACCATTTCAAAACACCCTCTTCTGCTTTCTCAACCACGCTCTTTTTATTTCCACACATCTCTCTTACCCTTACGTTACGTACTCGATTAAACCACCTCAAACCACACATTGTCATCAAACATCTCATATCCAGCACATCACTCTATCCATGGCATACTCCTCGCAACCATACAACATTGTTGGAACCACTATTCCTTCAAACATACCCATTTTTGCTTTCCGAGATAATGTTCTCTAATTCCACACATTCTTCAAGACTCCCAGAATTTTCGCCCCCTCCCCCACACTATGATCCACTTTCGCTTCCATGGTTCCATCCGCTGCCAGATCCACTCCCAGATATCTAAAACACTTCACTTCCTCCAGTTTTTCTCCATTCAAACTTACCTCCCAATTGACTTGACCCTCAAACCTACTGTACCTAATAACCTTGCTCTTATTCACATTTACTCTTAGCTTTCTTCTTTCATACACTTTACCAAACTCAGTCACCAGCTTCTGCAGTTTCTCACATGAATCTGCCACCAGCGCTGTATCATCAGCGAATAACAACTGACTCACTTCACAAGCTCTCTCATCCCCAACAGACTTCATACTTGCCGCTCTTTCCAAAACTCTTGCATTCATCTCCCTAACAACCCCATCCATAAACAAATTAAAAAACCATGGAGACATCATACACCCCTGCAGCAAACGTACATTCACTGAGAACCAATCACTTTCCTCTCTTCCTACACGTACACATGCCTTACATCCTCGATAAAAACTTTTCACTGCTTCTAACAACTTGCCTCCCACACTATATATTCTTACTTCCTTCCACAGAGCATCTCTATCAATTCTATCATATGCCTTCTCCAGATCCATAAATGCTACATACAAATCCATTTGCTTTTCTAAGTATTCCTCACATACATTCTTCAAAGCAAACACCTGATCCACACATCCTCTACCACTTCTGAAACCACACTGCTCTTCCCGAATCTGACGCTCTGTACATGCCTTCACCCTCTCAATCAATACCCTCCCATATTATTTACCAGGAATACTCAAGAAACTTATACCTCTGTAATTTGAGCACTCACTCTTATCCCCTTTGCCTTTGTACAATGGCACTATGCACGCATTCCGCCAATCCTCAGGCACCTCACGATGAGTCATACATTCATTAAATAACCTTACCAACCAGTCAATAATACAGTTATCCCTTTTTTTAATAAATTCCACTGCAATATATATATATATATATATATATATATATATTTTTTTTTTTTTTTTTTTTTTTTTTATACTTTGTCGCTGTCTCCCGCGTTTGCGAGGTAGCGCAAGGAAACAGACGAAAGAAATGGCCCAACCCCCCCCCCCCCATACACATGTACATACACACGTCCACACACGCAAATATACATACCTACACAGCTTTCCATGGTTTACCCCAGACGCCTCACATGCCCTGATTCACTCCACTGACAGCACGTCAACCCCCGTATACCACATCGCTCCAATTCACTCTATTCCTTGCCCTCCTTGCACCCTCCTGCATGTTCAGGCCCCGATCACACAAAATCTTTTTCACTCCATCTTTCCACCTCCAATTTGGTCTCCCTCTTCTCCTCGTTCCCTCCACCTCCGACACATATATCCTCTTGGTCAATCTCTCCTCACTCATTCTCTCCATGTGCCCAAACCACTTCAAAACACCCTCTTCTGCTCTCTCAACCACGCTCTTTTTATTTCCACACATCTCTCTTACCCTTACGTTACTTACTCGATCAAACCACCTCACACCACACATTGTCCTCAAACATCTCATTTCCAGCACATCCATCCTCCTGCGCACAACTCTATCCATATATATATATATATATATATATATATATATATATATATATATATATATATATATATATATATATATATATATATATATACATATATATATATATATATATATATATATATATATATATATATATATATATATATATATATATATATATATATATATATATATATATATATATATATATATATATATATATATATGTATATATATATATATACATATATATATATATATATATATATATATATATATATATATATATATATATATTTCTTTTTTGCTTTGTCGCCGTCTCCCGCGTTTGCGAGGTAGCGCAAGGAAACAGACGAAAGAAATGGCCCAACCCACCCCCATACACAAGTATATACATACGCAAATACACACGCAAATATACATACCCATATCTCTCACTGTACACAAATATATTCACACACAGACATATACATATATACACATGCACACAATTCACACTGTCTGCCTTTATTCATTCCCATCGCCACCTCGCGACACATGGAATAACATCCCCCTCCCCCCTCGTGTGCGAGGTAGCGCTAGGAAAAGACAACAAAGACCGCATTCGTTCACTCTCTAGCTGTCATGCAATAAAGCCCGAAACGACAGCTCCTTTTCCACATCCAGGCCTCAGAGAAATTTCCATGGTTTACTCCAGACGCTTCACATACCCTGATTGAATCCATTGACAGCACGTCGACCCCGGTATACCACTCGATCTAATTCACTCTATTCCCTCGCCGCCTATCACCCTCCTATTCCTTCAAACATTCCCATTTTTACTTTCGGAGACAATGTTCTCGACTTCCACACATTCTTCAAGGCTCCCAGGATTTTCGCCCCCTCTCCCACCCTATGATTCACTTCCGCTTCCATGGTTCCATCCGCTGCCAGATCCACTCCCAGATATCTAAAACACTTTTCTTCCTCCAGTTTTTCTCCATTCAAACTTACCTCCCAACTGAGTTAACCCTAAACCCTACTGTACCTAATAACCTTGCTCTTATTCACATTTACTTTTAACTTTCTTCTTTAACACACATTACGAAACTCAGTCACCAGCTTCTGCAGTTTCTCAAATGAATCAGCGACTAGCGCTCTATCATCACCGAACAACAACTGACACACTTCCCAAGCTCTCTCATCCCCAACAGACTGCATACTTAAGCCTCTTTCCAAAACTCTTACATTCAACTCCCTAACAATCCATAAACAAATTAAACAACCATGAAGACATCACACAACCCTGCCACAAACTTATATTCACTAAGAACCAATCACTTTCCTCTCTTCCTACACGTACACATGCCTTACATCTTCGATAAAAACTTTTCACTAATTCTAACAAACTGCCTCCCACACCATATATTCTTAATACCTTCCACAGAGCATCTCTATCAACTCTATCATATGCTTTCTCCAGATCCATGAATACTACATACAAATCCATTTGCTTTTCTAAGTAATTTTCACATACATTCTTCAAAGAAAACACCTGATCCACACATCCTCTACCACTTCTGAAACCACACTGCTCTTCCCCAATCTGATGCTCTGTACATGCCTTCATCCTCTCAATCAATACCCTCCCATATAATTTACCAGTAATACTCAAGAAACTTATACCTCTGTAATTTGAACACTCACTCTTATCTCCTTTGCCTTTGTACAATGGCACTATGCACGCATTCCGCCAATCCTCAGGCTCCTCACCATGAATCATATATACATTAAATAACCTTATCAACCAGTCAATAATACAGTCACCCCCTTTTTTAATAAATTCCACTGCAATACCATCCAAACCTGCTGCCTTGCCGGCTTTCATCTTCCGCAAAGCTTTTACTACCTCTTCTCTGTTTACCAAATCATTTTCCCTAACCCTCTCACTTTGCACACCACCTCGACCAAAACACCCTATATCTGCCACTCTATCATCAAACACATTCAACAAACCTTCAAAATACTCACTCCATCTCCTTCTCACATCACCACTACTTGTTATCACCTCCCCATTTGCGCCCTTCACTGAAGTTGACATTTGCTCCCTTGTCTTACGCACTTTATTTACCTCCTTCCAGAACATCTTTTTATTCTCCCTAAAATTTAATGATACTCTCTCACCCCAACTCTCATTTGCCCTCTTTTTCACTTCTTGCACCTTTCTCTTGACCTTGTCTCTTTCTTTTATACATCTCCCACTCAATTGCATTTTTTCCCTGCAAAAAATCGTCCAAATACCTCTCTCTTCTCTTTCACTAATAATCTTACTTCTTCATCCCACCACTCAGTACCCTTTCTAATCAACCCACCTCCCATTCTTCTCATGCCACAAGCATCTTTTCCGCAATCCATCTATGATTCCCTAAATATATCCCATTCCTCCCCCACTCCCCTTACTTCCACTGTTCTCCCCTTTTTCCATTCTGTACTCAGTCTCTCCTGGTACTTCCTCACACAAGTCTCCTTCCCAAGCTCACTTACTCTTAGCACCCTCTTCACCCCAACATTCACTCTTCTTTTCTGAAAATCCATACAAATCTTCACCTTAGCCTCCACAAGATAATGATCAGACTTCCTTCCAGCTGCACCTCTCAGCACATTAACATCTAAAAGTCTCTGTTTCGCGCGACTGTCAATTAACACGTAATCCAATAACGCTCTCTGGCCATCTCTCCTAGTTACATACGTAACTTTTTAAATCAGGTATTCCCAATCACCAGTCCTTTTTCAGCACATAAATCTACAAGCTCTTCACCATTTCCATTTACAACACTGAACACCCCATGTATACCAATTATTCCCTCAACTGCCACATTACTCACTTTTGCATTCAAATCACCCATCACTATAACCCGGTCTCGTGCATCAAAACCACTAACACTCTCATTCACCTGCTCCCAAAACATATATATATATATATATATGCATATATATATATATATATATATATATATATATATATATATATATATATATATATATATATATATATAATTTTTTTATTATACTTTGTCGCTGTCTCCCGCGTTTGCGAGGTAGCGCAAGGAAACAGACGAAAGAAAAGGCCCAATCCCCCCATACACATGTATATACATACGTCCACACACGCAAATATACATACGTACACAACTTTCCATTTTTTACCCCAGACGCTTTACATGCCTTGATTCAATCCACTGACAGCACGTCAACCCCGGTATACCACATCGCTCCAATTCACTCTATTCCTTGCCCTCCTTTCACTCTCCTGCATGTTCAGGCCCCAATCACACAAAATCTTTTTCACTCCATCTTTCCACCTCCAATTTGGTCTCCCTCTTCTCCTCGTTTCCTCCACCTCCGACACATATATCCTCTTGGTCAATCTTTCCTTACTCATTCTCTCCATGTGCCCAAACCACTTCAAAACACCCTCCTCTGCTCTCTCTACCACGCTCTTTTTATTTCCACACATCTCTCTTACCCTTACGTTACTCACTCGATTAAACCACACATTGTCCTCAAACATCTCATTTCCAGCACATCCATCCTCCTGCGCACAACTCTATCCATAGCCCACGCCTCGCAACCATACAACATTGTTGGAACCACTATTCCTTCAAACATACCCATTTTTGCTTTCCGAGATAATGTTCTCGACTTCCACACATTCTTCAAGGCCACCAGAATTTTCGCCCCCTCCCCCACCCTATGATCCACTTCCGCTTCCATGGTTCTATCCGCTGCCAGATCCACTCCCAGATATCTAAAACACTTCACTTCCTCCAGTTTTTCTCCATTCAAACTCACCTCCCAATTGACTTGACCCTCAACCCTACTGTACCTAATAACCTTGCTCTTATTCACATTTACTCTTAACTTTCTTCTTCCACACACTTTACCAAACTCAGTCACCAGCTTCTGCAGTTTCTCACATGAATCAGCCACCAGCGATGTATCATCAGCGAACAACAACTGACTCACTTCCCAAGCTCTCTCATCCCCAACAGACTTCATACTTGCCCCTATTTCCAAAACACTTGCATTTACCTCCCTAACAACCCCATCCATAAACAAATTAAACAACCATGGAGACATCACACACCCCTGCCGCAAACCTATATTCACTGAGAACCAATCACTTTCCTCTCTTCCTACACGTACACATGCCTTACATCCTCGATAAAAACTTTTCACTGATTCTAACAACTTTCCTCCCACACCATATATTCTTAATACCTTCCACAGAGCATCTCTATCAACTCTATCATATGCCTTCTCCAGATCCATAAATGCTACATACAAATCCATTTGCTTTTCTAAGTATTTCTCATATACATTCTTCAAAGCAAACACCTGATCCACTCATCCTCTACCACTTCTGAAACCACACTGCTCTTCCCCAATCTGATGCTCTGTACATGCCTTCACCCTCTCAATCGATACCCTCCCATATAATTTACCAGGAATACTCAACAAACTTATACCTCTGTAATTTGAACACTCACTCTTATCCCCTTTGCCTTTGTACATTGGCACTATGCACGCATTCCGCCAATCCTCAGGCACCTCACCATGAGTCATACATACATTAAATAACCTTACCAACCAGTCAACAATACAGTCACCCCCTTTTTTAATAAATTCCACTGCAATACCATCCAAACCTGCTGCCTTGCCGGCTTTCATCTTCCGCAAAGCTTTTACTACCTCTTCTCTGTTTACCAAATCATTTTCCCTAACCCTCTCACTTTGCACACCACCTCGACCAAAACACCCTATATCTGCCACTCTATCATCAAATACATTCAAAAACCTTCAAAATACTCAATCCATCTCCTTCTCACATCACCACTACTTGTTATCACCTCCCCATTTGTGCCCTTCACTGAAGTTCCCATTTGCTCCCTTGTCTTACGCACTTTATTTACCTCCTTCCAGAACATATCTTTATTCTCCTTAAAATTTATTGATACTCTCTAACCCCAACTCTCATTTGCCCTTTTTTTCCACCTCTTGCACTTTCTCTTGACCTCCTGTCTTTTCTTTTATACATCTCCCACTCAATTGCATTTTTTCCCTGCAAAAATCGTCCAAATGCCTCTCTCTTCTCTTTCACTAATACTCTTACTTCTTCATCCCACCACTCACTACCCTTTCTAATCAACCCACCTCCCACTCTTCTCATGCCACAAGCATCTTTTGCGCAATCCATCACTGATATATATATATATATAAATATATATATATATATATATATATATGTATATATATATATATATATATATATATATATATATATATATATATATATATATATATATATATATATATATATATATATATATATATATATATATATATATATATAGATATATATATATATATATATTCCACAAACATGCTACGTATCTATATGTATATATATGTACTTTCTTTTTCTTTTTTCATACTATTCGCCATCTCCCGCATTAGCAAGTTGCGTTAAGAAAAGAGGACTGGACCTTTGAGGGAATGTCCTCACCTGGCCCCCTTCTCTGTCCCTTCTTTTGGAAAATTAAAAAAAAACCGACAGAGGAGGATTTGTAGCCCCCAGCTCCCTACCCATTTAGTCGCCTTCTAAGACACGCAGGGAATACCTGGGAAGTATTCTTTCTCCCCTATCCTCAGGGATAATATATATATAAATATATATATATATATATATATATATATATATATATATATATATATATATATATATATATATATATATATATATATATATATATATATATATATATATATATATATATATATATATATATATATATATATATATATATATATATATATATATATATATATATATATATATATATATATATATATATATATATATATATATATATATATATATATATATATATATATATATATATATATATATATATATATATATATATATATATATATATATATATATATATATATATATATATATATATATATATATATATATATATGTATATATATATATATATATATATATATATATATATATATATATATATATATATATATATATATAAATATATATATGTATATATATATATATATATATATATATATATATATATATATATATATATATATATATATATTTAAAAATATATATATATAAAAGGGGGTGACTGTATTGTTGACTGGTTGGTAAGGTTATTTAATGTATGTATGACTCACGGTGAGGTGCCTGAGGATTGGCGGAATGCGTGCACAGTGCCAATGTACAAAGGCAAAGGGGATAAGAGTGAGTGCTCAAATTACAGAGGTATAAGTTTGTTGAGTATTCCTGGTAAATTATATGGGAGGGTATTGATTGAGAGGGTGAAGGCATGTACAGAGCATCAGATTGGGGAAGAGCAGTGTGGTTTCAGAAGTGGTAGAGGATGTGTGGATCAGGTGTTTGCTTTGAATAATGTATGTGAGAAATACTTAGAAAAGCAAAAGGATTTGTATGTAGCATTTATGGATCTGGAGAAGGCATATGATAGAGTTGATAGAGATGCTCTGTGGAAGGTATTAAGAATATATGGTGTGGGAGGAAAGTTGTTAGAAGCAGTGAAAAGTTTTTATCGAGGATGTAAGGCATGTGTACGTGTAGGAAGAGAGGAAAGTGATTGGTTCTCAGTGAATGTAGGTTTGCGGCAGGGGTGTGTGATGTCTCCATGGTTGTTTAATTTGTTTATGGATGGGGTTGTTAGGGAGGTGAATGCAAGAGTTTTGGAAAGAGGGGCAAGTATGAAGTCTGTTGGGGATGAGAGAGCTTGGGAAGTGAGTCAGTTGTTGTTCGCTGATGATACAGCGCTGGTGGCTGATTCATGTGAGAAACTGCAGAAGCTGGTGACTGAGTTTGGTATAGTGTGTGAAAGAAGAAAGTTAAGAGTAAATGTCAATAAGAGCAAGGTTATTAGGTACAGTAGGGTTGAGGGTCAAGTCAATTGGTAGGTGAGTTTGAATGGAGAAAAACTGGAGGAAGTGAAGTGTTTTAGATATCTGGGAGTGGATCTGGCAGCGGATGGAACCATGGAAGCGGAAGTGGATCAAAGCGTGGGGGAGGGGGCGAAAATTCTGGGAGCCTTGAAGAATGTGTGGAAGTCGAGAACATTATCTCGGAAAGTAAAAATGGATATGTTTGAAGGAATAGTGGTTCCAACAATGTTATATGGTTGCGAGGCGTGTGCTATGGATAGAGTTGTGCGCAGGAGGATGGATGTGCTGGAAATGAGATGTTTGAGGACAATGTGTGGTGTGAGGTGTTTTATCGAGTAAGTAACGTAAGGGTAAGAGAGATGTGTGGAAATAAAAAGAGCGTGGTTGAGAGAGCAGAAGAGGGTGTTTTGAAATGGTTTGGGCACATGGAGAGAATGAGTGAGGAAAGATTGACCAAGAGGATATATGTGTCGGAGGTGGAGGGAACGAGGAGAAGAGGGAGACCAAATTGGAGGTGGAAAGATGGAGTGAAAAAGATTTTGTGTGATCGGGGCCTGAACATGCAGGAGGGTGAAAGAAGGGCAAGGATTAGAGTGAATTGGAGCGATGTGGTATACCGGGGTTGACGTGCTGTCAGTGGATTGAATCAGGGCATGTGAAGCGTCTGGGGTAAACCATGGAAAGCTGTGTAGGTATGTATATTTGCGTGTGTGGACGTATGTATATACATGTGTATGGGGGTGGGTTGGGCCATTTCTTTCGTTTGTTTCCTTGCGCTACCTCGCAAACGCGGGAGACAGCGACAAAGGAAAAAAAAGAAAAAAAGAAAAAAAAATATGTATATATATATATATATATATATATATATATATATATATATATATATATATATATATATATATATATATATATATTTATATATATTATCACTGAGGATAGGGGAGAAAGAATACTTCCCACGTATTCCCTGCGTGTCTTAGAAGGCGACTAAAAGGGTAGGGAGCGGGGGGCTACAAATCCTCCTTTCTCGGTTTTTTTTAATTTTCCAAAAGACGGGACAGAGAAGGGGGCCAGGTGAGGATATTCCCTCAAAGGTCCAGTCATCTTTTCTTAACGCAACTTCGCTAATGCGGGAGATGGCGAATAGTATGAAAAAAGAAAAAGAAAGTACATATATACATATAGATACGTAGTATGTTTGAGGAAAAGAATCTGGATGTTTTGGCTCTGAATGAAACGAAGCTCAAGGGTAAACGGGAAGAGTGGTTGGAAATGTATTGGGAGTAAAGTCAGGGGTTAGTGAGAGGACAAGAGCAAGGAAAGGAGTAGCACTACTCCTGAAACAAGAGTTGTGGGAATAGGTGATAGAGTGGAAGAAAATAAATTCTAAATTGATATGGGTAAAACTGAAAGTTGATGGAGAGAGATGGGCGATTATTGGTGCATATGCACCTGTGCATGAGAAGAAATATCATGTGAGGCAAGTCTTTTGGGAGCAGGTGAATGAGTGTGTTAGTGGTTTTGATGCACAAAACCGGGTTATAGTGATGGATGATTTTAATGCAAAGGTGAGTAATTTGGGAGTTAAGGGAGTAATTGGTATACATGGGGTGTTCAGTGTTGTAAATGGAAATGGTGAAGAGCTTGTAGCTTTATGTGCTGAAAAAGGACTGGGGATTGGGAATACCTGGTTAGAAAGCGAGGTACACATAAGTATACGTATGTAAGTGGGAAAGATGGCCAGAGAGCGTTATTCGATTACGTGTTAATTGATAGGCGCGCGAAAGAGAGACTTTTGGATTTTGATGTGGTGAAAGGTGTAAGTGGAGGGATATCTGATCATTATTTTCCTCAGACGAAGGTGAAGATATGCAGGGTTTTCAGAAAAGAAGAGAGAATGTTGGGGTGAAGAGAGTGGTGAGAGTAAGTGAGCTTGGGAAGGAGACTTGTGTAAGGAAGTACCAGGAGAGACTGAGTACAGAATGGAAAAAGGTGAGAATAAAGGGGGTAAGGGTAGTGGCACAGGAATGGGATGTATCTACGGAAGCATTGATAGCTTGCGCAAAAGATGCTTGTGGCATGAAAAGCGTGGGAGGTTGGTTGATTGGTTGGATGAAGAAGTAAGATTATTAGTGAAAGAGAAGAGAGAGGCATTTGGACGATTTTTGCAGGGAAAAAATGCAAATGAGTGGGAGATGTATAAAAGAAAGAGTTAGGAGGTCAAGAGAAAGGTGCAAGAGGTGAAAAAGAGGGAAAATGAGAGTTGGAGTGAGAGAGTATCATTAAATTTTAGGGAGAATAAAATGATGTTTTGGAACAACTTACTCACTTCCCAAGCTCTCTCATCCACAACAGGCTGCATACTTGCTCCTCTTTCCAAAACTCTTGCATTCACCTCCCTAACAACCCCATTCATATACAAATTAAACAACCATGGAGACATCACACACCCCTGCTGTAAACCTACATTCACTGAGAACCAATCACTTTCCTCTCTTCCTAAACGTACACATGCCTTACATCCTCGATAAAAACTTTTCACTGCTTCTAACAACTTGCCTCGCACACCATATATTCTTAGTACCCTCCACAGAACATCTCTATCAACTCTATCATATGCCTTGTCCAGATCCATAAATGCTACATACAAATCCATTTGCTTTTCTAAGTATTTCTCGCATACATTATTCAAAGCAATCAGTACCCTCCCCTATAATTCACCAGGAATACTCAACAAACTTATACCTCTGTAATTTGAGCACTCACTGATACCCCTTTGCCTTTGTACAATGGCACTATGCAAGCATTCCGCCAATCCTCAGGCACCTCACCATGAATCATACATGCATTAAATAACCTTACCAACCAGTCAACAGTGCAGTAACCCACTTTCTTAATAAATTCCACTGCAATACCATCCAAACCCACTGCATTGCCGACTTTGATCTTCCGCGAAGCTTTTACTACCTCTTCTCTGTTTACCAAATTATTTTCACTAACCCTCTCACTTTGCACACCACCTCGACCAAAAGCACCCTATATCTGCCACTCTATCATCAAACACATTCAACAAACCTTCAAAATACTCACTCCATCTCCTTCTCACATCACCACTACTTGTTATCACCTCCGCATTAGCACCCTTCACTGAAATTCCCATTTGTTCCCTTGTCTTACTCACTTTATTTACTTCCTTCTAAAACATCTTTTAATTCTCCCTAAAATTTAATGATGCTCTCTCACCCCAACTCTCATTTGCCCTATTTTTTAACTCTTGAACCTTTCTCTTGATATCCTGCCTCTTTCTTTTATAAATCTCCCACTCATTTGCACTTTTTCCCTGCAAATATCGTCCAAATGCCTCTCTCTTCTCTTTCACTAATAATCTTACTTCTTCATCCCACCACTCACTACCCTTTCTAATCAACACACCTCCCACTCTTCTCATGCCACAAGCATCTTTTGCGTAAGCCATCCGTGCTTCCCTAAATACATCCAATTCCTCCCCCACTCCCCTTACCTCCTTTGTTCTCACGCTTTTCCATTCTGTACTCAGTATCTCTTGGTACTTCGTCACACAAGTATCCTTCCCAAGCTCACTTATTTTCAGCACTCTATTCACCCCAACATTCTCTCTTCTTTCTGAAAACCCCTACAAATCTTCACCTTGACCTCCACAAGATAATGATTAGACATCCCTCCAGTTGCACCTCTCAGTACATTAACATCCAGAAGTCTCTCTTTCGCGCGCCTATCAATTAACACGTGATGCAATAACGCTCTCTTGCCATTTGTCCTACTTACATACGTATACTTATGTATATCTCGTTTTTTGAACCAGATGTTCCCAATCACCAGTCTTTTTCAGCACATAAATCTGCAAGCTCTTCACCATTTCCATCTACAACACTGAACACCCCATGTATTCCAATTATTCCCTCAACTGCCACATTACTCACCTTTGTATTCAAATTACCCATCACTATAACCCGGTCTTGTGCATGAAAACCACTAACACACTCATTCAGCTGCTCCCAAAACTCTTGCCTCTCATGATCTTTATTCTCATGCCCAGGTGCATATGCACCAATAATCACCTATCTCTCTCCATCAACTTTCAATTTTACCCATATCAATCTAGAACTTACTTTCTTACACTCTATCAAACATTCCCACAACTCCTGTTTCAGGAGTAGTGCTACTCCTTCCCTTGCTCTTGTCCTCTCACTAACCCCTGACATTACTAGTAAGACATTCCCAAACCACTATTCCCCTTTACCCTTGAGCCTCGTTTCGCTCAGAGCCAAAACATCCAGGTTCCTTTCCTCAAACATACTACCTATCTCTCCTTTTTCTCATCTTGGTTACATCCACACACATTTAGACACCCCAATATGAGCCTTTCGAGGAGGATGAGCACTCCCCGCGTGACTCCTTCTTCTGTTTCCCCTTTCAGAAGGTTAAAATACAAGGAGGGGAGGGTTTCTGGCCCCCCGCTCCCATCCCCTCTAGTCATCTTCTACGACACGTGAGGAATGCGTGGGAAGTATTCTTTCTCCCCTATCCCCAGGGATGATATATATATATATATATATATATATATATATATATATATATATTTGTATGGGTTTTCAGAAAAGAAGAGTGAATGTTGGGGTGAAGAGGGTGGTGAGAGTAAGTGAGCTTGAGAAGGAGACCTGTGTGAGGATGTACCAGGAGAGACTGAGTACAGAATGGAAAAAGGTGAGAACAATGGAAGCAAGGGGAGTGGGGGAGGAATGGGATGTATTTAGGGAATCAGTGATGGATTGCGCAAAAGATGCTTGTGGCATAAGAAGAGTGGGAGGTGGGTTGATTAGAAAGGGTACTGATTGGTGGGATGAAGAAGTAAGAGTATTAGTGAAAGAGAAGAGAGAGGCATTTGGACGATTTTTGCAGGGAAAAAATGCAATTGAGTGGGAGATGTATAAAAGAAAGAGACAGGAGGTCAAGAGAAAGGTGCAAGAGGTGAAAAAAAGGGCAAATGAGAGTTGGGGTGAGAGAGTATCATTAAATTTTAAGGAGAATAAAAAGATGTTCTGGTAGGAGGTAAATAAAGTGCGTACGACAAGGGAGCAAATGGGAACTTCAGTGAAGGGCGCAAATGGGGA
Organism: Panulirus ornatus; assembly: GCF_036320965.1. Classification (NCBI taxonomy): domain Eukaryota; kingdom Metazoa; phylum Arthropoda; class Malacostraca; order Decapoda; family Palinuridae; genus Panulirus; species Panulirus ornatus. The sequence continues at coordinate 26,266,451 of NC_092236.1, forward strand.
GGTGATAACAAGTAGTGGTGATGTGAGAAGGAGATGGAGTGAGTATTTTGATGGTTTGTTGAATATGTTTGATGATAGAGTGGCAGATATAGGGTGTTTTGGTCGAGGTGGTGTGCAAAGTGAGAGGGTTAGGGAAAATGATTTGGTAAACAGAGAAGAGGTAGTGAAAGCTTTGCGGAAGATGAAAGCCGGCAAGGCAGCAGGTTTGGATGGTATTGCAGTGGAATTTATTAAAGAAGGGGGTGACTGTATTGTTGACTGGTTGGTAAGGTTATTTAATGTATGTATGACTCATGGTGAGGTGCCTGAGGATTGGCGGAATGCGTGCATAGTGCCATTGTACAAAGGCAAAGGGGATAAGAGTGAGTGCTCAAATTACAGAGGTATAAGTTTGTTGAGTATTCCTGGTAAATTATATGGGAGGGTATTGATTCAGAGGGTGAAGGCACGTACAGAGCATCAGATTGGGGAAGAGCAGTGTGGTTTCAGAAGTGGTAGAGGATGTGTGGATCAGGTGTTTGCTTTGAAGAATGTATGTGAGAAATACTTAGAAAAGCAAATGGATTTGTATGTAGCATTTATGGATCTGGAGAAGGCATATGATAGAGTTGATAGAGATGCTCTGTGGAAGGTATTAAGAATATATGGTGTGGGAGGAAAGTTGTTAGAAGCAGTGAAAAGTTTTTATCGAGGATGTAAGGCACGTGTACGTGTAGGAAGAGAGGAAAGTGATTGGTTCTCAGTGAATGTAGGTTTGCGGCAGGGGTGTGTGATGTCTCCATGGTTGTTTAATTTGTTTATGGATGGGGTTGTTAGGGAGGTAAATGCAAGAGTTTTGGAAAGAGGGGCAAGTATGAAGTCTGTTGGGGATGAGAGAGCTTGGGAAGTGAGTCAGTTGTTGTTCGCTGATGATACATCGCTGGTGGCTGATTCATGTGAGAAACTGCAGAAGCTGGTGACTGAGTTTGGTAAAGTGTGTGGAAGAAGAAAGTTAAGAGTAAATGTGAATAAGAGCAAGGTTATTAGGTACAGTAGGGTTGAGGGTCAAGTCAATTGGGAGGTGAGTTTGAATGGAGAAAAACTGGAGGAAGTGAAGTGTTTTAGATATCTGGGAGTGGATCTGGCAGCGGATGGAACCATGGAAGCGGAAGTGGATCATAGGGTGGGGGAGGGGGCGAAAATTCTGGTGGCCTTGAAGAATGTGTGGAAGTCGAGAACATTATCTCGGAAAGCAAAAATGGGTATGTTTGAAGGAATAGTGGTTCCAACAATGTTGTATGGTTGCGAGGCGTGGGCTATGGATAGAGTTGTGCGCAGGAGGATGGATGTGCTGGAAATGAGATGTTTGAGGACAATGTGTGGTGTGAGGTGGTTTGATCGAGTGAGTAACGTAAGGGTAAGAGAGATGTGTGGAAATAAAAAGAGCGTGGTTGAGAGAGCAGAAGATGGTGTTTTGAAGTGGTTTGGGCACATGGAGAGGATGAGTGAGGAAAGATTGAACAAGGAGAAGAGGGAGACCAAATTGGAGGTGGAAAGATGGAGTGAAAAAATTTTGTGTGATCGGGGCCTGAACATGCAGGAGGGTGAAAGGAGGGCAAGGAATAGAGTGAATTGGAGCGATGTGGTATACCGGGGTTGACGTGCTGTCAGTGGATTGAATCAAGGCATGTGAAGCGTCTGGGGTAAACCATGGAAAGCTGTGTAGGTATGTATATTTGCGTGTGTGGACGTATGTATATACATGTGTATGGAGGGGGGGGGTTGGGCCATTTCTTTCGTCTGTTTCCTTGCGCTACCTCGCAAACGCGGGAGACAGCGACAAAGTATAATAAATAAATAATAAATATATATATATATATATATATATATATATATATATATATATATATATATATATATATATATATATATATATATATATATATATATATTTTTTTTTTTTTTTGCTTTGTCGCTGTCTCCGGCGTTTGCCAGGTAGCGCAAGGAATGTGCCCAAACCATTTAAAAACACCCTCCTCTGCTCTCTCAACCACGCTCTTTTTATTTCCACACATCTCTCTTACCCTTACGTTACTTACTCGAATCAAACCACCTCACACCAAACATTGTCCTCAAACATCTCATTTCCAGCACATCCATCCTCCTGCGCACAACTCTATCCATAGCCCACGCCTCGCAACCATACAACATTGTTGGAACTACTATTCCTTCAAACATACCCATTTTTGCTTTCCGAGATAATGTTCTCGACTTCCACACATTCTTCAAGGCTCCCAGAGTTTTCGCCCCCTCTCCCACCCTATGATCCACTTCCGCTTCCATGGTTCCATCCGCTGCCAGATCCACTCCCAGATATCTAAAACACTTCACTTCCTCCAGTTTTTCTCCATTCAAACTCACCTCCCAACTGACTTGACCCTCAACCCTACTGTACCTAATAACCTTGCTCTTATTCACATTTACTCTTAACTTTCTTCTTTCACACACTTTACCAAACTCAGTCACCAGCTTCTGCAGTTTCTCACATGAATCAGCCACCAGCGCTGTATCATCAGCGAACAACTGACTCACTTCCCAAGCTCTCTCATCCCCAACAGACTTCATACTTGCCCCTTTTTCCAAAACTCTTGAATTCACCTCCCTTATAACCCCATCCATAAAAAAATTAAACAACCATGGAGACATCACACATCCCTGCCGCAAACCTACATTCACTTAGAACCAATCACTTTCCTCTCTTCCTACACGTACACATGCCTTACATCCTCGATAAAAACTTTTCACTGCTTCTAACAACTTGCCTACCACACCATATATTCTTAATACCTTCTACAGAGCATCTCTATCAACTCTATCATATGCCTTCTCCAGATCCATAGATGCTACATACAAATCCATTTGCTTTTCTAAGTATTTCTCACATACATTCTTTAAAACAAACACCTGATCCACACATCCGCTACCACTTCTGAGACCACACTGCTCTTCCCCAATCTGATTCTCTGTACATGCCTTCACCCTCTCAATCAATACCCTCCCATATAATTTATCAGGAATACTCATCAAACTTGTACCTCTGTAATTTGAGCACTCACTCTTATCCCCTTTGCCTTTGTACAATGGCACAATGCACGCATTCCGCCAATCTTCAGGCACCTCACCATGAGTCATACATACATTAAATAAACTTACCAACCAGTCAACAATACAGTCACACCCCTATTTTAATAAATTCCAATGCAATACCATCCAAACCTGCTGCCTTGCCGGCTTTCATCTTCCGCAAAGCTTTCACTACCTCTTCTCTGTTTACCAAATCATTTTCCCTAACCCTCTCACTTTGCACACCACCTCGACCAAAACACCCAATATCTGCCACTCTATCATGAAACGCATTCAACAAACCTTCAAAATACTCACTCCATCTCCTTCTCACATCACCACTACTTGTTATCACCTCCCCATTTGCGACCTTCACTGAAGTTCCCATTTGCTCCCTTGTCTTACTCACTTTATTTACCTCCTTCCAGAACATCTTTTTATTCTCCCTAAAATTTAATGATACTCTCTCACCCCAACTCTCATTTGCCCTTTTTTTCACCTCTTGCACCTTTCTCTTGACCTCCTGTCTCTTTCTTTTATACATCTCCCACTCAATTGCATTTTTTCCCTGCAAAAATCGTCCAAATGTCTCTCTCTTCTCTTTCACTAATACTCTTACTTCTTCATCCCACCACTCACTACCCTTTCTAATCAACCCACCTCCCGCTCTTCTCATGCCACGAGCATCTTTTGCGCAATCCATCACTGATTCCCTAAATACATCCCATTCCTCCCCCACTCCCCTTACTTCCATTGTTCTCACCTTCTTCCATTCTGTACTCAGTTTCTCCTGGTACTTCCTGACACAGGTCTCCTTCCCGAGCTCACTTACTCTCACCACCCTCTTCACCCCAACATTCACTCTTCTTTTCTGAAAACCCATACAAATCTTCACCTTAGCCTCCACAAGATAATGATCACACATCCCTCCAGTTGCACCTCTCAGCACATTAACATCCAAAAGTCTCTCCCTCGCACGCCTGTCAATCAACACGTAATCCAATAACGCTCTCTGGCCATCTCTCCTACTTACATAAGTATACTTATGTATATCTCGCTTTTTCAACCAGGTATTCCCAATCATCAGTCCTTTTTCAGCACATAAATCTACAAGCTCTTCACCATTTCCATTTACAACACTGAACACCCCATGTATACCAATTATTCCCTAAACTGACACATTACTCACCTTTGCATTGAAATCACCCATCACTATAACCCGGTCTCGTGCATCAAAACCACTAACACAGTCATTCAGCTGCTCCCAAAACACTTGCCACTCATTATCTTTCTTCTCATGCCCAGGTGCATATGAACCAACAATCACCCACCTCTCTCCATCAACTTTCAGTTTTACCCAGATATAATATATATATATATATATATATATATATATATATATATATATATATATATGTATATATATATATGTATATATATATATATATATATATATATATATATATATATATATATATATATATATATATATATATATATATATATATATATATATATATATATATATATATATATATATATATATATATATATATATATATATATATATATATATATATATATATATATATATATATATATATATATATATATATATAACCTTACCAACCAGTCAACAATACAGTCACCCCCTTTTTCAATAAATTCCACTGCAATACCATCCAAACCTGCTGCCTTGCCGGCTTTCATCTTCCGCAAAGCTTTTACTACCTCTTCTCTGTTTACCAAATCATTTTCCCTAACCCTCTCACTTTGCACACCACCTCGACCAAAACACCCTATATCTGCCACTCTATCATCAGACACATTCAACAAACCTTCAAAATACTCACTCCATCTCCTTCTCACATCACCACTACTTGTTATCATCTCCCCATTTGCGCCCTTCACTGAAGTTCCCATTTGCTCACTTGTCTTACGCACTTTATTTACCTCCTTCCAGAACATCTTTTTATTCTCCCTAAAATTTAATGATACTCTCTCACCCCAACTCTCATTTGCCACCCCTATGATAGACCAGGAATACTCAACAAACTTATACCTCTGCAATATTGAGCACTCACCTTTGTCCCCTTTGCCTTTGTACAATGGCACTATGCAAGCATTCCTCCTATTATCAGGCACCTCACCATGAATCATACATGCATTAAATAACCTTACCAACCAGTCAACAATACAGTCACCCCCATTTTTTAATAAATCCCACTGCAATACCATCCAAACCTTGCTGCCTTGCCGGCTTTTATCTTCTGCAAAGCTTTTACTACTTCTCTTTTTTCCAAATCATTTTCCCTAACCCTCTCACTTTGCGCACCACCTCGACCAAAGCACCCTATATCTGCCACTCTATCATCAAACACATTCAACAAACCTTCAAAATACTCACTCCATCTCCTTCTCACATCAGCACTACTTGTTATCACATCCCCATTAGCCCCCTTCACTGAAGTTCCCATTTGCTCCCTTGTCTTACGCACTTTATTTACCTCCTTCCAAAACATCTTTTAATTCTCCCTAAAATTTAATGATAGATATTGAGGTGACGAAATTTCTTTTCTTCTTAGCAGTTCTTCGTTCCTTCAATAGATTGATCCTTCCCTTTATGGAGTACTGCTCTCGCATCTGGGGTAGTTCTAGCTCTGAATCCTTATTAAAAAGAGTTGAATGGAAAGTTATCCGACTTGACTCTCCAAGGCTAATCTCAAAACTTGACCTACTTTCCATTCTGTAATGCAGGTTTACTTTCCATTGTCTATGTATATAGTATTGATATGGTGTATGCTCCAGGGAACTCACTGTTTATGTGCCCCTACCATTACCTAGAACAAGTAATACTCACCAAGCTACTCTGTGACATAATTACTGTGTGACCGTTGGTAACTCAGGGATAGGCCGTTTTGATAACTGTTTCTTTCTCAACACTTCTCTGCTTTGGATATCAATAACCCCTCATATCTTTCCCAATATCTGTAGCGTAGCATCAAAGATGGCGACAGAATTACAAGAGAAGAATTAAACGGGAAGTGCTAGGGGCCTTAAATTTGCCTATCAAGGACGAGAGCTGTAAGTGAATATTTATAACATTTTAGTGAAAACAAGGCTGATGACAGACAAGGAACAGTTCCTCGAAAGATGTAGTGCTAGAACAACCAGGGAACATAGCATGAATTGAAACGAGTAACTTGTTTTAAATGTCACAATTTATACTTTTTTATTACAAGAATTATAGTGGATGAATAGTAGAAGTGAAGGAGGACGTGGTGATTGGGTACCGCATATAGAAATTTAAAAGTGTGTAGTGAACGGGAATGGGGGCGCCACAAATATGAAAGTTCCTGGTACAAATTAGTTAAAGACACACACACACACACACACACACACACACACACACACACACACACATATACACGCGCGCGCGCGCACACACACACACACACACACACACACACACACACACACACACACACACACACACACACACATCAATAAATATTTACTCTCGTATGTAGATGAAATCTATAAATAAACATATTCCGCTCAACAAACTTCTGATTCAATAAAGGAACTCTGCAGGGGACGGAGGCACAGGACGACGACGCCGCTAACAGCATCCCTTTCAGCGAATATTCTCGTCCCATCCTCAGTCTGCACATATTGACAGTCCCCTCACGCCCGCACCGCCAGCCTGCCCTCCTGTCCACTATATTCCTTCTCTGATGCGCTCCTGTATGGGGCGCTCACCACCCTCCACCTCCGTTATATCCTCAGTTATAATAATGATGTTAAAATCTTCCACGTTGGTTTAGGCCAACCCTCTTTATAAACGGCCCGTTTAGTTTTGCCTCATAGAACTCAATCTTTTCCTGTTAGGTATGGCAACATTACCCTCGTTGGATCCAAAAGAGCCTTCTAGCCTTACTAGACTTCCACTACAGAGATTGGCAATGACAACAATAACGTGAGCTTCTAACACAGCGTACTTTTGCTGGTGATGTGTGTGTGTGTGTGTGTGTGTGTGTGTGTGTGTGTGTGTGTGTGTGTGTGTGTGTGTGTGTGTGTGTGTGTGTGTGTGTGTGTGTGTGTGTGTAGCACAGAACAGGATAGGCACTTGCTGTGTAAGGCATCATTACTGTTACTGACGTATGATATGTATGGCGCCATCTTTAACAGTTGTTGATGTATGTTGTGAACGGTGTCTTTACTGTTGCTGACGTATGTTATGTATGGTATCTACTGTTGCGAACTTATTTATGTGCTGTTTGTTGTAGTTACGTACAGTATACACGGCATCTCTGCTGCTGATAATGCATGCTGCTAACTGTAACTTCAATGTTGCTGACGAATGCTATGTATGGAGTCTTCACAATTAAGTTTCATAGCGATGTCTTCACAGAAGAGTATAGCAGCAAAATTTCCAATTTAGGAAACTAATTCCAAAAAATTTCTGAATTTAATGATCTTGAAAAAGACTGCAAGTTTTGGAATCTATCTTCTATCAGTGTTCATGAGGTCTCGCAGGAGCTTCACATGAAAATAATCTAAGTGCAGTGCGACTCTGTTTTAAGGAATAAGACTTGTTTTTGTACCACATTTTACCTTTTGTGTAATGTAACCACCGTTAGTTCCCTGTCCTTCCTGACTTCCATGTGCCTCGACATATGGTAATGGAATTTCTCATCGTGTTTCTAGATAGTGAGTCTGTATCATCTTTAAAGATATAGTATAGCACATACTTTTTATAGTCATCCAAAAGCTTCCACTCATATGTCTCATAGTTATAGCTATTCTAATTCCTAAGAATCATTTCGATATAAGCATTGAAGATCCGCGAGACAGCCAATTCTACATATTTCAGCTCGTTTTCAAAACTTTTTTAACTTTCTTTCTAGTTTGCGGTCCAAAATGAGTTTCTTCTTTCATCTTAAGGTAACTTGATTTTTTCGAAACTTCTTTAAATAACATAAGGGGCCTCCGTCCTTAGCTAAAGCTTTCAATAAAATTCTTCATCAAGCCTCGTTTGATATGTAAAGAGAGTATGAAAGTTTTCTTTGGTCGATTATTGGAAATTGCTTTACATGTCTTCCAAGGAACAGATTTTTCTTTCACAGGCCACTATTTCACTGAATGGTGCTCCTGAGTTGCAAGGCTGTTCCAAAGGGATGGATGGAACTGGGGGAATGTGAAACTTTCACGCAAACCAAGACGTATACAAAGAAATTTAAATAGCAATACTGAGTCCTATCGAGCCTGTTTGTGACAGTGGAAGATATCAGACACACAAATTAATGTAGCAAAAGCTAGAAGGCGTACTATGACTAAAGAGCAGCAAATAATGTAAATCGTGGACTTGAAGCGAAATATCTATCAATTCTATTTTCAAACGTACTTATGGAGCTGCTTTTAACAACCTTAGTTGGTAAATCTTTTCATATGTTAAAAATCTTATCGAAGAAAAAGCACTTCTCCTCATTCGAGGTAAAATGTTTGTCCGTGAGTTTGTATCCATTGCTTCGAGTGAAATTAGATGAGTCAAGTCTTAAGTAGATGGTTAGATCAGCATTATCAAACCTTCAATAATTCTGAATACTTGCACTACATCAAATCAACCTCTTTCGTATGCTAAATAAATTCGTCGTCTCGTCGGTTCTCGTAAGATTTTCTTCTCAGCCACGGAATCATCTTAGAAGCCTGACGCTGCACTAAGAGCTCTTATTCTGTTTTATGTCGTTTTTTCAGGAAGGTTGCCCAAAACTGAATTCAGTTCTCAATATGGGGACGAACTAATGAATTGCAAAAAGCAAGAGTGATTTTCCTAGACTTCATCTCGAAAGCCCCACCTATGAATCCAAGAATTTTGTTCGCTCTTTTCACTACTTCTATACACTGCTAATTGAATTTAGGTCACTAGAACTTGTTACACCCTAGTCTTTTTCGTGGTTTACCTTTTGCAGTTAAACAGAATTCATACTGTGGCGTACCCTTTCGTTTTCACTACCTTTATGCCAAACTTTGCACTTATCTATATTTCAAGTCATTTCCTAACCTATGAGCCCAGTCTACTCTGTTTGTCTAAGTTAGTTTGAAATTGTGGACATTCAGGTTAGTTTGTCGATTTATTACCCAGCTTTGTAGTCCTGATTCTAAAAATTCCGTGATTTATTGTGACAGGATTATTTGTTGAAATATGGGTCCCAATCCCTTAGCTGGCTTCGTTGTAACATACTGTGGCCGAGAATATATTTTCTAGTAGGTAGCCCGAGGTTTAATTGCCCGTCGAACGTTAATTTTACCAGTTTTGTTTGGTCTCCAACACCATCTTGTTCAAACCTGTCTCGCAACAGATGTAGGAGACTGCTTCACCGAGCATTCTCTGTCAGAAGCTGAATGCCACATAAGACAGACGCGGGGACAGACCACCAATTGCTCTTATGTCCTCATAAGGAGAGTGTGAATTTGGAAGACGACATATTTAGCCACTAGGCTGATGACCTGTAGCTCCTGTGCTTTACCAATGACTTTGTTGATGGTGATACTATATTGACATTTAGCAATACATGAATGCAGGTTATGAAAGATGCAATTCATGAAATATTATAGAGTATGTAACTTGTTTTTTTTTGTTACGTCTTTACAGAATTCCATTGTCATCCATTCTTCATAATGTTCTTTTTGACAGGCTAAGGAAATGGACCAACACTGTACACTTCACTGAAGATCTAGAAGGAGGTGTTGATATTGCCATTACTGGCCCACCAGCTGATGGTGATGGCAGTGATACTGAACAAGAAGATAACGATAACCTTGACGATGAAAAGACAATACCAGCAGATTTTGCGAGTGAAATTGATGTGTTCTATGAGGACCCTGTTGAAGATTCCTGTAATAATAGAATGAAACAAAGAAGAGATCTGCCAAAATGGAAACGCAGCCATATTGCTCCTCAGTAAGACCTGATCCATGACAAACAAGAAAGTACGAAACAGACCCTACTGAAAAATGCTCTGAGTGTCTGAGAGGTCTGGTTTCAGAACATGCTCAGTTATCTTGTCTGCGAGACAAATAAGTATGCTAAGAAAGACTGTAACATCACAGGCTTCCAAATATCATATGAAGAAATGTACTACTTTCTTGGTTCATTAACGCTTTCTGGGTACAACCTTCGCACAAGTGAGAGATATTGAGAGATATTGTTGGAGTGAATCACCTGATCTATCATGTCGAGCTTTTGCAGAAACTATGAGTCACAATCGTTTCCAGCAGATCAAACATGTACTCCACGCACCCGATCAATCATTTGGTTCAGAGAAAATGGCAAAGATCTGTCCGCTATATTCTAAACTAATCTTTACTGATGTTTGGTTTATCAAATGAACACCTTAGTATTGGTAAGTCTATGGTTCCATGTTCTGGAAGGCATTCATGTCAGCAATTCATATGAGGAAAGCCAATCAGGTCTGGCTTCAAATGCTGGGTAATTGCTAGTTCTAGTGGAATGCCTTACAGGTTACCACACATGAAGGAAAGGATGGAAAGCACGGCAAAGAGATTCCTCTTGGTACGCGTGTTGTTATGGACTGTCTCAAAGTATATGAAAATCCTACCTCTCACCACACTTCCTTTGACAAGTTTTGTACATCCTATGATCTAATTACTGATTTGAAATCCCTTGGATACAGAGCTGCTGGCACAATAAGGGCAAATCGCACAGAAGGGTGTGTCGTGAAGAGCGTAGCAGAAATAAAAAAAATGGAAGAGTTTCATATGATTATAGATCAGATGGAGATGTCGAGATGGTTAGAAGGAATGATAAATTAGTAGTAACCTTACGTAGTAATTCTGGTGTAGTTGACCCGGTTACACAATAAAACGATAGGAGAAAAAGAAAGGCCCAGCAACGATCCCCACGCTCAAGTTGTGCATTACAACAGTGGAATGAGTGGAGTAGATATCGTGGGGAAAGCACTGGCTGATTACAGGTCAGGACTCAAAGGAAAGAAATAATATTGGCCTCTGCTTGCAAATGCAGTAAACGTTGCAGTAGTTTACAGTAGGATAGTTTATCAACTGTGCACAAATGTTCAAATGAAGCAAAAAGACTTCCGACGAAAGCTTAGTTGCAGTAATGCTGAAGCAATCAAAGCCAAGGCCAAGAGCAGAACCAGTACTTGGTCCCTCTTATTCTGTCCCTGTAGATGTCAGGACAGACAACCGAAACCACTACCCACAGAGCTGCCCAGTAAGACGCTGCTCTGTGTGCAAAAAGAATTGTAGGATTCAATGTGATATATGCAATAAATCAATGCATTTGAACAACTGCTTTCAAAACTACCACGAGAAATAACTTTTTGAGGCCCTAACAATAATGCTAATTTTCTTTGGATTCTTTGTAATCTAGAAATGAGATATTTTCTTTAAAGATATTTTGGTTCTACTTTTTTTTTTTTTTTACGAATGATGACTTATACTGTATAATTACAATGAACTCTTCTCATGGAAATATGTATTAGTATACATGACAAATGAAATATTTTGGTTTGAGAAAAAAACTTATGACTACAGTATTACATTTTTTGCTTTTGTTCTTGGTATTAGCAACACCCTTGAGTAAATAAACAGAATTTAATGTGATATCCGTGTCATAACAGTGTATATCTAAAGTTAGCATATACTAAAAATTATCATGTATGTTGAAGGCTGGAAATAACGAAAGGATAGAGCACATCCCCAGTGACTACATATGTAGTCATGACAAATTTAAGGACATAAAATAATCAATCATGAAAATAGGGTAATTTATCCCTTAATATTTCCAAAGACAATAAAATGTATAGGGAAAAGAAAATTGGTCCCAAGACTGATCCTTGGAGAACCCCATATGTTACTTCTGACCATTCTGAGGCATGACCATTAATCACAATTTTCTGTTTAGGTTCAGTCAAAAAGATTCCTATGTACTGACGTACATAATTTTGTTAGTCACCTATGATGCGCTGGTGCAGAACCTTATCTAATTCATTTTGAAAACCTAGATAAATGACATCATATGTTAAACTTTCATCATATATACTGATTATAACAGAAAAATTTAGCAGATTTGTGGGACATGAGCGATTTCGTCGAAAACTATGCAGAGAACTGTTTAGTAAGTGATGGCTCTCTAAATGGTTTACACTTCTGTCTCAATTGTTTCTATTAAGTTTCTCAGCTACAGACGTTAATTGGACGATAATTACCGGATAGCGTTGCATTCCCTCTCTGGAATATCGGTGTTAATTTGGCAAGTTTCCATTCATCTGGAACTTTTCCCGTAGACAGCGTCTGACTGAAAAGAGCAGTTAAGGGCTTAACTAACTCATATTTCTCCTTCATTCTCCTCGGATAGAACTTATCAGGACTTGCAATTTCATTTATTTTTCACGCTGTTTGTTGCTGATGGTATGTCTTCAGCTATGTCTTTGGGATGTGAGTTGCAAATAGATATGCAATAAACTCATTTCAGAATTTTTTTCATTGCCTCGGTGTCTTGAACTAAATCACCAGTTTCCGTAATTAATGGACCATTTAACAGGGTAATGACTCTTCATCTTAACACAACTCGTAACCTCCTTGGGGTCTATTTTGCTACTTAGCTGAAACAAAAACAACATATTGACGTTTACTTTATCGTATGTTTCTCTGCACAAATTCTTATAATTTTCATCATGTTGACAATTGGTATTTTTGAGCTCCTTATGACCATCTTGGCTTTGCTTTAAAGATATACCACAAACCTCCTTGGTGCAGCAGTTAGCGTTCCTGACTGTAATGCATTTGCGGGCCGCCCAGAGTCGAGCTCATAGGCTCAAATCCTGGTTACGTCAGTCGGTCCACAGTCAACCCAAATGTTCATCCAACCCTAGGGGTTGGTCGATAAAATGGGCATCTGGCTCAGGCTAAGGTATATGCATATATAGCGTCAATGGGATGGCCTTGATTAGGGCCTCAGAAGCCTTTGCCGTCGTAGATAACATAAAAAAACAAAAATCTATTACGCATTGGCATATATGTTTCCTCATCTGCACCGAGCATGTTCATTGATCATATTCTCCCAAGTTTGCCTATCAAGAGCAGCATGAAGATCGGTAAAATTTGCAAGTTTAAAATCTGGTATTTTTTCCGCGACCAACATTACGTGTAGTATTGAAAGTGATTTCAAAAATGATAAGTCGGTCATCAGTTGTACCAAACTTCAACATTATTGAGGAGAATAGCTTTTAGTGATTACATTTACCTCAGACGTTGCAGCATAGTTATGGTTCGTTGTCAGTGTTCACTTAACTTTGTACTCTAATAACTCAAACGTCAATGTTTCGTTGAAATGAACTAAAAGCATCTTAGGAACATATTAAAATTCCAGAAGAACTCGACTTAGCTCAGACATGCAACACCCAGTGATGACAAGGAAATTTATGAGCACCATTTTTTGTAGTCAGAATGTCAAATTATGTGAAACAAAAGATCATTGTTGACCACTTTATACATAGATTTTTCTGTGGATTAATTTGATTAATCTCTCTCTCTCTCTCTCTCTCTCTCTCTCTCTCTCTCTCTCTCTCTCTCTCTCTCTCTCTCTCTCTCTCTCTCTCTCTCTAACGCAGAGGAATTAATCAATAGTTTTCGATCCGGAGCACTTGTTTTCACTTCAATATTCCCGTGCTATGGGCTATGCACCTGGCAAAATATAAAAAAAATATCTTCAGTTCTTCCATGGCAAGCAGATGCCTCTTCTTGCATAAAATTTACATTGTTATAGCTATTAAGCTGTGGAAACTTTAGTGTCGTAGAAATGGTTAGTGTTTCGTGGTAGTTATCAACATTTATAATGTACTTTAGAAAGTATAGCCCAATGACTCCCAGGCCGGAAATTGCAGCCAGACTCTAATTTCCGCGTTGGTTAAATTGTGCTTCCAATAAAGATATTTCGATTCTCAGTGGCATAATATATATAAGCATGCCTGTTTACAGACCCATTTAATTTGAAGTATGCCTCCTCCACCAAAACAATTTTCCTGAGAGATAGATTCTGTTCGCTTAAATACCTAAACGACTTACACATTTAAAGTTTAAGGAATCTTGAAGAAAACCATACAGCAGATGTAGTCTATTTGCTCTGTATCCCAGTATTTCACTCAACTGTTTACAAATTTATATTAGATCTGCGTAACTGTAATTTTCATACCTGCAAATTAATTTCGGTCTCCCAGAGATTTGTACATTAGCTCCGTTCTCTGTCTGGTCAAAAATTTTTCAAAGTCTTCAAATAGTTTTCCAGTTAACAGTTTCTATATTCCTCAACAACATGTGGAAAGTTTTCTGTCCTCTAGTATAAGCGATTACAGGTATATTCTCTTCTTTGGTTAACCTGTACTTGACGCTGTAATCAAAAAAGGGATTATGAGCTACGAAAGTAAATCACTTTCTTATGAATATCCTAATTATCTCTTTGCGCAGTTAAACGGTATACCACTTCTCAAAGAAGTTCTACCAAAAAATTTTGAGATCCAATTCATTATAGTCGTTACTCATATAGTTGTTAGGGTGGAAGGGTATAGTACCGTTGTATTGAATTGATTGACGATATACATAAATATGCTGATAGAGTCCTAATCCAATTAGCTAAGAAACCTTCTTGCGACGAGATTATATTTGATTTAGTTCTAACTACAAATGAGGATCTTGTACACAGCATTGAAGGTGAAGAATGATGAAAACCATCATTTGAGACAGAACTGTAAACCATTCAAAGGACCACCGCTTAATTAGCGATTCATATTCGAAGAAATCGATCATGTCTGAGAAATCCGCTTGATTTCCTTTAGGATATAATCAACATGTATGAGGAAAGTAAAGCAATTTGATATTATCTATGTCGATTTTCAGAAAGCTTTCGAGAAGATTTCGTATCAAAGATTACAAGGAAAAATTAGGCCACATGGCATTGATGGAAAGGACATTAGTTAACTGGCCGTAAACAGAGTAGTGATTAATGGTGAAACCTCAATCAGAATGGTGAGACATAGCAATTGAAATGACCCAAGGATCAGTCTTGGTACCTGTTCTTTTGATCATTTATGTTAATGATATTGATAATGGGCTGAATTGTAAGATAGCAAAATTCGCTGATGATACAAAGCTTGAAAATAAGTCTACAAATGAATCTGAACGTCTAATAGCTTCGAACTGACATAAACAAGCTGAGTAAATGGGCTTGTATGTTGTATGTAGCAAATGAAATTTGATATTCATTAGGGCAAAGTTTTACATATCGAAAGTAGAAATTAAAGGCGAGATACAGTATGAATTTTGTTGAACTGCAAATGGTAAACGAGGAAAAAGACTTAAGTTATATAATCTCTAGTGACCTAAAACTAAGTATGCAGTGCATACAAAAGTTCTTTCCTTCATCCGCATATTGAATACTGTATTCAGTTTTGATCACCCTACTTAGGAAAAGACAGACAGAACAGAGAGAGCACAGCTTCGAGCTACTAAGATGATTCCTAGACGGTGCTCTAAATCCTAAGAAATAAGATTAAACAATTTGAATCTATTTAGCCTACAAAAGAGAGGGTTAGTAAATGACTTACTACAGGTATTCAAAATGATCAAAATGATCAAATGCTTTGATGACCTTCATCAATCAAGTTACAGAAGACATGACTCATAGGCAAACGATTTATCTCGAATGACGCAAAGTACTTTCTTTTCAAGAAGTTTAACATATGGAACGATTTGCCAATTAGAGTGGATGACAGCAGTTTATGAATAATTTTGAAAAATATGTCGTTTAAATTTCACAGCATTCATTATATCTATCTATCTAATATATATATATATATATATATATATATATATATATATATATATATATATATATATATATATATATATATATATATATATATATATATATATATATATATATATATATATATATATATATATATATATATATATCTAAATATATATATATATTTAGGAATATATATATATATATATATATATATATATATATATATATATATATATATATATATATATATATATATATATATATATATTTAGGAATATATATATATATTTAGGAATGGGATGTATTTAGGGAATCAGTGATGGATTGCGCAAAAGATGCTTGTGGCATGAGAAGAGTGGGAGGTGGGCTGTTTAGAAAGGGTAGTGAGTGGTGGGATGAAGAAGTAAGAGTATTAGTGAAAGAGAAGAGAGAGGCATTTGGACGATTTTTGCAGGGAAAAAATGCAATTGAGTGGGAGAAGTATAAAAGAAAGAGACAGGAGGTCAAGAGAAAGGTGCAAGAGGTGAAAAAAAGGGCAAATGAGAGTTGGGGTGAGAGACTATCAGTAAATTTTAGGGAGAATAAAAAGATGTTCTGGAAGGAGGTAAATAGGGTGCGTAAGACAAGGGAGCAAATGGGAACTTCAGTGAAGGGCGTAAATGGGGAGGTGATAACAAGTAGTGGTGATGTGAGGAGATGGAATGAGTATTTTGAAGGTTTGTTGAATGTGTCTGATGACAGAGTGGCAGATATAGGGTGTTTGGGTCGAGGTGGTGTGCAAAGTGAGAGGGTTAGGGAAAATGATTTGGTAAACAGAGAAGAGGTAGTAAAAGCTTTGCGGAAGATGAAAGCCGGCAAGGCAGCAGGTTTGGATGGTATTGCAGTGGAATTTATTAAAAAAGGGGGTGACTGTATTGTTGACTGGTTGGTAAGGTTATTTAATGTATGTATGACTCATGGTGAGGTGCCTGAGGATTGGCGGAATGCGTGCATAGTGCCATTGTACAAAGGCAAAGGGGATAAGAGTGAGTGCTCAAATTACAGAGGTATAAGTTTGTTGAGTATTCCTGGTAAATTATATGGGAGGGTACTGATTCAGAGGGTGAAGGCATGTACAGAGCATCAGATTGGGGAAGAGCAGTGTGGTTTCAGAAGTGGTAGAGGATGTGTGGATCAGGTGTTTGCTTTGAAGAATGTATGTGAGAAATACTTAGAAAAGCAAATGGATTTGTATGTAGCATTTATGGATCTGGAGAAGGCATATGATAGAGTTGATAGAGATGCTCTGTGGAAGGTATTAAGAATATATGGTGTGGGAGGCAAGTTGTTAGAAGCAGTGAAAAGTTTTTATCGAGGATGTAAAGCATGTGTACGTGTAGGAGGAGAGGAAAGTGATTGGTTCTCAGTGAATGTAGGTTTGCGGTAGGGGTGTGTGATGTCTCCATGGTTGTTTAATTTGTTTATGGATGGGGTTGTTAGGGAGGTAAATGCAAGAGTTTTGGAAAGAGGGGCAAGTATGAAGTCTGTTGGGGATGAGAGAGCTTGGGAAGTGAGTCAGTTGTTGTTCGCTGATGATACAGCGCTGGTGGCGGATTCATGTGAGAAACTGCAGAAGCTGGTGACGGAGTTTGGTAAAGTGTGTGGAAGAAGAAAGTTAAGAGTAAATGTAAATAAGAGCAAGGTTATTAGGTACAGTAGGGTTGAGGGTCAAGTCAATTGGGAGGTGAGTTTGAATGGAGAAAAACTGGAGGAAGTGAAGTGTTTTAGATATCTGGGAGTGGATCTGTCAGCGGATGGAACCATGGAAGCGGAAGTGGATCATAGGGTGGGGGAGGGGGCGAAAATTTTGGGAGCCTTGAAAAATGTGTGGAAGTCGAGAACATTATCCCGGAAAGCAAAAATGGGTATGTTTGAAGGAATAGTGGTTCCAACAATGTTGTATGGTTGCGAGGCGTGGGCTATGGATAGAGTTGTGCGCAGGAGAATGGATGTGCTGGAAATGAGATGTTTGAGGACAATGTGTGGTGTGAGGTGGTTTGATCGAGTAAGTAACGTAAGGGTAAGAGAGATGTGTGGAAATAAAAAGAGCGTGGTTGAGAGAGCAGAAGAGGGTGTTTTGAAATGGTTTGGGCACATGGAGAGAATGAGTGAGGAAAGATTGACCAAGAGGATATATGTGTCGGAGGTGGAGGGAACGAGGAGAAGAGGGAGACCAAATTGGAGGTGGAAAGATGGAGTGAAAAGGATTTTGTGTGATCGGGGCCTGAACATGCAGGAGGGTGAAAGGAGGGCAAGAAATAGAGCGAATTGGAGTGATGTGGTATACAGGGGTTGACGTGCTGTCAGTGGATTGAATCAAGGCATGTGAAGCGTCCGGGGTAAACCATGGAAAGCTGTGTAGGTATGTATATTTGCGTGTGTGGACGTGTGTATATACATGTGTATGGGGGGGGGGTTGGGCCATTTCTTTCGTCTGTTTCCTTGCGCTACCTCGCAAACGCGGGAGACAGCGACAAAGTATAAAAAAAAAAAAAAAAAAAAAAATATATATATATATATATATATATATATATATATATATATATATATATATATATATATATATATATATATATATATATATATATATATATATATATATATATTTTCTCCCCTATCCCCAGGGATAATTGACAGGCGCGTAAAAGAGAGACTTTTGGATGTTAATATGCTGAGAGGGGCAACTGGATCATTATCTTGTGGAGGCAAAGGTGAAGAATTGTAGAGGTTTTCAGAAAAGATGAGAGATTGTTGTGGTGAAGAGAGTAGTAAGCGTAAGTGAGCTTGGAAAGGAGACTTGAGTGAGGAAGTACAAGGAAAGATTGAGAGTAGAATGGGAAAAGCTGAGAACGAATGACGCCAGGGGGGGTAGGGGAGGAATGGGACGTATTTAGGGAAGCAGTGATGGCTTGCACAAAAGATGCTTGTGGCATCTATTATTCTTTAGTGATCTTTTTCTATTCTTTCGTGAGAATTAATTGTGCTGAGTTACATTTCCTGTTTTCTTTATACGTTACTTCAACCTATATCTTTACATTTACATTAATTCTCCAATCCTTTTATTCTAACAAAATCTTTCTTTTTAGGTGAACATGAAAATGCGGTGAGAATCCATCACAGTCAGTGTTGTGTCTGGGTACAGACTCTGTCTTTTGGGATCACACTCCTGCTTTCAGCAAGAGGATATCCCACTTCCCCCGTTGCCTGGATGACCAGATATCTTCCATCGATATCCTTTGTGTTTCAAGTGTAACGATAAGATGCCCGACTTCCTCAGCTACTTTCGCTGGCTACTTTGGTGAGGAGAGACTCGTCCCTTTCTCACTCACGCCCACTGGTTTAGATACCGAAGGGATGTATATGATTCTTGCCACTTTTCGTCACTTTCATTGGTCTCAATATAAGAATGAGGAATATCTACTCGTTCTTTTCCCAGTGACTAAACTAACAAGTTTTAGGAGAAAGACCTGACTCATGCAAACCCCTGTTTCAAATTGCTTTAACTCTGAGGATACATTGATTAGTCACTCTTCTAGTTCGCAGGGGCTTCTCTGCCAAGGAGGAGAATTTGCGCTCTTACCACTTTCAGTCACTCATATCGGCTTCAACTGAACTGCGTCCCTTCAGTCTCTTTTTTCACTTGTATCTTTCTAAGGGAGAAAGTGGCTTTGCTAAATACGGACACATTCAATGACTTTACTATTCAGAATGATTAAGTATCTTCTCTTTTACTCACTCTTACTTTACTGCTGAGAAAGACTCAAGTGACTTACGTTTGCTTCTAGGATTTTCCTCAGCTTCACTGATAAAAAGACAAGCCTGACTCTCAACCATACAGGAAAGCTTCACACATGAGTAGAAGGTCTTGACTTAAACCTCTCCCAACTGCTCCTCCTGACTGCACTTCTAAGAATTGGCTAATACTTGAGAGGAGTACTTATACTAGTGCCTTCCCATACCATTTTAACTCACGCCCTAACCCAAGTATCTCTCTTTATGCTACACTTTCGTGTTTCTTGAAGTCGTCTTTACGAACGATAACAGTAGAGAAGGATTTTGGTTCGTATTTCGTCAACTATTCTAACTGGCCTCACTCCTGAAGATAAGGACTGTATTAGGTCTCTTCCAGTGACTCAAACAGTCGTCAAGGGAGAAGAGATGCCGTAGTGCTACTTGCTAACCCTTTCCATCAGTTTCTTGAATTTATAAGACGACACAAGTATGACTCGACGTTTTCAGCAATTTTTCGCGTAATGCTAAGAAAAATTAGATATTCTGAAAATTCCTTCAATCTTTATTGAAACCAGCAATAAATCAATAGAGAATACGAATCAGATGGAAAAATTAGCTCTCATGACATTTCATGGCCCTCGTTTCGCAACAAGTCATGCTTGTATTATGAACGAGATAAGACTCAAGATAGGCTTTCCTCGAAATACACGGAGACTATTCTTAAACCATCTCTGGCATCCGTATAAGATATGAAAGAGAGTCGCCCCGAATCATAAATCACAGTATATTCTCTAGAAATTAAGACGTTATGATCTTTTGTTTGATTCTAGGATAGTTACAAAAAATTGCCAAAAGACGTCATTACCTATATCATCCCTATAACAGATATGGATTCGCACCAGTTATCAACCAGAACCTACTCCAGGGCACAATCCGCTTCATCACAAGTATATATATATATATATATATATATATATATATATATATATATATATATATATATATATATATATATATATATATATATATATGTATATTCTTTCTTTCTTTTAAACTATTCGCCATTCCCCGCGTTAGCGAGGTAGCGTTAAGAACAGAGGACTGGGCCTTTTTTGGAATATCCTCACCTGGCCCCACTCTGTTCCTTCTTTTGGAAAATTAAAAAAAAACGAGAGGGGAGGATTTCCAGCCCCCCGCTCCCTCCCCTTTTAGTCGCCTTCTACGACATGCAGGGAATACGTGGGAAGTATTCTTAATTCCTATCCCCAGGGATGATATATATATATATATTATATATATATATATATATATATATATATATATATATATATATATATATATATATATATATATATATATATATATATATATATATATATATATATATATATATATATATATATATATATATATATATATATATATATATATATATATATATATATATATATATATATATATATATATATATATATATATATATATATATATATATATATATATATATATATATATATATATATATATATATATATATATATATATATATATATATATATATATATATATATATATATATATATATATATATATATATATATATATATATATATATATATATATATATATATATTTTTTTTTTTTTTTTTTTTTTTTATACTTTGTCGCTGTCTCCCGCGTTTGCGAGGTAGCGCAAGGAAACAGACGAAAGAAATGGCCCAACCCCCCCCCCCCCCATACACATGTACATTCACACGTCCACACACGCAAATATACATACCTACACAGCTTTCCATGGTTTACCCCAGACGCTTCACATGCCTTGATTCAATCCACTGACAGCACGTCAACCCCTGTATACCACATCGCTCCAATTCACTCTATTCCTTGCCCTCCTTTCACCCTCCTGCATGTTCAGGCCCCGATCACACAAAATCCTTTTCACTCCATCTTTCCACCTCCAATTTGGTCTCCCTCTTCTCCTCGTTCCCTCCACCTCCGACACATATATCCTCTTGATCAATCTTTCCTCACTCATTCTCTCCATGTGCCCAAACCATTTCAAAACACCCTCTTCTGCTCTCTCAACCACGCTCTTTTTATTTCCACACATCTCTCTTACCCTTACGTTACTTATTCGATCAAACCACCTCACACCACACATTTTCCGCAAACATCTCATTTCCAGCACATCCGTCCTCCTGCGCACATCTCTATCCATAGCCCACGCCTCGCAACCATACAACATTGTTGGAACCACTATTCCATCAAACATACCCATTTTTGCTTTCCGAGATAATGTTCTCGACTTCCACACATTTTTCAAGGCTCCCAAAATTTTCGCCCCCTCCCCCACCCGATGATCCACTTCCGCTTCCATGGTTCCATCCGCTGACAGATCCACTCCCAGATATCTAAAACACTTCACTTCCTCCAGTTTTTCTCCATTCAAACTCACCTCCCAATTGACTTGACCCTCACCCCTACTGTACCTAATAACCTTGCTCTTATTCATATTTACTCTTAACTTTCTTCTTCCACACACTTTACCAAACTCAGTCACCAGCTTCTGCAGTTTCTCACATGAATCAGCCACCAGCGCTGTATCATCAGCGAACAACAACTGACTCACTTCCCAAGCTCTCTCATCCCCAACAGACTTCATACTTGCCCCTCTTTCCAGGACTCTTGCATTTACCTCCCTAACAACCCCATCCATAAACAAATTAAACAACCATGGAGACATCACACACCCCTGCCGCAAACCTACATTCACTGAGAACCAATCACTTTCCTCTCTTCCTACACGTACACATGCCTTACATCCTCGATAAAAACTTTTCACTGCTTCTAACAACTTGCCTCCCACACCATATATTCTTAATACCTTCCACAGAGCATCTCTATCAACTCTATCATATGCCTTCTCCAGATCCATAAATGCTACATACAAATCCATTTGCTTTTCTAAGTATTTCTCACATACATTCTTCAAAGCAAACACCTGATCCACACATCCTCTACCACTTCTGAAACCGCACTGCTCTTCCCCAATCTGATGCTCTGTACATGTCTTCACCCTCTCAATCAATACCCTCCCATATAATTTACCAGGAATACTCAACAAACTTATACCTCTGTAATTTGAGCACTCACTCTTATCCCCTTTGCCTTTGTACAATGGCACTATGCACGCATTCCGCCAATCCTCAGGCACCTCACCATGAGTCATACATACATTAAATAACCTTACCAACCAGTCAACAATACAGTCACCCCCTTTTTTAATAAATTCCACTGCAATACCATCCAAACCTGCTGCCTTGCCGGCTTTCATCTTCCGCAAAGCTTTTACTACCTCTTCTCTGTTTACCAAATCATTTTCCCTAACCCTCTCACTTTGCACACCACCTCGACCAAAACACCCTATATCTGCCACTCTGTCATCAGACATATTTAACAAACCTTCAAAATACTCATTCCATCTCCTTCTCACATCACCGCTACTTGTTATCACCTCCCCATTTACGCCCTTCACTGAAGTTCCCATTTGCTCCCTTGTCTTACGCACCCTATTTACCTCCTTCCAGAACATCTTTTTATTCTCCCTAAAATTTACTGATAGT
>NC_092236.1:26289902-26398559 GCF_036320965.1 Panulirus ornatus
TATAATATATATATATATATATATATATATATATATATATATATATATATATATATATATATATATATATATATATTATATATATATTTTAGCATTGTTTTACCACCAGCTGTGTACTCAAACACATGTAGTTCAAAATTATCCATGTTGCTCAATCAAGCTTTCGCTTTCATAAAGGATATCATCAAAAATCTACAAAAAAAAAGGAAAAACAGCGTCACAAAATTTGGATATGAAATGTATAACGCAAGTAGAATGTATATTAGAAAAAAACCCACAGCACATAGAACGTAAAAACTGGGAGAAAAGACTAAGCGATACGGATTATCAATATTACGACGGGTAGTATGAGTTGCAACCTAAATGCAAAATATGGGTAGAGAAATATGAGATTTATAGAAGAGAAAACACAGAACAATCTTATACAAAGTAGGAATATAGATAGTCCATCATTAGATATGCTAGCTTAGGCCAAGCGAGACCGTCATCGTCTGGGTGTGGTGTTTAGGTCATGTCGGGTTTATCTGGTTCTCTCTAACCTTCGTAATCCAGGACGGGATAATTAGTGACTCGTTTCCCGTCCTGAAATGGAGCATTCGGTAACTTGTGGCGTGTCAATGACATGTTACCCCTGTTCTAAAACACAGTAAGGTCTACGTCCAATTGGCGGGCCATCAATGAACTGCATGGTGGTGGTCATGTTTGCCTTGATGTTGATGTAAAAGAGACTTTTGGAAGTGAACGTGCTGTGAGGGGCGACTGTTTTAATGTCTTCTCACTATCTTGTGAAGGCGAGGGTAAAGATCTGCAGATGTTTTCGAAAAAAATGGAGATGTTGTCAGGGAAAAGAGAGTAGTGATAGCGCGTGAACTCGGAAAGGAACCTTGTGTTAAGAAATACCAGGAAATACTGAGCGTCAAATGGTAAAAGGTGAGATCAAATGAAGCGAGGGGAGTGGGAGGAATGGGAGATATTTAGGGAAGTAGTAATGGCATGTGCCAGAGATACATGTGGCATGCGAAAAGCGGGACGTGGGCAGATTAGAAAGATTAATGAGTGGTGGGATGAAGAAGTGATGTTGCTAGTGAAGGAGAAAAGAGGCATTTGGGAGGAAATTACGATGAGATATATAAGAGAAAGCGTCAGGAGGTCAATAGGAGGGTGCGAGAATTGAAAAGTAGGACAAATGAGAGTTGAGGCGAGAGAGTATCAGTAAACTTGTGGGAGATTAAAACGAAGTTTTGGAAGGAAGTAAATAATGCATATAACAAGAAAATATACGGGACCATCTGTGAATGGGGTAAAAGGGGAGTGAGAAGGGTAGTGAAGGAGTGAAGAGGACATAACGTGAGTATTCTGAAGGATTATTAAATGTGTTTGATGATAGAATGACTGATGAAGGATGTTTTGGTCGGGGTGGTATGCGAACCGAGAGTCATAAAAAGTGGTTCGGTGAAGATGGAAGATGCGGCGAAAGCATTGCGGAAGATGAAGCACGGCAAGGCGGCGTGAGAGGATGGTATTGTATTTGAATCTATTACGAAAGGGAGTGACTGTGTAGCTGATTGGTAGGTAAGTATACTCAATGCATGTTTAGAAAATGATGAGGTGCCTAATGATTGGCGACATCCATGTATATTGCCATCATATGCAGGCAAAGGGGATAAAGGTGAGTGTTCAAATAACAGAGATATAGGTTTTCTTAGTATACTTTGAAAATTGTATGGTTAGATACTGACTGAGAGGGTGAATTCATCTACAAAACATCAGATTGAGGAGGAGCAGTATGGTCCCAGAAGTGACAGAGGATGTGTGAATCAGGTCTTTGCTTTGAAGGATGTCTGTGAAAAACACTTAGAAATACAGGTGGATTTTTGAGAGGCATTTATGGATCTAGAGAAGGTATATGACAGGGTTCATAGAGATGCTTTGTGGAAAATCTTCAGAATATATGGTATGGGAAGTAAGGTGCTTGAAGCAGCGAGAAGTTTATATTAAAAGTGTATGGCATATGTACAAGTAGGAAGAAAGGAGAGAAAATGGTTTCCAGTGAAAGTATGTCTGAACCAAGATTGTGTGATGTCACCATAGCTGTTTAGATTTTTATAGATAAGGTGATTATAGAGGTGAAAGCAAGAGTTTAGGAAAGAAGGGCTAGTATGAAGTCTTTAGGGATGAGAGGGCCAATGAAGTGCCAGATAATGTTAGCCGAAGATACAACACTGGTGACTGATTCCAGTAAGAAACTCCATAAGTTTGTGGCCAGTTTGGCAGAGTATATGAACGGAGAAAGTTTAGAGAAAATATGAATATGAATATGAGAGGGTATTGATTGAGAGGGTGAAGGCATGTACAGAGCATCAGATTGGGGAAGAGCAGTGTGGTTTCAAAAGTGGTAGAGGATGTGTGGATCAAGTGTTTGCTTTGAAGAATGTATGTGAGAAATACTTAGAAAAGCAAAGAGATTTGTATGTAGCATTTATTGATCTGGAGAAGGCATATGATAGAGTTGATAGAGATGCTCTGTGGAGGATATCAAGAGTATATGGTGTGGGAGGCAAGTTGTTAGAAGCAGTGAAAAGTTTTTATCAACGTATACATATTTATATACACACACAGACATGTACATATATACATATGTACATCAGTCATACTGTCTGCCTTTATTCATTCCCATCGCTATCCCGCCACACATGAAATAAAAACCCTTCCCCCCCCCTCCCCCATTTGCGCGAGGCAGAGCTAGGAAAAGACAACAAAGGCCACTTTCGTTCACACTCAGTCTCTAGTTGTCATGTAATAATGCACCAAAAGCTCAGCTCCCTTTCAACATCCAGACCCCAAAGAACTTTCCATGGTTTACCCCAGACGCTTCACAGGCCTTGGTTCAATCCATTGACAGCACGTCGACCCCGGTATACTATTTCGTTCCAATTCACTCTATTCCTTGCATGCCTTTCACCCTCCTGCATGTTCAGGCCCCGATCACTCAAAATCTTTTCCACTCCATCTTTCCACCTCAAATTTGGTCTCCCACTTCTCCTCGTTCCCTCCACCTATGGCACATATATCTTCTTGGTCAGTCTTTCCTCGCTCATTCTCTCCATGTGACCAAACCATTTCAAAACATCCTCTTCTGCTCTATCAACCACACTCTTTTTATTTCCACACATCTCTCTTACCCTCACATTACTTACCCGATCAAACCACCTCACACCACATATTGTCCTCAAACATCTCATTTCCAGCACATCCACCCTCCTCCGCACAACTCTATCTATGGCACACGCCTCGTAACCATACAACATTGTTGGAACCACTATTCCTTCAAACATACCCATTTTTGCCTTCCGAGATAGTGTTCTCGACTTCCAAACATTCTTCAAGGCTCCCAGAATTTTCACCCCCTCCCCCACCCTATGATTCACTTCTGCTTCCATGGTCCCATCTGCTGCCAGATCCACTCCCAGATATCTAATACACTTTACTTCCTCCAGTTTTTCTCCATTCAAACTTACCTCCCAACTGACTTGACCCTCAACCCTACTGTACCTAATAACCTTGCTCTTATTCACATTTACTCTTAGCTTTCTTCTTTCACAGACTTTACCAAACTCGGTCAACAGCTTCTGCAGTTTCTCACATGAATCAGCCACCAGCGCTGTATCATCAGCGAACAACAACTGACTCACTTCCCAAGCTCTCTCATCCACAACAGACTGCATACTTGCCCCACTTTTCAAAACCCTTGCATTCACCTCCCTAACAACCCCATTCATAAACAAATTAAGCAACCATGGAGACATCACACACCAATGCCGGAGACCTACATTCACTGAGAACCAATCACTTTCCTCTCTTCCTATACGTACACATGCCTTACATCCTCAATAGAAACTTTTCACTGCTTCTAACAACTTGCCTCCCGCACCATATATTCTTAATACCTTCCACTGAGCATCTCTACAAACTCTATCATTGCCTTCTCCAGATCCATACATGCTACATACAAATCCATTCGCTTTTCTAAGTATTTCTCACATACATTCTTCAAAGCAAACACCTAATCAACACATCCTCTACCACTTCTGAAACCACACTGCTCTTCCCCAATCTGATGCTCTGTACATGCCTTCACCCTCTCAATCAATACCCTCCCATATAAATTACCGGGAATACTCAACAAACTTATACCTCAGTAATTTGAGCACTCACTCTTATCCTCTATGCCTTTGTACAATGGCACTATGCCAGCATTCCGTCAATCCTCAGGCACCTCACGATGAATCATACATACATTAAATAACCTTACCAACCAGTCAACAATACAGTCATCCCTTTTTTTAATAAATTCCATTGTAATACCATCCAAACCTGGTGCCCTGCTGGCTTTCATCTTCCGCAAAGCTTTTATTACCTCTTCTCTGTTTACCAAATCATTTTCCCTAACACTCTCAGTTTGCATACCCCCTCGACCAAAACACTCTATATCTGCCAGTCTATCATCAAACACATTCAACATACCTCCATCTCCTTCTCACATCACCACTATTTGTTATCACCTCCTCATTAGCCCCGTTCACTGAAGTTCCTCTTTGCTCCCTTGTTTTACGCACTTTATGTACCTTCTTCCAAAATATCTTTTTATTCTTCCTATATATATATATATATATATATATATATATATATATATATATATATATATATATATATATATATATATATATATATATATATATATATATATATATATATATATATATATATATATATATATATATATATATATATATATATATATATATATAATCCATACACGACCATATATGTACATATACACAGACATATACATATATACACTTGTACATATCTATACTTGCTTGCCTTCATTCATTCCTCTCCCTACCCCACACTAAAGGATCCAACATCGTTATCCCCCAGCTTCAACGAGGTGCCGCTAGGAAAACAGGAAAAAAGGCCACATTCTTTCACATTTGGTCTCTAGCTGTCATGTGTATTGCACCGAAACCACATCTCCCTATTTACATCTAAGCCCAGCAGATCTTTCCATCGTTTACCCCCAGACGCTTCACATACCTTAATTTCAGTTCACTGACAGCACGTCGACACCGGTATACCACATCGTTCCAAATAGCACTATTCCTTGCACGCCTTTCACCTCTGTATGTTACGGCCCCGATTACTCAAAATGTTTTTCACTCCATCCTTCCACCTCCAATCTTGTGTCCCGCTTCTCTTTGTCCCTTACACCTCTAATACATATATCTTCTCTGTCAATCTTTCCTCACTCACTCTCTGCGTATGTCCAAACCATCTCAACAAACCCTCTTCTGCTCTCTCAAGCACTCTTTGTATTTCCACACATCTCAATCACCCTTTCATTACTTACTCGATCAAAACCACCTCACCGAACATATTGTCCTCACACGTTTGATTTCCAACATATCCACCCTGTTCCGTACAAACACATGCCTTGCAACCATGCAACATTGTTGGAACTACTATTCCTTCTAACAAACAAATTTTTGCTCTCCAAGATAACGTTCACTCCTTCCATAAATTCTTCATCGCTCCCAAAACCTTCGCCCTTCCACCACCCTGTGAGTCACTTCGGCTTTCAATATTCCATTGACTACTAATTCCACTCCCAGATATCTCAAACACTTCACTTCCTCCATCTTTTTTCCATTCAAACTTACATCCCAATTAACTTGTCCTTCCACCCTACTGAGCCTAATATCCTTGCTCGCATTCACATTTACTGAAGCAGGAGTTGTGGGATTATGTGATAGATTGTGAAAAAGTAAATTCTAGATTGATGTGGGTAGAACTGAAAGTGGACGGAGGAAGATGGGGGATTATTGATCCCTATGCATGAGAAGTCATGAGAAGAAACTTTAGTACACGAGACCGGTCTTAGTGATAGGTGATATGAATGCGAAAGTGAGTAATGTGGCAGTTAAGGGTATAACTGGCTTTCATGGGGTGTTCAGTGTTGTAAATGGAAATGAAGAACTTTTGGATCTGTGTGCTGAAAAAAGACTAGTGACTGGGAATACCTGGTTTAAAAAGATATATATATATATATATATATATATATATATATATATATATATATATATATATATATATATATATATATATATATATATATATATATATATATATATATATATATATGTAAGGCATGTGTACGTGTAGGAAGAGAGGAAAGTGATTGGTTCTCAGTGAATGTAGGTTTGCGGCAGGGGTGTGTGATGTCTCCATAGTTGTTTAATTTGTTTATGGATGGGGTTGTTAGGGAGGTAAATGCAAGAGTTTTGGAAAGAGGGGCAAGTATGAAGTCTGTTGGGGATGAGAGAGCTTGGGAAGTGAGTCAGTTGTTGTTCGCTGATGATACAGCGCTGGTGGCTGATTCATGTGAGAAACTGCAGAAGCTGGTGACTGAGTTTGGTAAAGTGTGTGGAAGAAGAAAGTTAAGAGTAAATGTGAATAAGAGCAAGGTTATTAGGTACAGTAGGGTTGAGGGTCAAGTCAATTGGGAGGTGAGTTTGAATGGAGAAAAACTGGAGGAAGTGAAGTGTTTTAGATATCTGGGAGTGGATCTGTCAGAGGATGGAACCATGGAAGCGGAAGTGGATCATAGGGTGGGGGAGGGGGCGAAAATTTTGGGAGCCTTGAAAAATGTGTGGAAGTCGAGAACATTATCTCGGAAAGCAAAAATGGGTATTATTGAAGG
The DNA here is from genome assembly GCF_036320965.1 of Panulirus ornatus. Lineage (NCBI taxonomy): Eukaryota > Metazoa > Arthropoda > Malacostraca > Decapoda > Palinuridae > Panulirus > Panulirus ornatus. Next base: position 26,296,663 of record NC_092236.1, read on the forward strand.
AATAGTGGTTCCAACAATGTTGTATGGTTGCGAGGCGTGGGCTATGGATAGAGTTGTGCGCAGGAGGATGGATGTGCTGGAAATGAGATGTTTGAGGACAATGTGTGGTGTGAGGTGGTTTGATCGAGTAAGTAACGTAAGGGTAAGAGAGATGTGTGGAAATAAAAAGAGCGTGGTTGAGAGAGCAGAAGAGGGTGTTTTGAAATGGTTTGGGCACATGGAGAGAATGAGTGAGGAAAGATTGACCAAGAGGATATATGTTTCGGAGGTGGAGGGAACGAGGAGAAGAGGGAGACCAAATTGGAGGTGGAAAGATGGAGTGAAAAAGATTTTGTGTGATCGGGGCCTGAACATGCAGGAGGGTGAAAGGAGGGCAAGGAGTAGAGTGAATTGGAGCGATGTGGTGTACAGGGGTTGACGTGCTGTCAGTGGATTGAATCAAGGCATGTGAAGCGTCTGGGGTAAACCATGGAAAGCTGTGTAGGTATGTATATTTGCGTGTGTGGACGTGTGTATGTACATGTGTATGGGGGGGGGGGGGTTGGGCCATTTCTTTCGTCTGTTTCCTTGCGCTACCTCACAAACGCGGGAGACAGCGACAAAGTAAAAAAAAAAAAAAAAAAAAAAAATATATATATATATATATATATATATATATATATATATATATATATATAATCCATACACGACCATATATGTACATATACACAGACATATACATATATACACTTGTACATATCTATACTTGCTTGCCTTCATTCATTCCTCTCCCTACCCCACACTAAAGGATCCAACATCGTTATCCCCCAGCTTCAACGAGGTGCCGCTAGGAAAACAGGAAAAAAGGCCACATTCTTTCACATTTGGTCTCTAGCTGTCATGTGTATTGCACCGAAACCACATCTCCCTATTTATATCTAAGCCCAGCAGATCTTTCCATCGTTTACCCCCAGACGTTTCACATACCTTAATTTCAGTTCACTGACAGCACGTCGACACCGGTATACCACATCGTTCCAAATAGCACTATTCCTTGCACGCCTTTCACCTCTGTATGTTACGGCTCCGATTACTCAAAATGTTTTTCACTCCATCCTTCCACCTCCAATCTGGTGTCCCGCTTCTCTTTGTCCCTTACACCTCTAACACATATATTTTTTCTGTCAATCTTTCCTCACTCACTCTCTGCATATGTCCAAATCATCTCAACAAACCCTCTTCTGCTCTCTCAAGCACTCTTTGTATTTCCACACATCTCAATCACCCTTTCATTACTTACTCGATCAAAACCACCTCACCGAACATATTGTCCTCACACGTTTGATTTCCAACATATCCACCCTGTTCCGTACAAACACATGCCTTGCAACCATGCAACATTGTTGGAACTACTATTCCTTCTAACAAACAAATTTTTGCTCTCCAAGATAACGTTCACTCCTTCCATAAATTCTTCATCGCTCCCAAAACCTTCGCCCTTCCACCACCCTGTGAGTCACTTCGGCTTTCAATATTCCATTGACTACTAATTCCACTCCCAGATATCTCAAACACTTCACTTCCTCCATCTTTTTTCCATTCAAACTTACATCCCAATTAACTTGTCCTTCCACCCTACTGAGCCTAATATCCTTGCTCGCATTCACATTTACTGAAGCAGGAGTTGTGGGATTATGTGATAGATTGTGAAAAAGTAAATTCTAGATTGATGTGGGTAGAACTGAAAGTGGACGGAGGAAGATGGGGGATTATTGATCCCTATGCATGAGAAGTCATGAGAAGAAACTTTAGTACACGAGACCGGTCTTAGTGATAGGTGATATGAATGCGAAAGTGAGTAATGTGGCAGTTAAGGGTATAACTGGCTTTCATGGGGTGTTCAGTGTTGTAAATGGAAATGAAGAACTTTTGGATCTGTGTGCTGAAAAAAGACTAGTGACTGGGAATACTTGGTTTAAAAAGATATATATATATATATATATATATATATATATATATATATATATATATATATATATATATATATATATATATATATATATATATATATATATATATATATATATATATATATATATATATATATATATATATATATATATATATATATATATATGTAAGGCATGTGTACGTGTAGGAAGAGAGGAAAGTGATTGGTTCTCAGTGAATGTAGGTTTGCGGCAGGGGTGTGTGATGTCTCCATAGTTGTTTAATTTGTTTATGGATGGGGTTGTTAGGGAGGTAAATGCAAGAGTTTTGGAAAGAGGGGCAAGTATGAAGTCTGTTGGGGATGAGAGAGCTTGGGAAGTGAGTCAGTTGTTGTTCGCTGATGATACAGCGCTGGTGGCGGATTCATGTGAGAAACTGCAGAAGCTGGTGACGGAGTTTGGTAAAGTGTGTGGAAGAAGAAAGTTAAGAGTAAATGTGAATAAGAGCAAGGTTATTAGGTACAGTAGGGTTGAGGGTCAAGTCAATTGGGAGGTGAGTTTGAATGGAGAAAAACTGGAGGAAGTGAAGTGTTTTAGATATCTGGGAGTGGATCTGTCAGCGGATGGAACCATGGAAGCGGAAGTGGATCATAGGGTGGGGGAGGGGGCGAAAATTTTGGGAGCCTTGAAAAATGTGTGGAAGTCGAGAACATTATCTCGGAAAGCAAAAATGGGTATGTTTGAAGGAATAGTGGTTCCAACAATGTTGTATGGTTGCGAGGCGTGGGCTATGGATAGAGTTGTGCGCAGGAGGATGGATGTGCTGGAAATGAGATGTTTGAGGACAATGTGTGGTGTGAGGTGGTTTGATCGAGTAAGTAACGTAAGGGTAAGAGAGATGTGTGGAAATAAAAAGAGCGTGGTTGAGAGAGCAGAAGAGGGTGTTTTGAAATGGTTTGGGCACATGGAGAGAATGAGTGAGGAAAGATTGACCAAGAGGATATATGTGTCGGAGGTGGAGGGAACGAGGAGAAGAGGGAGACCAAATTGGAGGTGGAAAGATGGAGTGAAAAGGATTTTGTGTGATCGGGGCCTGAACATGCAGGAGGGTGAAAGGAGGGCAAGGTATAGAGTGAATTGGAGCGATGTGGTATACAGGGGTTGACGTGCTGTCAGTGGATTGAATCAAGGCATGTGAAGCGTCTGGGGTAAACCATGGAAAGCTGTGTAGGTATGTATATTTGCGTGTGTGGACGTATGTATATACATGTGTATGGGGGGGGGGTTGGGCCATTTCTTTCGTCTGTTTCCTGGCGCTACCTCGCAAACGCGGGAGACAGCGACAAAGTATAATAAATATAAATAAATGAATATATATATATATATATATATATATATATATATATATATATATATATATATATATATATATATATATATATATATATATATATATATATATATATATTTGTGTGATCGGGGCCTGAACATGCAGGAAGGTGAAAGGAGGGCAAGGAATAGAGTGAATTGGAGCGATGTGGTATACCGGGGTTGACGTGCTGTCAGTGGATTGAATCAAGGCCTGTGAAGCGTCTGGGGTAAACCATGGAAGGCTGTGTAGGTATGTATATTTGCGTGTGTGGACGTATGTATATACATGTGTATGGGGGGGGTTGGGCCATTTCTTTCGTCTGTTTCCTTGCGCTACCTCGCAAACGCGGGAGACAGCGACAAAGTATAATAAATAGAATATAGATATAATATATATATATATATATATATATATATATATATATATATATATATATATATATATATATATATATATATATATATATATATATATATATATATATATATGTGCGTATGTATGTGTGTGTGTGTGTGTGTATGTGTATATATATATATGTATATATATATATTATCCCTGGGGATAGGGGTGAGAGAATACTTCCCACGCATTATTCGCGTGTCGTAGAAGGCGACTAGAGGGGACGGGAGCGGGGGGCCAGAAATCCTCCCCTCCTTGTATTTTTTTAACTTTCTAAAATGGGAAACAGAAGAAGGAGTCACGCGGGGAGTGCTCATCCTCCTCGAAGGCTCAGATTGGGGTGCCTAAATGTGTGTGGATGTAACCAAGATGTGAGAAAAGGAGAGATAGGTAATATGTTTGAGGAAAGGAACCTGGATGTTTTGGCTCTGAGTGAAACGAAGCTCAAGGGTAAAGGGGAAGAGTGGTTTGGGAATGTCTTGGGAGTAAAGTCAGGGGTTAGTGAGAGGACAAGAGCAAGGGAAGGAGTAGCAGTACTCCTGAAACAGGAGTTGTGGGAGTATGTGATAGAATGTAAGAAAGTAAATTCTCGATTAATATGGGTAAAACTGAAAGTTGATGGAGAGAGATGGGTCATTATTGGTGCATATGCACCTGGGCATGAGAAGAAAGATCATGAGAGTCAAGTGTTTTAGGAGCAGCTGAATGAGTGTGTTAGTGTTTTTGATGCACGAGACCGGGTTATAGTGATGGGTGATTTGAATGCAAAGGTGAGTAATGTGGCAGTTGAGGGAATAATTGGTATACATGGGGTGTTCAGTGTTGTAAATGGAAATGGTGAAGAGCTTGTAAATTTATGTGCTGAAAAAGGACTGATGATTGGAAATACCTGGTTTAAAAAGCGAGATATGCATAAGTATACTTATGTAAGTAGGAGAGATGGCCAGATTGAATTACGTGTTAATTGACAGGCGCGCGAAAGAGAGACTTTTGGATGTTAATGTGCTGAGAGGTGCAACTGGAGGGATGTCTGATCATTAACTTGTGGAGGCTAAGGTGAAGATTTGTATGGGTTTTCAGAAAAGAAGAGTGAATGTTGGGGTGAAGAGGGTGGTGAGAGTAAGTGAGCTTGGGAAGGAGACTTGTGTGAGGAAGTACCAGGAGAGACTGAGTACAGAATGGAAAAAGGTGAGAACAATGGAAGTAAGGGGAGTGGGGGAGGAATGGAATGTATTTAGGGAATCAGTGATGGATTGCGCAAAAGATGCTTGTGGCATGAGAAGAGTGGGAGGTGGGTTGATTAGAAAGGGTAGTGAGTGGTGGGATGAAGAAATAAGAGTATTAGTGAAAGAGAAGAGAGAGGCATTTGGACGATTTTTGCAGGGAAAAAATGCAATTGAGTGGGAGATGTATAAAAGAAAGAGACAGGAGGTCAAGAGAAAGGTGCAAGACGTGAAAAAAGGGCAAATGAGAGTTGGGGTGAGAGAGTATCATTAGATTTTAGGGAGAATAAAAAGATGTTCTGGAAGGAGGTAAATAAAGTGCGTAAGACAAGGGAGCAAATGGGAACTTCAGTGAAGGGCGCAAATGGGGAGGTGATAACAAGTAGTGGTGATGTGAGAAGGAGATGGAATGAGTATTTTGAAGGTTTGTTGAATGTGTTTGTTGATAGAGTGGCAGATATAGGGTGTTTTGGTCGAGGTGGTGTGCAAAGTGAGAGGGTTAGGGAAAATGATTTGTTAAACAGAGAAGAGGTAGTAAAAGCTTTGCGGAAGATGAAAGCCGGCAAGGCAGCAGGTTTGGATGGTATTGCAGTGGAATTTATTAAAAAAGGGGGTGACTGTATTGTTGACTGGTTGGTAAGGTTATTTAATGTATGTATGACTCATGGTGAGGTGCCTGAGGATTGGCGGAATGCGTGCATAGTGCCATTGTACAAAGGCAAAGGGGATAAGAGTGAGTGCTCAAATTAGAGAGGTATAAGTTAGTTGAGTATTCCTGGTAAATTATATGGGAGGGTATTGATTGAGAGGGTGAAGGCATGTACAGAGCATCAGATTGAGGAAGAGCAGTGTGGTTTCAGAAGTGGTAGAGGATGTGTGGATCAGGTGTTTGCTTTGAAGAATGTATGTGAGAAATACTTAGAAAAGCAAATGGATTTGTATATAGCATTTATGGATCTGGAGAAGGCATATGATAGAGTTGACAGAGATGCTCTGTGGAAGGTATTAAGAATATATGGTGTGGGAGGCAAGTTGTTAGAAGCAGTGAAAAGTTTTTATCGAGGATGTAAGGCATGTGTACGTGTAGGAAGAGAGGAAAGTGACTGGTTCTCAGTGAATGTAGGTTTGCGGCAGGGGTGTGTGATGTCTCCCTGGTTGTTTGATTTGTTTAAGGATGGGGTTGTTAGGGAGGTGAATGCAAGAGTTTTTGAAAGAGGGCCAAGTATGAAGTCTGTTGAGGATGAGAGAGCTTGGGAAGTGAGTCAGTTGTTGTTCGCTGATGATACAGCGCTGGTGGCTGATTCATGTGAGAAACTGCAGAAGCTGGTGACTGAGTTTGGTAAAGTGTGTGGAAGAAGAAAGTTAAGAGTAAATGTGAATAAGAGCAAGGTTATTAGGTACAGTAGGGTTGAGGGTCAAATCAATTGGGAGGTGAGTTTGAATGGAGAAAAACTGGAGGAAGTGAAGTGTTTTAGATATCTGGGAGTGGATCTGGCAGCTGATGGAACAATGGAAGCGGAAGTGGATCATAGGGTGGGGGAGGTGGCGAAAATTCTGGGAGCCTTGAAGAATGTGTGGAAGTCGAGAACATTATCTCGGAAAGCAAAAATGGGTATGTTTCAAGGAATAGTGGTTCCAACAATGTTGTATGGTTGCGAGGCGTGGGCTATGGATAGAGTTGTGTGCAGGAGGATGGATGTGCTGGAAATGAGATGTTTGAGGACAATGTGTGGTGTGAGGTGGTTTGGTCGAGTAAGTAACGTAAGGGTAAGAGAGATGTGTGGAAATAAAAAGAGCGTGGTTGAGAGAGCAGAAGAGGGTGTTTTGAAATGGTTTGGGCACATGGAGAGAATGAGTGATGAAAGATTGACCAAGAGGATATATATGTCGGAGGTGGAGGGAACGAGGAGAAGAGGGAGACCAAATTGGAGGTGGAAAGATGGAGTGAAAAAGATTTTGTGTGTTCGGGGCCTGAACATGCAGGAGGGTGAAAGGAGGGCAAGTAATAGAGTGAATTGGAGCGATGTGGTATACCGGGGTTGACGTGCTGTCAGTGGATTGAATCAAGGCATGTGAAGCGTCTGGGGTAAACCATGGAAAGCTGTGGAGGTAAGTATATTTGCTTGTGTGGACGTATGTATATACATGTTTATGGGGGAGGGGGGGTTGGGCCATTTCTTTCGTCTGTTTTCTTGCCCTACCTCGCAAACGCGGGAGACATCGACAAAGCAAAAAAAAAAAAAAAAAAAATATATATATATATATATATATATATATATATATATATATATATATATATATATATATATATATATATATATATATATATATATATATATATGGGTGGTGGGAGAAGTGAGAGGGGTAGAGACAATGGTTTGGTAAAGAAAGAAGAGGTAGTAAAAGATTTGCGGAAGATGAAATCCGGCAAGGCAACGGATTTGGAAACTATTGCAGTGGAATTTGCTAATAAAGGGGGTGACTGTGTTGTTGATTGGTTGGTAAGGATATTCAGCGGATGTATGGACCATGGTGAAGTGCCTGACGATTGGCGGAATGCATGCATAGTGCCGTTGTACAAAGAAAAAGGGGATAAAGGTGACTGTTCAAGCTACAGAGGCATAATTTTGTTGAGTATTCCTGGAAAAATATATGGGAGCGTATTGATGGAGAGGGTGAAGGCATGTACAGAGCGTCAGATTGGGTTAGAGCACTGTGGTTTCCGAAGTGGTGGAGGATGTACGGATCAGGTGTTTGCTTTGAAGAATGTGTGTGAGAAATATTTAGAAAAACAGATGGATTTGTATATTACATTTATGGATCAGGAGAAAGCGTTGATAGAGATGCTTTGTGGAAGGTTTTAAGAGTATATGGTGTGGGAAGCAAGTTGCTAGAAGCAGTGAAAAGTTTTTACCAAGTATGTAAGGCATGTGTACGAGTAGGAAGAGAGGAGATTCAATGGTCCCAAGAGAATGTCAGTCTCCGGCAGGGGTGTGTGATGTCCCCATGATTGTTTAATTTCTTTATGGATGGGGTGGTTAGGGAGGTAAATGCAACAGTTTTTGAGAGAGGGGTGGGTTTACAGTCTGTTGGGGATGAGAGGGCCTGGGAAGTGAGTCAGTTGTTGTTCGCCGATGATACAGCTCTAGTGGCTGATTCCTGTGAGAAACTGCAGAAACTGGTGACTGAGTTTGAAAAAAGTGTGTGAAAGGAGAAAGTTGAGAGTAAATGTGAACAAGAGCAAAGTTATCAGTTTCAGTAGGGCTGAGGGACAAGTTAACTGGGATGTAAGTTTGAATAGGAAAAAATTGGGGGAAGTGATGTGTTTTAGATATCTAGGAGTGGACTTAGCAGTGGATGAAACCATGGAAGCGGACGTGAGTCTCATGGTGGGAGAGGGGCGAAGGTTCTAGGAGCGGTGAAGAATGCGTGGAAAGAGAGAACGTTATCTTGGAGAGCAAAAATGAGTATGTTTGGATAAACAGTAGTTCCAACATTGTTATACGGTTGCAAGGCATGGGCTACAGATTGGGTTGTGGGGAGGAGGGTGGATGTGTTGGAAATGAAATGTTTGAGGACAATATATGTTGGGAAGTGGTTTGATCGAGTAAGTAATGAAAGGGTAAGAGAGATGTAAGAGAGATGGTGGAAATATAGAGTGTGGCTGAGAGAACAGAAGAGGGTGTGTTGAAATGGTTTAGACATATGGAGAGAATGAGTGAAGAAAGATTGATAAAGAGGATATATGTGGTAGAGGTATAGGGAATAAGGAGAAGCCGGAGATCAAATTGGAGGTGGAAGGATGGTCTGAAAAAGATTTTGAGCAATCAGGGATTGAACATACATGAGAGTGAGAGGTGTGCAGGGATTAGTGAAATGGAAAGATGTGATATACCGGGGTCGACCTGCTGTCAGTGGACTGAACCAGGTCATGTGAAGCGTCTGGGGTAAACCATGGAAAGGTCTGTGGAGTCTGGTTGTGGACAGGGAGCTTTGGTTTCGATGGATTGCACATGAGAGCTAGAGACTGAGTGTTAGCGAATGTGACCTTCTTACCTGTTTCCCTGTCGCTGCCTAACTGGAGGAAGGGGGTAGTGCTATTTCGTGTATGGCAGGATATTGACGGGAATTGGTGAGGGGAGCAAGTATGGATATGTATATGTGTATATATGTATATGTCTGTGTATGCATATGTAGGCGTGTATATGTATGTATATGTTCGTGTGTGTGCGTTTATGTATATACGTGTGTACGTGGGTGGGTTGGGCCATGCCTCGCGTATTTCTTTGCGCTACTGCGCTAACGCGGGAGACGGTAGTTAAGTATAACAAAAAATAATGCTAATAGAGGGTGAGAGGGTTAGGGAAAATGATTTGCTAAACAGAGAAGAGGTAGTAAAAGCATTGCGGAAGATGAAAGCCGGCAAGGCAGCAGGTTTGGATGGTATTGCAGTGGAATTTATTAAAAAAGGGGGTGACTGTATTGTTGACTGGTTGGTAAGGTTATTTAATGTATGTATGATTCATGGTGAGTTGCCTGAGGGTTCGCGGAATGCTTGCATAGTGCCATTGTACAAAGGCAAAGGGGATAAGAGTGAGTGCTCAAATTACAGAGGTATAAGTTTGTTGAGTATTCCTGGTAAATTATATGGGAGGGTATTGATTGAGAGGGTGAAGGCATGTACAGAGCATCAGATTGGGGAAGAGCAGTGTGGTTTCAGAAATGGTTGAGGATGTGTGGATCAGGTGTTTGCTTTGAAGAATGTATGTAAGAAATACTTAGAAAAGCAAATGGATTTGTATATAGCATTTATGGATCTGGAGAAGGTATATGATAGAGTTGATGGAGATGCTGTGTGGAAGGTATTAAGAATATATGGTGTGGGAGGCAAGTTTTTAGAAGCAGTGAAAAGTTTTTATCGAGGATGTAAGGCATGTGTACGTGTAGGAAGAGTGGAAAGTGATTGGCACTCAGTGAATGTAGGTTTGCGGCAGGGGTGTGTGATGTCTCCATGGTTGTTTAATTTGTTTATGGATAGAGTTGTTAGGGAGGTGAATGCAAGAGTTTTGGAAAGATGGGCAAGTATGAAGTCTGTTGGGGATGAGAGAGCTTGGGAAGTGAGTCAGTTGTTGTTCGCTGATGATACAGCGCTGGTGGCTGATTCATGTGAGAAACTGCAGAAGCTGGTGACTGAGTTTGGTAAAGTGTGTGAAAGAAGAAAGTTAAGAGTAAATGTGAATAAGAGCAAGGTTATTAGGTACAGTAGGGTTGAGGGTCAAGTCAATTGGGAGGTAAGTTTGAATGGAGATAAACTGGAGGAAGTAGAGTGTTTTAGATATCTGGGAGTGGACCTGGCAGCGGATGGACCCATGGAAGCGGAAGTAAATCATAGGGTGGGGGAGGGGACGAAAATCCTGGGAGCCTTGAAGATTGTGTGGAAGTCGAGAACATTATCTCCGAAAGCAAAAATGGGTATGTTTGAAGGAATAGTGGTTCCATCAATGTTGTATGGTTGCGAGGCGTGGGCTATGGATAGAGTTGTGCGCAGGAGGATGGATGTGCCGGAAATGAGATGTTTGAGGACGATATATGGTATGAGGTGGTTTGATCGAGTAAGTAATGTAAGGGTAAGAGAGATGTAAGAGAGATGGTGGAAATATAGAGTGTGGCTGAGAGAACAGAAGAGGGTGTGTTGAAATGGTTTAGACATATGGAGAGAATGAGTGAAGAAAGATTGATAAAGAGGATATATGTGGTAGAGGTATAGGGAATAAGGAGAAGCCGGAGATCAAATTGGAGGTGGAAGGATGGTCTGAAAAAGATTTTGAGCAATCAGGGATTGAACATACATGAGAGTGAGAGGTGTGCAGGGATTAGTGAAATGGAAAGATGTGATATACCGGGGTCGACCTGCTGTCAGTGGACTGAACCAGGTCATGTGAAGCGTCTGGGGTAAACCATGGAAAGGTCTGTGGAGTCTGGTTGTGGACAGGGAGCTTTGGTTTCGATGGATTGCACATGAGAGCTAGAGACTGAGTGTTAGCGAATGTGACCTTCTTACCTGTTTCCCTGTCGCTGCCTAACTGGAGGAAGGGGGTAGTGCTATTTCGTGTATGGCAGGATATTGACGGGAATTGGTGAGGGGAGCAAGTATGGATATGTATATGTGTATATATGTATATGTCTGTGTATGCATATGTAGGCGTGTATATGTATGTATATGTTCGTGTGTGTGCGTTTATGTATATACGTGTGTACGTGGGTGGGTTGGGCCATGCCTCGCGTATTTCTTTGCGCTACTGCGCTAACGCGGGAGACGGTAGTTAAGTATAACAAAAAATAATGCTAATAGAGGGTGAGAGGGTTAGGGAAAATGATTTGCTAAACAGAGAAGAGGTAGTAAAAGCATTGCGGAAGATGAAAGCCGGCAAGGCAGCAGGTTTGGATGGTATTGCAGTGGAATTTATTAAAAAAGGGGGTGACTGTATTGTTGACTGGTTGGTAAGGTTATTTAATGTATGTATGATTCATGGTGAGTTGCCTGAGGGTTCGCGGAATGCTTGCATAGTGCCATTGTACAAAGGCAAAGGGGATAAGAGTGAGTGCTCAAATTACAGAGGTATAAGTTTGTTGAGTATTCCTGGTAAATTATATGGGAGGGTATTGATTGAGAGGGTGAAGGCATGTACAGAGCATCAGATTGGGGAAGAGCAGTGTGGTTTCAGAAATGGTTGAGGATGTGTGGATCAGGTGTTTGCTTTGAAGAATGTATGTAAGAAATACTTAGAAAAGCAAATGGATTTGTATATAGCATTTATGGATCTGGAGAAGGTATATGATAGAGTTGATGGAGATGCTGTGTGGAAGGTATTAAGAATATATGGTGTGGGAGGCAAGTTTTTAGAAGCAGTGAAAAGTTTTTATCGAGGATGTAAGGCATGTGTACGTGTAGGAAGAGTGGAAAGTGATTGGCACTCAGTGAATGTAGGTTTGCGGCAGGGGTGTGTGATGTCTCCATGGTTGTTTAATTTGTTTATGGATAGAGTTGTTAGGGAGGTGAATGCAAGAGTTTTGGAAAGATGGGCAAGTATGAAGTCTGTTGGGGATGAGAGAGCTTGGGAAGTGAGTCAGTTGTTGTTCGCTGATGATACAGCGCTGGTGGCTGATTCATGTGAGAAACTGCAGAAGCTGGTGACTGAGTTTGGTAAAGTGTGTGAAAGAAGAAAGTTAAGAGTAAATGTGAATAAGAGCAAGGTTATTAGGTACAGTAGGGTTGAGGGTCAAGTCAATTGGGAGGTAAGTTTGAATGGAGATAAACTGGAGGAAGTAGAGTGTTTTAGATATCTGGGAGTGGACCTGGCAGCGGATGGACCCATGGAAGCGGAAGTAAATCATAGGGTGGGGGAGGGGACGAAAATCCTGGGAGCCTTGAAGATTGTGTGGAAGTCGAGAACATTATCTCCGAAAGCAAAAATGGGTATGTTTGAAGGAATAGTGGTTCCATCAATGTTGTATGGTTGCGAGGCGTGGGCTATGGATAGAGTTGTGCGCAGGAGGATGGATGTGCCGGAAATGAGATGTTTGAGGACGATATATGGTATGAGGTGGTTTGATCGAGTAAGTAATGTAAGGGTAAGAGAGATGTGTGGAAATAAAAAGAGTGTGGTTGAGAAAGCGGAGGAGGGAGTTTTGAAATGGTTTGGGCACATGGAGAGAATGACTGAGGAAAGATTGACCAAGAGGATATATGTGTCGGAGAAGGAGGGAACGAGGAGAAGTGGGAAACCAAGTTGGAAATGGAAAGATTGAATGAAGAAGATTTTGAGTGATCGGGGCCTGAACATGCAGGAGGGTGAAAGGCGGGCAAGGAAGAGAGTGAATTGGATCGATGTGTTATACCGGGGTCGACGTGCTGTCAATGGATTGAATCAAGGCATATGAAGCGTCTGGGGTAAACCATGGAAAGTTCTGTGGGGCCTGGATGTGGAAAAGGAGCTGTGGTTTCGGGCATTATTGCCTGACAGCTGGAGACTGAGTGTAAGCGAATGGGACCTTTGTTGTCTTTTCCTAGCGCTGCCTCGCGCACGTGAGAGGGGAGGGGGATGTTATTCCGTGTGTGCCGGGGTGGCGATGGGGGTGAGTAGGGGCAACAGTGTGAATTCTGTGCAAGTGTGTATATGTGTGTGTCTGTGTGTGTCTATATGTGTGTAAGTTGGGATGTGTAGGAGTGTATGTTTCCGTGTGTGGACGTGTGTGTGTGTGTGTGTGTGTGCTTGTGTTTGGGGGTGGGTTGGGCCATTCTTTCGCCTGTTTTCCTTGCGCTACCTCGCAGGCGCGGGAGACAGCGACAAGCAAAATAAATAAATAAATAAATATATATATATATATTATCCCTGGGGATAGGGGAGAAAGAATACTTCCCACGTATTCCCTGCGTGTCGTAGAAGGCGACTAAAAGGGGAGGGAGCGGGGGGCTGGAAATCCTCCCCTCTCACTTTTTTTTTTAATTTCCAAAAGAGGGAACAGAGAAGGGGCCCAGGTGAGGATATTCCCTCAAGGGCCTAGTCCTCTGTTCTCAACGCTACCTCGCTAATGCGGGAAATGGCGAATAGTATGAAAGAAAGAAAGAAAAGAATATATATATATATATATATATATATATATATATATATATATATATATATATATATATATATATATATATATATATATATATATATATATATATATATATATATATATATATATATATATATATATATATATATATATATATATATATATTCCTATGAGTCCACGGGGAAAGTGAAACACGAAAAGTTCCCAAGTGCACTTTCGTGTAATAATCACATCATCAGCGGAGAAACAAGAGAGAAATATAGCAGCCAGTTGATATACTTCGAAGAGACGAAGCTAGGACGCCATTTGGTAAACATGTGATTGTCCAAAACATACAACCAGCGTTCATAAACTTATCATTTTACAAATCTTATCAACAATAAAGTTATCTAATTTTTATAGACCATCACTAATATTAAGATTATAATTCTCTGTGTATTTAATAATAGAAGATTCAATGATATTTCTCTTGGTAATAGAGTTAGAGTTAATAACTGAGATAGCGTTACTCCAGTCAATACAATGATCATAGTTTTTAACATGATTAAACAAGCATTTGATTCTTGTCCCGTTTTTATACTATATTCATGTTGGTTAAGTCTAACAGAAAGATCCTTACCAGTCTGACCAACATAAAATATATCACAGTTTCCACAAGGTACTTTATAGATGCAACCAAGAGAATTTTCTGGTGAATTCCTGATTAAGATATTCTTTATAGTATCATTTTTGCTAAAGGCAACATTTACATTAAAGTTTTTAAGCAACATGGGAAACAAAGTGAAATTATTATTAGAAAAGAGAACTAAAAGATTCTTGGTGTCAATGGGAGGTCTGGGCTCAACTCTATAAAATTATTTCTTGGCTAACTTAAGGGTTTTATCAGTGAAAGATCTAGGGTACTTTAACTTAGATCCAATAGAATATATCTTCTCAAACTCATCAATAAACTCTGGGCTGCAAATACGTAATGCCCTAAGGAACATAGATTGAAATGATGATAATTTAACTCTGTCATGTTGAGATGAGTAATAATGGATATATGAGCATATTTTTGGGTGTTTTCTGTATATGGTAAACTTAATTTTGTTTCCTTGTCTATGGATCATGCAATCTAAAATTGGTAACATACTATTATTTTCATTTTCTACAGTAAATTTGATGGAAGTTACTAAATTGTTAAGTAAGAGGAGAAATATTTGTAAATTTTCATTTGTTGGCCAAACACAGAGAACATCATCCACATACCTAAACTAAATTGCATTAGAAGGTAAGATATCCTTTAGTAATTTTGTTTCAAAAAATTCCATATAAAGATTACTTATTACAGGTGAAAGAGGGTTACCCATTGGCATACCAAATTTTTGAGCATCATAATCTCCATTAAATTGAAATACACAGTCTTTTATACACAATTTTATCAGTTCAATGAAATTAGACTTTGAAACAGGTAAATGAATATCATCCAAGACCTCAAATAAATATTCTAAAAGGTCATCAACTGGAACTTTAGTGAAAAGTGAGGAAACATTAAAGCTAACTAGTTTGAAATGAAAATTAACATTGATATTGTTTAGCTTGTTGACTAAATCTACATTGTTCATGATATTAGAATTTGTTACCTTACCCACTAAATGGCTTAATAAAGAAACTAACCATTTTGACAGTTTATATGTGATGGAGCCTACTGAACTCAATATAGGTCTTGCTGGAAAATTCTGTTTATGTGTTTTGATAAGTCCATACATATATGGCAATGAAGGGGACAAAGATGACAAACTTTTGATAAGAGGAAGGTTACCTTTGAACAACAACTTCATTTCTTTATGGAAGTGAGAATTAACAGTTTCTAAGGGATTTTACTAAGTTTAGAAAATGTTGTGTTATCATTTAGAAGATCATTCATTTTAGATAGATAGTTACTTTTGTCTAAAATCACAACAGTGTTATCCTTATCTGCTTTAGTAATATGTATATCCTTTTCTTTTTTTAAGGTGTTAATAGCTCTTATGAATCTTTTAGGGCAATTAGCTTCCACTGGTTTTGACAAACTGGCATACACTAAACCCTTACATATATTAATATCATCATTACTTGAATTACTGTATTTTTTCTAAATTACAAAAAACTTTGTGACATCAACACAGCTGGCTTCTCTGTTAGAGCACACAAAAGTTAAACCATAGCCTAATGCACACAAGGAATCTTTATGTAGTTGTTTATTAGACAGGTTTACCACAAAAGATTGGTTTGTGTTCTTGGTCCAGTCGCTGTTTTCAATAAGATGGTCCAACTTATGATATAGTGACACTTTTAGCCTATTGCGTTCTTTCCTTAATTCATCATAGTAATAGTCCAACATCCGGTTCTTCCAGTGTGTCGGTATTGCCATATGAAAGGCACGTTTCTTCTCTCTTGAAATGCGAAAAGCCTCCTCCATTTCAAGTTTCTTTAATTCAATGTTTTTCTTTAAATTAATATTTTGAAAACCCACCAATGTATGCTCATATATCCATTATTATTCATCTCAACATGACAGAGTTAAATCATCATCATTCCAATCTATGTTCCTTAGGGCATTACGTATTTGCAGTCCAGAGTTTATTGATGATGAGTTTGAGAAGATATATTCTATTGAATCTAAGTTAAAGTACCCTAGATCTTTCATTGATAAATCCCTTAAGTTAGCAAAGAAATCATTTTATAGAGTTGAGCCCAGACCTCCCATTGATACCAAGAGTCTTTTAGTTCTCCCTTCTAATAATAATTTCACTTTGCTTCCCATGTTGCTTAAATCCTTTAATGTAAAAGTTGCCTTTAGCAACAATAATATTATAAAGAATATCTTAATCAGGAATTCACCAGAAAATTCTCTTGGTTGCATCTATAAAGTGCCTTGTGGAAACTGATAAATTTTATGTTGGTCAGACTGGTAAGGATCTTTCTGTTAGACTTAAGCAACATAAATATAGCATAAGAATGGGACAAGAATCAAATGCCTTGTTTAATCATGTTAAAAACTATGATCATTGTATAGACTGGAGTAACGCCATCTTATTTATCAACTCTAACTCTATCACCAAGGGAAATATCATTGAATCTTCTATCATTAAATACACAAAGAATTATAATCTTAATATTAGTGATGGTCTATACAAATTAGATAACTTTATTGTTGATAAGATTTGTAAAATGATAAGTTTATGAACGCTCGTTGTATGTTTTGGACAATCACATGTTTACCAAATGGCGTCCTAGCTTCGTCTCTTCGACGTATTTCAACTGACTGTTATATTTCTCTCTTGTGTCTCCCCTGATGATGTGATTATTACACGAAAATGCACTTGGGAACTTTTCGTGTTTCATTTTCCCCGTGGACTCATAGGAATATCTTGATCACGCACAAAATTGTGATCCTTTCCAATATGGATTCCAAACGGTTCTTCCATTACTTCTCTATAAGCTGTCCTGGACTTTCTCGTTCCGTTACTGCTTTCTGCAAATCGCTAATCAAGGCTCACCAACTGAAGTTACGATTTGAATTCCTTCGGAAATGCCTTGATGAACAAGTGATGCCAAGATCTGTCCTACCTCAACGTTCGTTATAGATGTCTGGTCGACAATTTGACCAATTTCAAAATATTATTCGAAAGAAAAACATTGAATTAAAGAAACTTGAAATGGAGGAGGCTTTTCGCATTTCAAGAGAGAAAAAACTTGCCTTTCAAATGGCAATACCGACGCACTGGAAGAACCGGATGTTGGACTATTGCTATGATAAATTAAGGAAAGAACGCAATAGGCTACAAGTGTCACTAAATCGTAAGTTGGACCATCTTATTGAAAATAGTGACTGGATCAAGAACAAAAAAACCCATCTTTTGAGGTAAACCTGTCTAATAAAGAACTAGATAAAGATTCCTTGTGTGCATTAGGCTATGGTTTAACTTTTGTGTGCTCTAACAGAGAAGCAAGCTGTGTTGATGACACAAAGTCTTTTTTGTAATTTAGAAAAAATACAGTAATTCAAGTGATGATGATATTAAAATCTGTAAGGGTTTAGTGTATGCTTCAAAACCAGTGGGAGCTAATTGCCCTAAAAGATTCATAAGAGCTATTTAAACCTTAAAAAATGAAAAGGATATACATATTACTAAAGCAGATAAGGCTAACACTGTTGTGATTTTATACGAAAGTAACTATTCATCTAAAATGAATGATCTTATAAATGATAACACAACATATTCTAAACTTATTTTTCACTAAATTTCCAGTTGATGACCTTTTAGAATATTTATTTGAAGTCCTGGATGATATTCATTTATCTGTTTCAAAGTCTAATTTCATTGAACTGATAAAATTGTGTATAAAAGTCTGTGTATTTCAATTTAATGAAGATTATTATGCTCAAAAATTTGGTATGGCAATGGGTAACCCTCTTTCACCTGTACTACGTAATCTTTACATGGAATTTTTTTAAACAAAATTACTAAAGGATATCTTACCTTCTAATGCAATTTGGTTTAGGTATATAGATAATGTTCTCTGTGTTTGGCCAACAAATGAAAATTTACAAATATTTCTCCCCTTACTTAACAGTTCAGTACCTTCCATCATATTTACTGTAGAAAATGAAAATAATGGTATGTTACCATTTTTAGATTGCATGATCCATAGACAAGGTAACAAAATTAAGTTTAGCATATACAAAATACCCACCAATATATGCTCATATGTCCATTATTACTCATCTCAACATGACAGAGTTAAATTATCATCATTTCAATCTATGTTCCTTAGGGCATAACGGATGCAGGCCAGAGTTTATTGATGATGAGTTTGATAAGATATATTCTATTGGATTTAATTTAAAGTATCCTAGATCTTTCATTGATAAATCCCTTAAGTTGGTAAAGAAATCATTTTATAGAGTTGGGCCTAAACCTCCCACTGACCCCAAGAATCTTTTAGTTCTCCATTTTAATAATGATTTTACTTTGCTTCCCATGTTGCTTAAATCCTTTAATGTAAATGTTGCCTTTAGCAACAATAATACTATAAAGAATATCTTTATCAGAAATTCACCACAAAATTATCTTGGTTGCATCTATAAAGTGCCTTGTGGAGACTGTGATAAATTTTATGATGGTCAGACTGGTATGGATCTTTCTGTTAGACTTAAGCAATATAAATATAGCATAAGAACGGGACAAGAATCAAATGTCTTGTTTAATCATGTTAAAAACTATGATCATTGTATTGACTGGAGTAATGCCATCTCAGTTATTAACTCTAACTATATTACCAAGAGAAGTATCATTGAATCTTCTATCATTAAATACACAAAGAATTATAATCTTAACATTAGTGATGCTCTATACAAATTAGATAACTTTATTGCTGATAGGATTTGTAAAATAATAAGTTTATGAACGCTCGTTGTATGTTTTAGACAATCACATGTTTACCAAATGGCGTCCTAGCTTCGTCTCTTCGATGTATATCATCTGACCGTTATATTTCTCTCTTGTGTCTTGCGTCTTTCATGTTTCATTTTCCCCGTGGACTCATAGGAATATCTTGATCACGGGCAGAATTGTGATCCTTTCCAATATATATATATATATATATATATATATATATATATATATATATATATATATATATATATATATATATATATATATATATATATATATATATATATATATGGCACTATGCACGCATTCCGCCAATCCTCAGGCACCTCACCATGAGTCATACATACATTAAATAACCTTACCAACCAGTCAACAATACAGTCACCCCCTTTTTTAATAAATTCCACTGCAATACCATCCAAACCTGCTGCCTTGCCGGCTTTCATCTTCCGCAAAGCTTTCACTACCTCTTCTCTGTTTACCAAATCATTTTCCCTAACCCTCTCACTTTGCACACCACCTCGACCAAAACACCCTATATCTGCCACTCTATCATCAAACACATTCAACAAACCTTCAAAATACTCACTCCATCTCCTTCTCACATCACCACTACTTGTTATCACGTCCCCATTTGCGCCCTTCACTGAAGTTCCCATTTGCTCCCTTGTCTTACGCACTTTATTTACCTCCTTCCAGAACATCTTTTTATTCTCCCTAAAATTTAATGATACTCTCTCACCCCATCTCTCATTTGCCCTTTTTTTCACCTCTTGCACCTTTCTCTTGACCTCCTGTCTCTTTCTTTTATACATCTCCCACTCAGTTGCATTTTTTCCCTGCAAAAATCGTCCAAATGCCTCTCTCTTCTCTTTCACTAATACTCTTACTTCTTCATCCCACCACTCACTACCCTTTCTAATCAACCCACCTCCCACTCTTCTCATGCCACAAGCATCTTTTGCGCAATCCATCACTGATTCCCTAAATACATCCCATTCCTCACCCACTCCCCTTACTTCCATTGTTCTCACCTTTTTCCATTCTGTACTCAGTCTCTCCTGGTACTTCCTCACACAGGTCTCCTTCTCAAGCTCACTTACTCTCACCACCCTCTTCACCCCAACATTCACTCTTCTTTTCTGAAAACCCATACAAATCTTCACCTTAGCCTCCACAAGATAATGATCAGACATCCCTCCAGTTGCACCTCTCAGCACATTAATATCCAAAAGTCTCTCTTTCGCACGCCTGTCAATTAACACGTAATCCAATAACGCTCTCTGGCCATCTCTACTACTTACATAAGTATACTTATGTATATTTCGCTTTTTAAACCAGGTATTCCCAATCATCAGTCCTTTTTCAGCACATAAATCTACAAGCTCTTCACCATTACAAAGGCAAAGGGGATAAGAGTGAGTGCTCAAATTACAGAGGTATAAGTTTGTTGAGTATTCCTGGTAAATTATATGGGAGGGTGTTAATTGAGAGGGTGAAGGCATGTACAGAGCATCAGATTGGGGAAGAGCAGTGTGGTTTCAGAAGTGGTAGAGGATGTGTGGATCAGGTGTTTGCTTTGAAGAATGTATGTGAGAAATACTTAGAAAAGCAAATGGATTTGTATGTAGCATTTATGGATCTGGAGAAGGCATATGATAGAGTTGATAGAGATGCTCTGTGGAAGGTATTAAGAATATATGGTGTGGGAGGAAAGTTGTTAGAATCAGTGAAAAGTTTTTATCGAGGATGTAAGGCATGTGTACGTGTAGGAAGAGAGGAAAGTGATTGGTTCTCAGTGAATGTAGGTTTGCGACAGGGGTGTGTGATGTCCCCATGGTTGTTTAATTTGTTTATGGATGGGGTTGTTAGGGAGGTAAATGCAAGAGTTTTGGAAAGAGGGGCAAGTATGAAGTCTGTTGGGGATGAGAGAGCTTGGGAAGTGAGTCAGTTGTTGTTCGCTGATGACACAGCGCTGGTGGCTGATTTATGTGTGAAACTGCTGAAGCTGGTGACTGAGTTTGGTAAAGTGTGTGGAAGAAGAAAGTTAAGAGTAAATGTGAATAAGAGCAAGGTTATTAGGTACAGTAGGGTTGAGGGTCAAGTCAATTGGGAGGTGAGTTTGAATGGAGAAAAACTGGATGAAGTGAAGTGTTTTAGATATCTGGGAGTGGATCTGGCAGCGGATGGAACCATGGAAGCGGAAGTGGATCATAGGGTGGGGGAGGGGGCGAAAATTCTGGGGGCCTTGAAGAATGTGTGGAAGTCGAGAACATTATCTCGGAAAGCAAAAATGGGTATGTTTGAAGGAATAGTGGTTCCAACAATGTTGTGTGGTTGCGAGGCGTGGGCTATGGATAGAGTTGTGCGAAGGAGGATGGATGTGCTGGAAATGAGATGTTTGAGGACAATGTGTGGTGTGAGGTGGTTTGATCGAGTGAGTAACGTAAGGGTAAGAGAGATGTGTGGAAATAAAAAGAGCGTGTTTGAGAGAGCAGAAGAGGGTGTTTTGAAGTGTTTTGGGCACATGGAGAGAATGAGTGAGGAAAGATTGACCAAGAGGATATATGTGTCGGAGGTGGAGGGAACGAGGAGAAGAGGGAGACCAAATTGGAGGTGGAAAGATGGAGTGAAAAAGATTTTGTGTGATCGGGGCCTGAACATGCAGGAGGTTGAAAGGAGGGCAAGGAATAGAGTGAATTGGAGCGATGTGGTATACCGGGGTTGACGTGCTGTCAGTGGATTGAATCAAGGCATGTGAAGCGTCTGGGGTAAACCATGGAAAGCTGTGTAGGTATGTATATTTGCGTGTGTGGACGTATGTATATACATGTGTATGGGGGGGGGGCCATTTCTTTCGTCTGTTTCCTTGCGCTACCTCGGAAACGCGGGAGACAGCGACAAAGTATAATAAATAATAAATAAATAAATATATATATATATATATATATATATATATATATATATATATATATATATATATATATATATATATATATATCTGTTTCCCATTTTAGAAAGTTAAAAAAAATTCAAGGAGGGGAGGATTTCTGGCCCCACGCTCCCGTCTCCTCTAGTCGCCTTCTACAACACGCGAGGAATGCGTGGGAAGTATTCTTTCACCCCTATCCCCAGGGATAATATACATATATATGCATATATATATACATATACACATACATACGCACAGTTACACACATACACACATATACATACATATACATATGAAAAATGTAAGAAATAATTTAGAAAACTGAAACTTCTAGCTTGAAATGAAATGAAAAAAATGAATGTCACATAATGGTTCAACCTCTGGCTATGGAAAAAGGAAATGTATAATCTATTTACACAAACGTCAATAGTAGTTTTCATCAATTTAACCACTGTATCATACTGCCTGGTCCACTTCTCTTATCATGAAACAGGAATATTGGCTTATGATGTTTCTCAATTTTCTTCATTACACAAAGTACAACCATACCTTGGATACATGAGGGTAGATAGTTGGTCATCCGCCATAATAAAGCCTTGACAGACCAAAAATTTATCTGGACCTCACCTTTTCCAGTACATTTATGAAAAACACCTTTTTGCTTTCTATCTCTATCACTTTGAAAAAAGATGAATACGCTTCAATGTCTAAGCTACATTTTTTTTCCAAATTTCACTATTTTCTTGTCAGAGCACCATGTATGAAAACTATCACTCCAGTAACACAAAAAAGAAAAAAAAAAAAAAGAAAAATATATATATATATATATATATATATATATATATATATATATATATATATATATATATATATATATATATTTTGCTTTGTCGCTGTCTCCCGCGTTTGCGAGGTAGCGCAAGGAAACAGATGAAAGAAATGGCCCAACCCACCCCCATACACATGTATATACATACGTCCACACACGCAAATATACATACCTACACAGCTTTCCATGGTTTACCCCAGACGCTTCACATGCCCTGATTCAATCCGCTGACAGCACGTCAACCCCGGTATACCACATCGATCCAATTCACTCTATTCCTCGCCCTCTTTTCACCCTCCTGCATGTTCAGGCCCCGATCACAAAAAATCTTTTTCACTCTATCTTTCCACCTCCAATTTGGTCTCCCACTTCTCCTCGTTCCCTCCACCTCCGACACATATATGCTTTTGGTCAATCTTTCCTAACTCATTCTCTCCATGTACCAAAACCATTTCAAAACACCCTCTTCTGCTCTCTCAACCACGCTCTTTTTATTTCCACACATCTCTCTTACCCTTACGTTACTTACTCGATCAAACCACCTCACACCACATTTTGTCCTCAAACATCTCATTTCCAGCACATCCACCCTCCTTCGCACAACGCTATCCATAGCCCAAGCCTCGCAACCATACAACATTGTTGGAACCACTATTCCTTCAAACATAGCCATTTTTGCTTTGGGAGATAATGTTCTCGACTTCCACACATTCTCAAAGGCTCCGAGGATTTTCGCCCACTCCCCCACCCTATGATCCACTTCCGTTTCCATGGTTCCATCCGCTGCCAGATCCACTCCCAGATATCTAAAACACTTTACTTCCTACAGTTTTTCTCCATTCAAACTTACCTTCCAATTGACTTGACCCTCAACCCTACTGTACCTAATAACCTTGCTCTTATTCATATTTACTCTTAACTTTCTTCTTTCACAGACTTTACCAAACTCAGTCACTAGCTTCTGCAGTTTCTCACATGAATCAGCCACCAGCGGTGTATCATCAGCGAACAACAACTGACTCACTTCCCAAGCTCTCTCATCCACAACAGACTTCATACTTGCCCATCTTTCCAAAACTCTTGCATTCACCTCCCTAACAACCCCATCCATAAACAAATTAAACAACCATGGAGACATCACACACCCCTGCCGCAAACCTACATTCACTGAGAACCAATCACTTTCCTCTCTTACTGCACGTACATATGCCTTACATCCTCGATAAAAACTTTTCACTGCTTCTAACAACTTGCCTCCCACACCATACATTCTTAATACCTTCCACAGAGCATCTCTATCAACTCTATTATATGCCTTCTCAAGATCCATAAATGCTACATACAAATCCATTTACTTTTCTAAGTATTTCTCACATACATTATTCAAAGCAAACACCTGATCTACACATCCTCTACCACTTCTGAAACCACACTGCTCTTCCCCAGTCTGATGATCTGTACATGCCTTCACCCTTTCAATCAATACCCTCCCATATAATTTACCAGGAATTCTCAACAAACTTATACCTCTGTAATTTGAGCACTCACTCTTATCCCCTTTGCCTTTGTACAATGGCACTATGCACGCATTCCGCCAATCCTCAGGCACCTCACCATGATTCATACATACATTAAATAACCTTACCAACCAGTCAACAATACAGTCACCCCCTTTTTTAATAAATTCCACTGCAATACCATCCAAACCTGCTGCCTTGCCGGCTTTCATCTTCCGCAAAGCTTTTACTACCACTTCTCTGTTTACCAAATCATTTTCCCTAACCCTCTCACTTTGCACACCAAATAGACCAAAACACCCTATATCTGCCACTCTATCATCAAACACATTCAACAAACCTTCAAAATACTCACTCCATCTCCCCACATCACCACTACTTGTTATCACGTCCACATTTGCGCCCTTCACTGAAGTTCCCATTTGCTCCCTTGTCTTACGCACTTTATTTACCTCCTTCCAGAACATCTTTTTATTCTCCCAAAAATTTAATGATACTCTCTCACCCCAACTCTCATTTGCCCTCTTTTTCACCTCTTGCACCTTTCTCTTGACCTCCTGTCTCTTTCTTTCATATATCTCCCACTCAATTGCATTTTTCCCTGCAAAAATCGTCCAAATGCCTCTCTCTTCTCTTTCACTAATAATCTTACTTCTTCATCCCACCACTCGCTACCCTTGCTAATCAACCCACCTCCCACTCTTCTCATGCCACAAGCATCTTTTGCGCAATCAATCAATGATTCCCTAAATACATCCCATTCCTCCCCCACTCCCCTTACTTCCAATGTTCTCACATTTTTCCATTCTGTACTCAGTCTCTCCTGGTACTTCCTCGCACAAGTCTCCTTCCCAAGCTCACTTACTCTCACCACCCTCTTCACCCCAACATTCACTCTTCTTTTCTGAAAACCCATACAAATCTTCACCTTAGCCTCCACAATATAATGATCAGACATCCCTCCAGTTCCACCTCTCAGCTCATTAACATCCAAAAGTCTCTCTTTCGCGCGCCTGTCAATTAACACGTAATCCAATAACGCTCTCTAGCTATCTCTCCTACTTATATACGTATACTTATGTATATCTCGCTTTTTAAACCAGGTATTCCCAATCACCAGTCCTTTTTCAGCACATAAATCTACAAGCTTTTCACCATTTCCATTTACACCATATATATATATATATATATATATATATATATATATATATATATATATATATATATATATATATATATACATTATCCCTGGGGATAGGGGATTAAGAATGCTTCCCACGTATTCCCTGCGTGTCATAGAGGGCGACTAAAAGGGGAGGGAGCGGGGGGGCTGGAAATCCTCCCCTCTCGTTTTTCTTTACTTTTCCAAAAGAAGGAACAGAGTGGGGCTAGGTGAGGATATTCCAAAAACCCAGTCCTCTGTTCTAACGCGGGAAATGGCGAATAGTTTAAAAGAAAGAAAAGAATATATACATACATACATATATATATATATATATATATATATATATATATATATATATATATATATATATATATATATATATATATATATATATATATATATATTCCCATTTTAGAAAGTTAATACAAGGAGGGGAGGATTTCCGGCCCCCCGCTCCCGTCCCCTCTAGTCGCTTTCTACGACACGCGAGTTGATAGAGATGCTCTGTGGAAGGTATTAAGAATATATGGTGTGGGAGGCAAGTTGTTAGAAGCAGTGAAAAGTTTTTATCGAGGATGTAAGGCATGTGTACGTGTAGGAAGAGAGGAAAGTGATTGGTTCTCAGTGAATGTAGGTTTGCGGCAGGGGTGTGTGATGTCTCCATGGTTGTTTAATTTGTTTATGGATGGGGTTGTAAGGGAGGTAAATGCAAGAGTCCTGGAAAGAGGGGCAAGTATGAAGTCTGTTGGGGATAAGAGAGCTTGGGAAGTGAGTCAGTTGTTGTTCGCTGATGATACAGTGCTGGTGGCTGATTCATGTGAGAAACTGCAGAAGCTGGTGACTGAGTTTGGTAAAGTGTGTGGAAGAAGAAAGTTGAGAGTAAATGTGAATAAGAGCAAGGTTATTAGGTACAGTAGGGGTGAGGGTCAAGTCAATTGGGAGGTGAGTTTGAATGGAGAAAAACTGGAGGAAGTGAAGTGTTTTAGATATCTGGGAGTGGATCTGTCAGCGGATGGAACCATGGAAGCGGAAGTGGATCATAGGGTGGGGGAGGGGGCGAAAATTTTGGGAGCCTTGAAAAATGTGTGGAAGTCGAGAACATTATCTCGGAAAGCAAAAATGGGTATGTTTGAGGGAATAGTGGTTCCAACAATGTTGTATGGTTGCGAGGCGTGGGCTATGGATAGAGATGTGCGCAGGAGGATGGATGTGCTGGAAATGAGATGTTTGAGGACAATGTGTGGTGTGAGGTGGTTTGATCGAGTAAGCAACGTAAGGGTAAGAGAGATGTGTTGAAATAAAAAGAGCGTGGTTGAGAGAGCAGAAGAGGGTGTTTTGAAATGGTTTGGGCACATGGAGAGAATGAGTGAGGAGAGATTGACCAAGAGGATATATGTGTCGGAGGTGGAGGGAACGAGGAGAAGAGGGAGACCAAATTGGAGGTGGAAAGATGGAGTGAAAAAGATTTTGTGTGATCGGGGCCTGAACATGCAGGAGGGTGAAAGGAGGGCAAGAAATAGAGTGAATTGGTGTCATGTGGTATACAGGGGTTGACGTGCTGTCAGTGGATTGAAGCAAGGCATGTGAAGCGTCTGGGGTAAACCATGGAAAGCTGTGTAGGTATGTATATTTGCGTGTGTGGACGTGTGTATGTACATGTGTATGGGGGGGGGGGTTGGGCCATTTCTTTCGTCTGTTTCCTTGCGCTACCTCGCAAACGCGGGAGACAGCGACAAAGTATAAAAAAAAAAAAAAAAAAAAAAAAAAAAAATATATATATATATATATATATATATATATATATATATATATGAACATGCAGGAGGGTGAAAGGAGGGCAAGGAATAGAGTGAATTGGAGCGATGTGGTATACCGGGGTTGACGTGCTGTCAGTGGATTGAATCACGGCATGTGAAGCGTCTGGGGTAAACCATGGAAAGCTGTGTAGGTATGTATATTTGCGTGTGTGGACGTATGTATATACATGTGTATGGGGGGGGGGGGTTGGGCCATTTCTTTCGTCTGTTTCCTTGCGCTACCTCGCAAACGCGGGAGACAGCGACAAAGTATAAAAAAAAAAAAAAAAAAAAAAAAATGTATATATATATATATATATATATATATATATATATATATATATATATATATATATATATATATATATATATATATATATATATATATATATATATATAAGGACTGATGATTGGGAATACCTGGTTTAAAAAGCGAGGTATACATAAGTATACTTATGTAAGTAGGAGAGATGGCCAGAGAGCGTTATTGGATTACGTGTTAATTGACAGGCGCGCGAAAGAGAGACTTTTGGATGTTAATGTGCTGAGAGGTGCAACTGGAGGGATGTCTAATCATTATCTTGTGGAGGCTAAGGTGAAGATTTTGTATGGGTTTCCAGAAAAGAAGAGTGAATGTTGGGGTGAAGAGAGTGGTGAGAGTAAGTGAGCTTGGGAAGGAGACTTGTGTGAGGAAGTACCAGGAGAGACTGAGTACAGAATGGAAAAAGGTGAGAACAATGGAAGTAAGGGGAGTGGGGGAGGAATGGGATGTATTTAGGGAATCAGTGATGGATTGCGCAAAAGATGCTTGTGGCATGAGAAGAGTGGGAGGTGGGTTGATTAGAAAGAGTAGTGAGTGGTGGGATGAAGAAGTAAGAGTATTAGTGAAAGAGAAGAGAGAGACATTTGGACGATTTTTGCAGGGAAAAAATGAAATTGAGTTGGAGACGTATAAAAGAAAGAGACAGGAGGTCAAGAGAAAGGTGCAAGAGGTGAAAAAAAGGGCAAATGAGAGATGGGGTGAGAGAGTATCATTAAATTTTCGGGAGAATAAAAAGATGTTCTGGAAGGAGGTAAATAAAGTGCGTAAGACAAGGGAGCAAATGGGAACTTCAGTGAAGGGCGCAAATGGGGAGGTGATAACAAGTAGTGGTGATGTGAGAAGGAGATGGAGTGAGTATTTTGAAGGTTTGTTGAATGTTTTGATGATAGAGTGGCAGATATAGGGTGTTTTGGTCGAGGTGTTGTGCAAAGTGCGAGGGTTAGGGAAAATGATTTGTTAAACAGAGAAGAGGTAGTAAAAGCTTTGCGGAAGATGAAAGCCGGCAAGGCAGCAGGTTTGGATGGTATTGCAGTGGAATTTATTAAAAAAGGGGGTGACTGTATTGTTGACTGGTTGGTAAGGTTATTTAATGTATGTATGACTCATGGTGAGGTGCCTGAGGATTGGCGGAATGCGTGCATAGTGCCATTGCACAAAGGCAAAGGGGATAAGAGTGAGTGCTCAAATTACAGAGGTATAAGTATGTTGAGTATTCCTGGCAAATTGTATGGGAGGATATTGATTGAGAGGGTGAAGGCATGTACAGAGCATCAGATTGGGAAGAGCAGTGTGGTTTCAGAAGTGGTAGAGGGTGTTTTGAAATGGTTTGGGCACATGGAGAGAATGAGTGAGGAAAGATTGACCAAGGGGATATATGTGTCGGAGGTGGAGGGAACGAGGAGAAGTGGGAGACCAAATTGGAGGTGGAAAGATGGAGTGAAAAAGATTTTGTGCGATCGGGGCCTGAACATGCAGGAGGGTGAAAGGAGGGCAAGGAATAGAGTGAATTGGATCGATGTTGTATACCGGGGTTGACGTGCTGTCAGTGGACTGAATCACTGCATGTGAAGCGTCTGGGGTAAACCATGGAAGCTGTGTAGGTATGTATATTTGCGTGTGTGGACGTGTGTATATACATGTGTATGGGGGTGGGTTGGGCCATTTCTTTCGTCTGTTTCCTTGCGCCACCTCGCAAACCAGGGAGACAGCGACAAAGCAAAAAAAAAAAAAAAAAAGATATATATGACGTACATGAACAATTCTTCGAACGATACACAGACAGGTAACCAAAGATCATAATTTGAAAGTATGCAAGAAGCATGTTATGCACCATGTAGAGAATTATTTTTGCGGTAGAAGAGTTGTCGATGATTGGAATAAACAGTTCGGCGATATGATGAATATCAGGAGCATACAGAAATCGAAAAGGTACATGTTAATAGAGCAGGTTTAAGAGGTTGGGTTAAACTAGCGTAGAACTCTCTCCCTGTAAGTTATAGATAGTTCGTTACACGCTGATATTCCTTGGCTCTGCCTGTAATTAGTGACACTGTATGGGCAGAATCACGATCGACGTGGCTTTGTCATCATCATCGAAGAAAAAATGCACATCTTTATCGAAGACTTTCCCCGCCCCCTCCCTCTTCATCTTCAAAGAACCAACTTAGCCTGTTCCCTTGTGAAACGCATCCTATAGGCTGCAGGTACCCATTTCTGTCGGTTAAGATTCCTGACCCCTCTGCGGCACTTGTGATGTTTGATCATAGTTTCTCTCTGTCTCCGTCTGTCTGTCTGTCTCTCTCTCTCTCTCTCTCTCTCTCTCTCTCTCTCTCTCTCTCTCTCTCTCTCTCTCTCTCTCTCTCTCTCTCTCTCTCTCTCTCTCTCTCTCTCTCTCTCTCTCTCTCTCTCTCTCTCTCTCTCTCTCTCTCTCTCTCTCTCTCTCTCTCTCTCTCAACACGAAGGCATATTGTTGGTAATACCCGCCTGGGCATTGGGAGGCTTAAGGGTGGCTGCTTAGGAAGCCTACACTTCATTGGCTGTAAGGTATCATTCCTCTGACCCAGCTAGCTGTCTTTTCCTTCTGCCTCACCTATACGAGGGCTGCTACATTTAGTCCACTATCAAACATAAATCTTTTTTTTTTTAATCATATTCCCAATCATTAGTCCTCTTTTAGCACACGTCAAGAAACCGTTCACCATATTCATTTACAGCACTGGGTATCCCAAGCCCTCAGCTCATACCTTAAACTGCTGTATTATCCATTTTCACATTCATATCACCCATCACTAATATTCTATCCCTGGCATCAAAGTTGCTAACACACTCATTCTTCTTCTCCAGTAACACTCGCCTCTCTCCCTGTCTCCTCTTGCTCCTAGGTGCATAAGTACTAATATTCCTCCTCCTCTCGTAAATCACTATCATTTTTACCGACACCAGTCTGGAGCTCACTTCTTTACCCTCTTCCACAATTTCCCACAACCTTTCCTCAGAAGTGATATCCCTTTCTTAGCCTTCACCTCTCACACTAACACCAAACTTCACCTCTATGACATTCCTATGCTTTCTTTCCCCTTCCCTTGAGCTTCATTTTATCCCGAACTGGAAGTCCAGATTTCTTTCTCCATATACACTACAGATCTCCCCTTTCTCCTCATTTTGGTTGCATCCACATACATTCAAACGCCCCAGCTTGAGTTTTCTAAGAGGATGAGCACTCCTCGCTTGACTCGTTCTTCTGTTCCAACTTTTAGATTTTCAAAGTACAAAAAAGGGAAGGTTCTAGTTTCCTGTTTCCGCCTCTTCTTCCTTTTCTCTTTTTTTTTTTTGGGGGGGGGGGGTTATACAGTGTTTGTCAGGTCATTTCGTTGTTTCGTTGTGTTGTGTTTGTCAGTGCTTTATTTTTTGGAGGATGGGAGAATCTGAGAATGAAGGTTGCTAAAATATGAGGCAGGGATAAACCTGTTATTTCTATCTGTGGGTTAGATATGGAATAGTTTTGCTGGACTCCGCCTCTTTATCGATTCCCGCGTTTGCGTGGGAGCGCCAGGAAAAACAAGGAAAGGTCATTCATTTGCTCACATTCATTCTCTAGCTAACGTGAGGATTTTCACATAATGGTCTGCAGAAGATGAAAGGTCACTCAGGAAAAGATTAAAGAGGGATAGAGAATATACTGCTCTTTTGGGGAGCCTCACTGTACAGCTTGAAGAATTTAGAGGTAAAGCTTGGCGGACAACTATGAAGCTAGCTAACTAATTCTGGATACAATTATGGAGGGTGGTGTCAAGTGCTGTTTACTTAATGATGTGTCGAGGGACGGTGTCGAATGTTGTGTTGGTATAGCCACCAATACTGTGCGGAAGAAGAGCTTTGGTTGATTTAAGCCATTCAGGATACATTGAATGAGATTTTTGTGTACTATGATGGCAGCATTACTGACTCTAAGGCTATGTGGTTCTGTCTTTGTTATGGATCAGCTTTTCACAAAATTGGATCCTAAAGGGAGAAGCGATATAGTACGATGTGACGAGGGGAGATGGATGGCTTAGAGAATATCAGGGTGGATACTGTGTTGGCAATCTTCTAGGTGTTTAGGATTTTATTACATAGCCTGGAGGGATTGAGAATGTCTGTAACAGCTTGGATTACAATGAGCTTAAATCAAGGGAGCTCTTTAAGGCTTCCTTGCACTGCAAATGGCAGTGGGAGTGAAGGGTTGGTCATCAGTGAGGTAAGGACGGATTCTTTTTAGGTTGCTTCGACTATCCTCTTCAGGTGTGCGGTTGATTTGTGGTTGATTTGTGAGTAGTGATTCATGATTATAACTGAATGTTCTTTGGAGGGAGGGATGTTTCTGTCTGGATTGGAAACGTCCCTTCTGTGGGGACCAAGTTGGTTTGGGACTTATGGAGGGGACAAGAGTCGAGGACCATTTTACTTCCCCTAAAAAGACCACCGTTTTCCTCTTACCATCTTGATGTTGCAGAAGCCTATTGCAAGGGATCATGGGCTTATCAAGATATGTAACAGCCTATCTGAGTATTCTACTTAATAAATCTATTTCCTTCTTAGCAGTATCAATAAGAGTTAACTACTCCCAATGACACTTTGAAAAATGGGATATCAAGCAGAAATGTGATATTATAAACTGTAAAGCAATGTTCAAGTATTTACGTCTTTAGAATAAGCTATGATGTTTCTCTTTTCTATCAACTAAATCAAGAGTTTTGCTAAATAAGTAACGCTTATTAACTTGACCAGAGCCTATTTATTCTGTATATTTACCATATTTCCTAGATTCCCCTTGGTTCACTAGACCCCATCCTTCATGGCTAAAAACTTCACCATGCAAGCTAACGACCCGTGATTCATGCAAGTGCCATTATCAGCTGCAGCAGTATGTTAAGTGGGTTTGGTTGTCTGCAGCATTGTTCCTCTGTCATTACCAGCTAAAAGAAAATTCTAAGGGAATGTGACCCTGTTCAGCATTCCGTGCAATGTTGACCAACAGCAAACATGAAGTGTGTGACGGGATAAGGATGAGAAAGAATGATAGATAGATAGATAGATAGATAGACACACACACATACACACACACACATATATATATATATATATATATATATATATATATATATATATATATATATATATATATATATATATATATATATATATATATATATATATATATATATAAATATATATATATATATATATATATATATATATATATATATATATATATATATATATATATATATATATATTTTCTTTTTTTTTTTTTCATACTATTCACCATTTCCCGCGTTAGCGAGGTAGCATTAAGAACAGAGGACTGGGCCTCTAAGGGAATATCCTCACCTGGCCCCCTTCACTGTTCCTTCTTTTGGAAAATTGAATAAAGAAGAGAGGGGAGGATTTCCAACCCCCGCTCCCTCCCTTTTAGTCGCTTTCTACGATATGCAGGGAATACGTGGGAAGTATTCTTTCCCCCCTATCCCTAGAGAAAATACATATATGTATATATATATATATATATATATATATATATATATATATATATATATATATATATATATATATATATATATATATATATATATATATATATATATATTTTTTTTTTTTTGGCTTTGTCGCTGTCTCCCGCGTTTGCGAGGTAGCGCAAGGAAACAGACGAAAGAAATGGCCCAACCCACCCTCATACACATGTATATACATACGTCCACACACGCAAATATACATACCTACACAGCTTTCCATGGTTTACCCCAGACGCTTCACATGCCCCGATTCAATCCACTGACAGCACGTCAACCCCGGTATACCACATCGCTCCAATTCACTCTATTCCTTGCCCTCCTTTCACCCTCCTGCATGTTCAGGCCCCGATCACACAAAATCTCCTTCACTCCATCTTTCCACCTCCAATTTGGTCTCCCTCTTCTCCTCGTTCCCTCCACCTCCGACACATATATCCTGTTGGTCAATCTTTCCTCACTCATTCTCTCCATGTGACCAAACCATTTCAAAACACCCTCTTCTGCTCTCTCAACCACGCTCTTTTTATTTCCACACATCTCTCTTACCTTTACGTTACTTACTCGATCAAACCACCTTACACCACACATTGTCCTCAAACATCTCATTTCCAGCACATCCATCCTCCTGCGCACAACTCTATCCATAGCCCACGCCTCGCAACCATACAACATTGTTGGAACCACTATTCCTTCAAACATACCCATTTTTGCTTTACGAGATAATGTTCTCGACTTCCACACATTCTTCAAGGCTCCCAGAATTCTCGCCCCCTCCCCAACCATATGATCCACTTCCGCTTCCATGTTTCCATCCGCTGCCAGATCCACTCCCAGATATCTAAAACACTTCACTTCCTGCAGTTTTTCTCCATTCAAACTCACCTCCCAATTGACTTGACCCTTAACCCTACTGTACCTAATAACCTTGCTCTTATTCACATTTACTCTTAACTTTCTTCTTTCACACACTTTACCAAACTCAGTCACCAGCTTCTGCAGTTTCTCACATGAATCAGCCACCAGCGCTGTATCATCAGCGAACAACAACTGACTCACTTCCCAAGCTCTCTCATCCCCAACAGACTTCATCCTTGCCCCTCTTTCCAAAACTCTTGCATTCACCTCCCTAACAACCCCATCCATAAACAAATTGAACAACCATGGAGACATCACACACACCTGCCGCAAACCTATATTCACTGAGAACCAATCACTTTCCTCTCTTCCTACACGTACACATGCCTTACATCCTCGATAAAAACTTTTCACTGCTTCTAACAACTTGCCTCCCACACCATATATTCTTAATACCTTCCACAGAGCATCTCTATCAACTCTATCATATGCCTTCTCCAGATCCATAAATGCTACATACAAATCCATTTGCTTTTCTAAGTATTTCTCACATACATTCTTCAACGCAAACACGTGATCCACACAGGTGAATGTAGGTTTGCGGCAGGGGTGTGTGATGTCTCCATGGTTGTTTAATTTGTTTATGGATGGGGTTGTTAGGGAGGTGAATGCAAGAGTTTTGGAAAGAGGGGCAAGTATGAAGTCTGTTGGGGATGAGAGAGCTTGGGAAGTGAGTCAGTTGTTGTTCGCTGATGATACAGCGCTGGTGGCTGATTCATGTGAGAAACTGCAGAAGCTGGTGACTGAGTTTGGTAAAGTGTTTGAAAGAAGAAAGTTAAGAGTAAATGTGAATAAGAGCAAAGTCATTAGGTACAGTAGGGTTGAGGGTCAAGTCAATTGGGAGGTGAGTTTGAATGGAGAAAAACTGGAGGAAGTGAAGTGTTTTAGATATCTGGGAGTGGATCTGGCAGCGGATGGAACCATGGAAGCGGAAGTGGATCATAGGGTGGGGGAGGAGGCGAAAATTCTGGGATCCTTGAAGAATATGTGAAAGTCGAGAACATTATCTGGGAAAGCAAAAATGGGTATGTTTGAAGGAATAGTGGTTCCAACAATGTTGTATGGTTGCGAGGCGTGGGCTATGGATAGAGTTGTGCGCAGGAAGATGGATGTGCTGAAAATGAGATGTTTGAGGACAATGTGTGGTGTGAGGTGGTTTGATCGAGTAAGTAACGTAAGGGTAAGAGAGATGTGTGGAAATAAAAAGAGCGTGGTTGAGAGAGCAGAAGAGGGTGTTTTGAAATGGTTTGGGCACATGGAGAGAATGAGTGAGGAAAGATTGACCAAGAGGATATATGTGTCGGAGGTGGAGGGAACGAGGAGAAGAGGGAGACCAAATTGGAGGTGGAAAGATGAAGTGAAAAAGATTTTTTGTGATCGGGGCCTGAACATGCAGGAGGGTGAAAGGAGGGCAAGGAATAGAGTGAATTGGAGCGATGTGGTATACCGGGGTTGACGTGCTGTCAGTGGATTGAATCGGGGCATGTGAAGCGTCTGGGGTAAACCATGGAAAGCTGTGTAGGTATGTATATTTGCCTGTGTGGACGTATGTATATACATGTGTATGGGGGTGGGTTGGGCCATTTCTTTCGTCTGTTTCCTTGCGCTACCTCGCAAACGCGGGAGACAGCGACAAAGTATAATAAATATAATATGAATATATATATATATATATATATATATATATATATATATATATATATATATATATATATATATATATATATATATATATATATATATATATATATATATATATACAAGATGTACAAGAGAAAGCAGCAGGAGGTCAAGAGGAAGGTGCACATGTTGAAAAAGAGGGCAAATGGCTCCTGCAACTCTAAGGCTGAGCTACAGCCTATCGCAGGGAAATACTGAACTCCTTTGTAGTAAGAAGTTCCTTGACGAGACTTTTCTCTGTCCATGGAAAATATTACCTAACTGAGGGCAACTTTTCACCAATGACAAACTCATGCAGTAGTAGTCCAGTATTACCACAGCTATCTACTGAGGATATACGCAAAACAGTTATCTAATGAAAACATACACAAAGAGACCAGAGGTAGAAGAATGTTATGTTTGGGTTACAATAGGCAATGCAAGCAGTTTGACATGGCTTACTAAGCAATTTACAAAGAAAAAGGCATAGGAAATAAACTTTTGTGTATGTCCCTTGTCATCTGCTGAATGGAGTAACTGGTATTCCCATTCACCAGGCCTTTTACAGCCAAAACCAGCTTTTGCAGAGAAGCATTTGAATACTCAAGAACCTCTGATTGATAAAGTTCAAGAAAATAGTATATCACAGATCCCAAGCGCACGGAAATAGCAACAGGTGCATGAGAAGGACAATGGTGACAAGATGTCAGAGAGGGATACGTTGTTTGTGTTGCAGACTCTCTTCAACTACAGGACGTTTGAAGGACATCCCACTCATCTCCTCCACCTCCTTCTCCTCCTCCGTCATCTCGGGCAGGCAAAGCCCAAAAAACACATTTCCCTCCTCACTCATCCCGTGACGGCACTACAAGACAGACTCTTCTCTCTGGATAAAGAGTGACGCTACTACGTTTGTGAATCAAGAACCATTGCAACACAAACCTCGCCATGTGGTAGAGTGACCCGCAGGGTATCGAGACAGACTTCCCCAGAACTTTTTTAAAGGGGAAGTAAATGTTTATAGTTGTGTTACTGGAGTGACAGTTTTCATACATGGTGCTCTGACAAGAAAATAGTGAAATTGGAAAAAAATGTAGCTTACACATTGATGCTTATTCTTTCATTGAAATGTGAACAAAGGGAATTTTTTTTCTTCAAAGTGATAGAGATGGAAAGCAAAAAGGTGTTTTTCATAAATGTACTGGAAAAGTTGAGGTCCAGATAAATTTTTGGTCTGTCAAGGCTTTATTATGGCGGATGACCAACTACCTACCCTCACGTATCCAAGATATGGTTGTACTTTGTGTAATGAATACAATTGAGAAACATCATAAGCCAATATTCCTGTTTCATGATAAGAGAAGTGGACCAGGCAGTATGATACAGTGGTAAAATTGATGAAAACTACTATTGACGTTTGTGTAAATAAATTATACATTTCCCTTTTCCATAACCAGAGTTTGGACCATCATGTGACATTCATTTTCATTTCATTTCAAGCTAGAAGTTTCAGTTTTCTAATTATTTCTTACATTTTTCATATGTATATATATATATATATATATATATATATATATATATATATATATATATATATATATATATATATACATATATATATATATATATATATATATATATATATATATATATATATATATATGTGTGTGAGTGTGTGTGTGTGTGTGTGTGTGTGTGTGTGTGTGTGTGTGTGTGTATGTGTGTATATGTGCGTATGTGTGTGTGTATATATATATATATATATATATATATATATATATATATATATATATATATATATATATATATATATATATATATATATATATATATATATATATATATATATATATATATATATATATATATATATATATATTATCAATGGGGATAGGGTGAAAAAATACTTCCCACGCATTCCTTGCGTGTCGTAGAAGGCGACTAGAGGGGACGGGAGCGGGGGGCCAGAAATCCTCCCCTCCTTATATTTTCAACTTTCTAAAATGGGAAACAGAAGAAGGAGTCACGCGGGGAGTGCTCATCCTCCTCGAAGGCTCAGACTGGGGTGTCTAAATGTGTGTGGATGTAACCAAGATGTGAAAAAAGGAGAGATAGTTAGTATGTTTGAGGAGAGGAACCTGGATGTTTTGGCTCTGAGTGAAACGAAGCTCAAGGGTAAAGGGGAAGAGTGGTTTGGGAATGTCTTGGGAGTAAAGTCAGGGGTTAGTGAGAGGACAAGAGCAAGGGAAGGAGTAGCACTACTCCTGAAACAGGAGTTGTGGGAGTATGTGATAGAATATAAGAAAGTAAATTCTCGATTGATATGGGTAAAACTCAAAGTTGATGGAGAGATATGGGTGATTATTGGTGCATATGCACCTGGGCATGAGAAGAAAGATCATGAGAGGCGAGTGTTTTGGGAGCAGCTGAATGAGAGCGTTAGTGGTTTTGATGAACGAGACCGGGTTATAGTGATGGGTGATTTGAATGCAAAGGTTAGTAATGTGGCAGTTGAGGGAATAACTGGTATACATGGGGCATTCAGTGTTGTGAATGGAAATAGTGAAGAGCTTGTAGATTTATGTGCTGAAAAAGGACTGGTGATTGGGAATACCTGGTTTAAAAAGCGAGATATACATAAGTACAGGTATGTAAGTAGGAGAGATGGCAAGAGAGTGTTATTGGATTACGTGTTAATTGACAGGCGAGTGAAAGAGAAACTTTTGATTGTTAATGTGCTGAGAGGCGCAACTGGAGGGATGTCTGATCATTATCTTGTGGAGGCTAAGGTGAAGATTTGCATGGGTTTTCAGAAAAGATGAGTGAATGTTGGGGTGAAGAGGGTGGTGAGAGTAAGTGAGCTTGGGAAGGAGACTTGTGTGAGGAAGTACCAGGAGAGACTGAGTACAGAATTGAAAAAAGTGAGAACAATGGAAGTATGGGGAGTGAGGTAGGAATGGGATGTATTTAGGGAATCAGTGATAGATTGCGCAAAAGATGCTTGTGGAATGAGTAGAGGGGGAGGTGGGTTGATTAGAAAGGGTAGTGAGAGGTGGGATGAAGAAGTAAGATTATTAGTGAAAGAGAAGACAGAGGCATTTGGACGATTTTTGCAGGGAAAAAATGCAATTGAGTGGGACATGTATAAAAGAAAGAGACAGGAGGTCAAGAGAAAGGTGCAAGAGGTGAAAAAGAGGGCAAATGAGAGTTGGGGTGAGAGATTATCAATAAATTTCAGGGAGAATAAAAAGATGTTCTAGAAGGAGGTAAATAAAGTGCGTAAGCAAATGGGAACTTCAGTGAAGGGCGCAAATGGGGAGGTGATAACAAGTAGTGGTGATGTGAGAAGGAGATGGAGTGAGTATTTTGAAGTTTTGTTGAATGTGTTTGATGATAGAGTTGCAGATATAGGGTGTTTTGGTCGAGGTGGTGTGCAAAGTGAGAGGGTTAGGGAAAATGATTTGGTAAACAGAGAAGAGGTAGTAAAAGCTTTGCGGAAGATGAAAGCCGGCAAGGCAGCAGGTTTGGATGGTATTGCACTGGAATTTATTAAAAAAGGGGGTGACTGTATTGTTGACTGGTTGGTAAGGTTATTTAATGTATGTATGACTCATGGTGAGGTGCCTGAGGATTGGCGGAATGCGTGCATAGTGCCATTGTACAAAGCCAAGGCGATAACAGTGAGTGCTCAAATTACAGAGTTACAAGTTTGTTGAGTATTCCTGGTAAATTATATGATAGGGTATTGATTGAGAGGGTGAAGGCATGTACAGAGCATCAGATTGGAGAAGAGCAGTGTGGGTTCAGAAGTGGTAGAGGATGTGTGGATCAGGTGTCTGCTTTGAAGAATGTATGTGAGAAATACTTAGAAAAGCAAATGGATTTGTATGTAGCATTTATGGATCTGGAGAAGGCATGTGAGAGAGATGATAGAGATGCTCTGTGGAAGGTATTAAGAATATATGGTGTAGGAGGCAAGTTGTTAGAAGCAGTGAAAAATTTTTATCGAGGATGTAAGGCATGTGTACGTGTAGGAAGAGAGGAAAGTGATTGGTTCTCAGCGAATGTAGGTTTGCGGCAAGGGTGTGTGATGTCTCCATGGTTGTTTAATTTGTTTATGGATGGGGTTGTTAGGGAGGTGAATGCAAGAGTTTTGGAAAGAGGGGCAAGTATGAAGTCTGTTGGGGATGAGAGAGCTTGGGAAGTGTGTCAGTTGTTGTTCGCTGATGATACAGCGCTGGTGGCTGATTCATGTGAGAAAATGCAGAAGCTGGTGACTGACTTTTGTAAAGTGTGTGAAAGAAGAAAGTTAAGAGTTAATGTGAATAAGAGCAAGGTAATTAGGTACAGTAGGGTTGAGGGTCAAGTCAATTGGGGGGTAAGTTTGAATATAAGGTAAGTTTTACACATCTGGGAGTGGATCTGGTAGCGGATGGAACCATGGAAGCGGAAGTGGATCATAGGGTGAGGGAGGGGGCGAAAATTCTGGGAGCCTTGAAGAATGTGTGGAACTCGAGAACATTATCTCGGAAAGCAAAAATGGGTATGTTTGAAGGAATAGTGGTTCCAACAATGCTGTATGGTTGCGAGGCGTGGGCTATGGATAGAGTTGTGCGCAGGAGGATGGATGTGCTGGAAATGAGATGTTTGAGGACAATGTGTGGTGTGAGGTGGTTCGATCGAGTAAGTAACGTAAGGGCAATAGAGATGTGTGGAAATAAAAAGAGCGTGGTTGAGAGAGCAGAAGAGGGTGTTTTGAAATGGTTTTGGCACATGGAGAGAATAAGTGAGGAAAGATTGACCAAGAATATATATGTGTCGGAGGTGGAGGGAACGAGAAGTGGGAGACCAAATTGGAGGTGGGAATATAGAGTGAAAAAGATTTTGTGTGATCGGGGCCTGAACGTGCAGGAGGGTGAAAGGAGGGCAAGAAATAGACTGAATTGGATCGATGTGGTATACCAGGGTTGACGTGCTGTCAGTGGATTGAATCAGGGCATGTGAAGCGTCTGGTGTAAACCATGGAAAGCTGTGTAGGTATGTATATTTGCGTGTGTGGACGAATGTATATACATGTGTATGGGGTGGGTTGGGCCATTTCTTTCGTCTGTTTCCTTGCGCTACCTCGCAAACGCGGGAGACAGCGACAAAGCAAAAACAAGAAAAAAAAAATATATATATATATATATATGTATATATATATATATATATATATATATATATATATATATATATATATATATATATATATATATATATATATATATATATATACATACATATATATATTTATATATATTTGTTTATGGATGGGGTTGTTAGGGAGGTAAATGCAAGAGTCCTGGAAAGAGGGGCAAGTATGAAGTCTGTTGGGGATGAGAGAGCTTGGGAAGTGAGTCAGTTGTTGTTCGCTGATGATACAGCGCTGGTGGCTGATTCATGTGAGAAACTGCAGAAGCTGGTGACTGAGTTTGGTAAAGTGTGTGGAAGAAGAAAGTTAAGAGTAAATGTGAATAAGAGCAAGGTTATTAGGTACAGTAGGGTTGAGGGTCAAGTCAATTGGGAGGTGAGTTTGAATGGAGAAAAACTGGAGGAAGTGAAGTGTTTTAGATATCTGGGAGTGGATCTGTCAGCGGATGGAACCATGGAAGCGGAAGTGGATCATAGGGTGGGGGAGGGGGCGAAAATTTTGGGAGCCTTGAAAAATGTGTGGAAGTCGAGAACATTATCTCCCAAAGCAAAAATGGCTATGTTTGAAGGAATAGTGGTTCCAACAATGTTGTATGTTTGCGAGGCATGGGCTATGGATAGAGTTGTGCGCAGGAGGATGGATGTGCTGGAAATGAGATGTTTGAGGACAATGTGTGGTGTGAGGTGGTTTGATCGAGTAAGTAACGTAAGGGTAAGAGAGATGTGTGGAAATAAAAAGAGCGTGGTTGAGAGAGCAGAAGAGGGTGTTTTGAAATGGTTTGGGCACATGGAGAGAATGAGTGAGGAAAGATTGACCAAGAGGATATATGTGTCGGAGGTGGAGGGAACGAGGAGAAGAGAGAGACCAAATTGGAGGTGGAAAGATGGAGTGAAAAAGATTTTGTGTGATCGGGGCCTGAACATGCAGGAGGGTGTAAGGAGGGCAAGGAATAGAGTGAATTGGAGCGATGTGGTATACAGGGGTTGACGTGCTGTCAGTGGAGTGAATCAAGGCATGTGAAGCGTCTGGGGTAAACCATGGAAAGCTGTGTAGGTATGTATATTTGCGTGTGTGGACGTGTGTATGTACATGTGTATGGGGGGGGGGGTTGGGCCATTTCTTTCGTCTGTTTCCTTGCGCTACCTCGCAAACGCGGGAGACAGCGACAAAGTATAAAAAAAAAAAAAAAAAAAATATATATATATATATATATATATATATATATATATATATATATATATATATATATATATATATATATATATGTGTGTGTTACTGGAGTGATAGCTTTCATACATGGTGTTTTGACAAGAAAATAGTGAAATTGGAAAAAATGTAGCTTAGACATTGAAGCTTATTGATACAGTGGTTAAATTGATGGGAACTGCTATTGAAGTTTTTGTAAATAGATTATACATTTCCTTTTTCCATAGCCAGAGGTTGAACCATTATGTGACATTGATTTTTTCATTCATTTCAAGCTAGAAGTTTCAGTTTTCTAAATTGTTTCTTACATTTTTCATATGTATATATATGTATGTGTGTGTGTGTGTGTATATGTGCGTATATATGTGTAAGTGTGTGTATGTGTATATGTATATATATATGTATATTATCCCTGGGGATAGGGGTGAAAGAATACTTCCCACGTATTCCTCGCGTGTCGTAGAAAGCGACTAGAGGGGACGGGAGCGGGGGGCCAGAAATCCTCCCCTCCTTGTATTAACTTTCTAAAATGGGAAACAGAAGAAGGAGTCACGCGGGGAGTGCTCATCCTCCTCGAAGGCTCAGAGTGGGGTGCCTAAATGTGTGTGGATGTAACCAAGATGTGAAAAAAGGAGAGATAGGTAGTATGTTTGATTAAGGGAACCTGGATGTTTTGGCTCTGAGTGAAACGAAGCTCAAGGGTAAAGGGGAAGAGTGGTTTGGGAATGTCTGGGGAGTAAAGTCAGGGGTTAGTGAGAGGACAAGAGCAAGGGAAGGAGTAGCAATACTCCTGAAACAGGAGTTGTGGGAGTATGTGATAGAATGTAAGAAAGTAAATTCTCAATTAATATGGGTAAAACTGAAAGTTGATGGAGAGAGGTGGGTGATTATTGGTGCATATGCACCCGGGCATGAGGAGAAAGATCATGAGAGGCAAGTGTTTTGGGAGCAGCTGAATGAGTGTGTTAGTGGTTTTGATGCACGAGACCGGGTTATAGTGATGGGTGATTTGAATGCAAAGGTGAGTAATGTGGCAGTGGAAGGAATAATTCGTATACATGGGGTGTTCAGTGTTGTAAATGGAAATGGTGAAGAGTTTGTAGATTTATGTGCTGAAAAAGGAATGATGATTGGGAATACCTGGTTTAAAAAGCGAGATATACATAAGTATACTTATGTAAGTAGGAGAGATGGCCAGAGAGCGTTATTGGATTACGTGTTAATTGACAGGCGTGCGAAAGAGAGACTTTTGGATGTTAATGTGCTGAGAGGTGCAACTGGAGGGATGTCTGATCATTATCTTTTGGAGGCTAAAGTGAAGATTTGTATGGTTTTTCAGAAAAGAAGAGTGAATGTTGGGGTGAAGAGGGTGGTGAGAGTAAGTGAGCTTGGGAAGGACACTTGTGTGAGGAAGTACCAGGAGAGACTGAGTACAGAATGGAAAAAGGTGAGAACAATGGAAGTAAGGGGAGTGGGGGAGGAATGGGATGTATTTAGGGAATCAGTGATGGATTGCGCAAAAGATGCTTGTGGCATGAGAAGAGTGGGAGGTGGGTTGATTAGAAAGGGTAGTGAGTGGTGGGATGAAGAAGTAAGAGTGAAAGAGAAGAGAGAGGCATTTGGACGATTTTTGCAGGGAAAAAATGCAATTGAGTGGGAGATGTATAAAAGAAAGAGACAGGAGGTCAAGAGAAAGGTGCAAGAGGTGAAAAAAAGGGCAAATGAGAGTTGGGGTGAGAGAGTATCATTAAATTTTAGGGAGAATAAAAAGATGTTCTGGAAGGAGGTAAATAAAGTGCGTACGACAAGGGAGCAAATGGGAACTTCAGTGAAGGGCGCAAATGGGGAGGTGATAACAAGTAGTGGTGATGTGAGAAGGAGATGGAGTGAGTATTTTGAAGGTTTGTTGAATGTGTTTGATGATAGAGTGGCAGATATAGGGTG
Organism: Panulirus ornatus; assembly: GCF_036320965.1. NCBI lineage: Eukaryota > Metazoa > Arthropoda > Malacostraca > Decapoda > Palinuridae > Panulirus > Panulirus ornatus. The sequence goes on from NC_092236.1 coordinate 26,340,652, forward strand.
TTTTGGTCGAGGTGGTGTGCAAAGTGAGAGCGTTAGGGAAAATGATTTGGTAAACAGAGAAGAGGTAGTGAAAGCTTTGCGGAAGATGAAAGCCGGCAAGGCAGCAGGTTTGGATGGTATTGCAGTGGAATTTATTAAAAAAGGGGGTGACTGTATTGTTGACTGGTTGGTAAGGTTATTTAATGTATGTATGACTCATGGTGAGGTGCCTGAGGATTGGCGGAATGCGTGCATAGTGCCATTGTACAAAGTCAAAGGGGATAAGAGTGAGTGCTCAAATTACAGAGGTATAAGTTTGTTGAGTATTCCTGGTAAATTATATGGGAGGGTATTGAGTGAGAGGGTGAAGGCATGTACAGAGCATCAGATTGGGGAAGAGCAGTGTTGTTTCAGAAGTGGTAGAGGATGTGTGGATCAGGTGTTTGCTTTGAAGAATGTATGTGAGAAATATTTAGAAAAGCAAATGGATTTGTATGTAGCATTTATGGATCTGGAGAAGGCATATGATAGAGTTGATAGAGATGCTCTGTGGAAGGTATTAAGAATATATGGTGTGGGAGGCAAGTTGTTAGAAGCAGTGAAAAGTTTTTATCGATGATGTAAGGCATGTGTACGTGTAGGAAGAGAGGAAAGTGATTGGTTCTCAGTGAATGTAGGTTTGCGGCAGGGGTGTGTGATGTCTCCATGGTTGTTTAAATATGTTTATGGATGGGGTCGTTAGGGAGGTAAATGCAAGAGTTTAGGAAAGAGGGGCACGTATGAAGTCTGTTGGGGATGAGAGAGCTTGGGAAGTGAGTCAGTTGTTGTTCGCTGATGATACAGCGCTGGTGGCTGATTCATGTGAGAAACTGCAGAAGCTGATGACTGAGTTTGGTAAAGTGTGTGGAAGAAGAATGTTAAGAGTAAATGTGAATAAAGAGCAAGGTTATTAGGTACAGTAGGGTTGAGGGTCAAGTCAATTGGGAGGTGAGTTTGAATAGAGAAAAACTGGAGGAAGTGAAGTGTTTGAGATATCTGGGAGTGGATCTGGCAGCGTGGGCCTTGAAGAATGTGTGGAAGTCGAGAACAGTATCTCGGAAAGCAAAAATGGGTATGTTTGAAGGAATAGTGGTTCCAACAATGTTGTATGGTTGCGAGGCGTGGGCTATGGATAGAGTTGTGCGCAGGAGGATGGATGTGCTGGAAATGAGATGTTTGAGGACAATGTGTGGTGTGAGGTGGTTTGATCGAGTGAGTAACGTAAGGGTAAGAGAGATGTGTGGAAATAAAAAGAGCGTGGTTGAGAGAGCAGAAGAGGGTGTTTTGAAGTGGTTTGGGCACATGGAGAGAATGAGTGAGGAAAGATTGACCAAGAGGATATATGTGTCGGAGGTGGAGGGAACGAGGAGAAGAGGGAGACCAAATTGGAGGTGGAAAGATGGAGTGAAAAAGATTTTGTGTGATCGGGGCCTGAACATGCAGGAGGGTGAAAGGAGGGCAAGGAATAGAGTGAATTGGAGCGATGTGGTATACCGGGGTTGACGTGCTGTCAGTGGATTGAATCAAGGCATGTGAAGCGACTGGGGTAAACCATGGAAAGCTGTGTAGGTATGTATATTTGCGTGTGTGGACGTATGTATATATATGTGTATGGGGGGGGGTTGGGCCATTTCTTTCGTCTGTTTCCTTGCGCTACCTCGCAAACGCGGGAGACAGCGACAAAGTATAATAAATAGATAAATAAATAAATATATATATATATATATATATATATATATATATATATATATATATATATATATATATATATATATTATTATTATTATTATTATTATTATTATTATTATACTTTTTCGCTGTCTCCCGCGTTTGCGAGGTAGCGCAAGGAAACAGACGAAAGAAATGGCCCAACTCCCCCCCCCCCATACACATGTATATACATACGTCCACACACGCAAATATACATACCTACACAGCTTTCCATGGTTTACCCCAGACGCTTCACATGCCCTGCTTCAATCCACTGACAGCACGTCAACCCCGGTATACCACATCGCTCCAATTCACTCTATTCCTTGCCCTCTTTTCACCCTCCTGCATTTTCAGGCCCCGATCACACAAAATCTTTTTCACTCCATCTTTCCACCTCCAATTTGGTCTCCCTCTTCTCCTTGTTCCCTCCACATCCGACACATATATCCTGTTGGTCAATCTTTCCTCACTCATCCTCTCCATGTGCCCAAACCACTTCAAAACACCCTCTTCTGCTCTCTCAACCACGCTCTTTTTATTTCCACACATCTCTCTTACCCTTACGTTACTCACTCGATCAAACCACCTCACACCACACATTGTCTTCAAACATCTCATTTCCAGCACATCCATCCTCCTGCGCACAACTCTATTCATAGCCCACGCCTCGCAACCATACAACATTGTTGGAACCACTATTCCTTCAAACATACCCATTTTTGCTTTCCGAGATAATGTTCTCGACTTCCACACATTCTTCAAGGCCCCCAGGATTTTCGCCCCCTCCCCCACCCTATGATCCACTTCCGCTTCCATGGTTCCATCCGCTGGCAGATCCACTCCCAGATATCTAAAACACTTCACTTCCTCCAGTTTTTCTCCATTCAAACTCACCTCCCAATTGACTTGACCCTCAACCCTACTGTACCTATTAACCTTGCTCTTATTCACATTTACTCTTAACTTTCTTCTTCCACACACTTTTCCAAACTCAGTCACCAGCTTCTGCAGTTTCTCACATGAATCAGCCACCAGCGCTGTATCATCAGCGAACAACAACTGACTCACTTCCCAAGCTCTCTCATCCCTAACAGACTTTATACTTGCCCCTCTTTCCAAAACTCTTGCATTCACCTCCCTAACAACCCCATCCATAAACAAATTAAACAACCATGGAGACATCACACACCATATCTGGATATCTGGAAGTTGATCTGGCAGCGGATGGAACCATGGAAGTGTATGTGAACCATAGGGTGGGGGAGGTGTCGAAAATTCTGTGAGCCTTGAAAAATGTTTGGAAGTCGAGAACATTATCTGTGAAAGCAAAAATAGGTATGTTTGAAGGAATAGTGGTTCCAACAATGTTGTATGGTTGCGAGGATTTGGCTATGGATAGTTTTGCGCAGGAGGGTGGATATCTTGGAAATGACATGTTTGAGGACACAATATGGTGTGAGGTGGCTTGATCGAGTCAGTAATGTAAGGGTAAGAGAGATGTGTTGAAATAAAAAGAGCGTGGTTGAGAGAGCAGAAGAGGGTGTTTTGAAATGGTTTGGGCACATGGAGAGAATGAGTGAGGAAAGATTGACCAAGAGGATATATGGTCCGGGGGTGGTGGGAACAAGTAGAAGTGGGAGACCAAATTGGAGGTGAAAAGATGGAACGAAAAAGATTTTGAGTGATCGGGGCCCGAACGTGCAGGAGGGTGAAAGGCGGGCATGGAATAGAGTGAATTGGATCGATGTAGTGTACCGGGGTCGACGTGCTTTCAATGGACTGAATCAGGGCATATGAAGCGTCTGGTGTAAACCATGGAAAGGTTTGTGGGTCCTGGATGTGGAACGGGAGCTAGTAAGCAACTCCACAATCTCTTCACCATTTCCATTCATAACACTGAATGCCCCATTGGCACCAATTATACCCTCGACTGCCATATTACTTAACTTCGCATCTAAATCAACCATCACTAATACCCGGTCTCGGGCATCAAAACTGCTGACGCGATCACTCAGCTGCTCCCAAAACACTTGCTTCTCATGATCATTCTTCTCATGACCAGGTGCATAAGAACCAATGATCACTCATCTCTCACCATCCACTTTCAGGTCTAACCGCATCAATCTAGAATTTACCACCTTACGCTCTATCACACACTCTTGCTTCAGAAGTGGTGCTACTCCTTCCTTAGCTCTTGTCCTCTCACTAGCCCCTGACTTTACTCCGAAGACATTTTCAAATCATTCTTCCCCTTCCCCTTCGTTTCACTCAGAGCCTGAACATTTAGCTGTATTCCCTCCAGCATGCTACTTATCTCTCCTCTTTTCTCATCTTGGTTACATCTACACACATTCAGACACTCCAGTCTGAGCCCTCGAAGAGGATGAGCACGCCCCGCCTGGTTTATGCTTCAGGTTCCTCTTCCACAAGTTGAAGTATAAGAACGGGAGGGTTTCCAAACCCCAGCTCCAACACCCTTTAGTCGTCTTCTACGACTTGTGGGAAATACGAAGGTAGAATTCTTTTTTCTCCGCCTCAGGGTAATACTAATAATAATGATTATGATAATGACAATAATCATCTTCATTATTGTTATTATTTTATCATTATTATAATTATCATTATCATTATTATCATTATCATTATTATCATTATTATTATTATTATTATTATCATTATTATTATTATTATTATTATTATTATTATTATTATTATTATTATTATTATTATCATTATTATTATTATCATTATTATTATTATTATTATTATTGATATTACTATTATCATTATCATTATCATTATTACTAAAATCATTATTACTGTTATTATTATTATTATCATTATTATTATTATTGTTTTTATTATTATTATTATTATTATTATTATTATTATTATTATTATTATTATTATTATTATTATTATTAATATCATCAGTATCATTATTATTATTATTGTTATTAATATTATTATCATTATTATTATTATTATTATTATTATTATTATTATTATTATTATTATTATTATCATTATTATTATCATTATTATTATTATTATTATTATTATTATTATTATTATCATTATTATTATTATTATTATTATTATTATTATTATTATTATTATTATTATTATTATTATTATTATTATTATTATCATTATCATTATTACTACAATTATATTACTATTATTCATTTTACTTATTCATTTTCCTTTGTCGCTGTCTCCCGCGTTAGCGAGGTAGCGCAAGGAAACAGACGAAAGAATGGCCCAACCCACCCACATAAACATACACATAGGCAAATATACATACCTATACATCTCAACGTTTACACATATATACACACACAGACATATACATATATACACATGTACATAATTCATACTGTCTGCCTTTATTAATTCCCATCGCCACCCCGCCACACATGAAATAACAACCCCCTCCCCCTCATGTGTGCGAGGTAGCGCTAGGAAAAGACAACAAAGGCCACATTCGTTCACACTCAGACTCAAGCTGTAATGTAATATTGCACCGAAACCACAGCTCCCTTTCCATTTTCAGGCCCTACAGAACTTTCCATGGTTTACTCCAGACGCTTCACATGCCCTGGTTCAATCCATTGACAGCACGTCGACCCCGGTATACCACATCGTTTCAATTCACTTTATTCCTTGCACGCCTGTCACCCTCTTGCATGTTCAGGCCCCGATCAATCAAAATCTTTTTCACTTCAATTTGGTCTCCCACTTCTTCTCGTTCCCTCCACCTCTGACACTTATATCCTCTTGGTCAATCTTTCCTCATTCATTCTCTCCATGTGACCAAACCATTTCAATAGACCCTCTTCTGCTCTTTCAACCAAACTCTTTTCATTACTACACATCTCTCTTACCCTTTCATTACCTACTTGAACAAACCACCTCACACCACATAGTGCTCTCAAACATCTCATTTCCGGCATATCCACCCTCCTCCGCACATCTCTATCTATAGCCCACGCCTCCCACCCGTATAACATTGTTGGAAGAACCACTATTCCTTCAAACATATCCATTTTTGCTTTCCAAGATAACGTTTTCGACTTCCACATATTTTTCAACGTTTCCATAATTTTCGCCCCCTCCCCATCCTATGATTCACTTCCGCTTCCATGGTTCCATCCGCTGCCAGATCCACTCCCAGATATCTAAAACACTTCACTTCCTCCAGTTTTTCTCTATTCAAATTTACCTCCCAATTAACTTGTCCCTCAACCCTAGTGTACCTAATAACCTTTCTCTTATACATATTTACTCTCAGCTTTCTTCTTCCACACACTTTACCAAACTCCTTATACATATTTACTCTCAGCTTTCTTCTTCCACACACTTTACCAAACTCAGTCACCAGCTTCTGCAGTTTCTCACATGAATCAGCCGCCAGCGTTGTATCATCAGCGAACAACAACTGACTCACTTCCCAAGCTCTCTCATCCACAACAGACTGCATACTTGCCCCTCTTTCCAAAACTCTTGCATTTACCTCCCTAACAACCCCATCCATAAACAAATTAAACAACCATGGAGACATCACATACCCATGCCGCAAACCAACATTCACTAAGTACCAATCACTTTCCTCTCTTCCTACTCGTACACATGCCTTACATCCTCGATAAAAACTTTTCACTGCTTCTAACAACTTGCCTCCCACACCATATAGTCTTAATACCTTCAACATCCATAATACCTTCAACAATCCATTTGTTCTGCTAAGTATTTCTCACATACATTCCTCAAAGCAAACACCTGATCTACGCATCCTCTACCACTTTTGAAACCACACTGCTCTTCCCCAATCTGATGCTCTGTACATGCCTTCACCCTCTCAATCAATACCATTCCATATAATTTCCCAAGAATACTAAACAAACTTATACCTCTGTAGTTTGAGCACTCACTTTTATCCCCTTTGCCTTTGTACAGAGGCACTATGGAAGCATTCCGCCAAGCCTCAGGCACCTCACCATGAGTCATACATACATTAAATAACCTTACCAACCAGTCAACAAAACAGTCACCCTCTTTTTTAATAAATTCCAATGCAATACCATCCCAACCAGCTGTCTTGCCGGCTTTCATCTTCCGCAAAGCTCTTACTACCTCTTCTCTGTTTACCAAATCATTCTCTCCCTAACCCTCTCACTTTGCACACCTCCTCGACCAAAACACCCTATATCTGCCACTCTATCATCAAAAACATTCGTCAAACTTTCAAAATACTCACTTCATCTCCTTCTCACATCACCACTACTTGCTATCACCTCCCCATTAACCCCCTTCACTGATGTTCCCATTTGTTCCCTTGTCTTATACACTTTATTTATCTCCTTCCAAAACATCTTTTTACTTTCCCTAAAATTCAATGATACTCTCTCATCCCAACTCTCATTTGCCCTCTTTTTCACCTCTTGCACCTTTCTCTTGACCTCTTGCTTCTTTCTTTTATACATCTCCCAGTCATTTCCATTATTTCCCTGCAAAAATCGTCCAATTGCCTCTCTCTTCTCTTTCACTAATAATCTTACTTCTTTCATCCCACCACTCACCTCCCTTTCTGACCTGCCCACCTACTACGCTTTTCATGCCACAAGCATCTTTTGCGCAAGCCATCACTGCTTCCCTAAATACATCCCATAATGATAATGATAATGATAATGATAAGTATTTTCATTATTTGGAATATATTTTGAATGATAGAAATATCTGTAATAATGGTAACGATGATAATCATATCATTATAATTGCATTATTACAATTATCAGTATTACTATTATTATCATTATTACTATCATTATTGTTGTTAGTATTGTTATTATTGCTATCATTATTATTATTATTATTATTATTATTATTATTATTATTATTATTATTATTATTATTATCATTATTATTATTATTATTATCATTATTATCATTATCATTATCATTATTATTATTATTATTATTATCATTATTATTATTATTATTATTATTATTATTATTATTATTATTATTGTTATTATTATTATCATTATTATCATTATTATTATTATTACTATCATTATTATTATTGTTATTTTTATTATCATTATTATCATTACTATTATTTTCAATCATTATTATCATTATTATTATTATCATTTTTACTATAATTATTATTGTTATTATTATTATTATCATTATTATTATTATTAGTAGTAGTAGTACTATTAATGTTATTATTATTATTACTATTATCATTATTATTACCATTTTCTTTATTATTATTATTATAATAATTATCATTATTATTATTATTACTATTATTATTATTATCATTATTATTATTATAATTATTATTATTATTATTATTATTATTATTATTATTATTATTATTATTATTATTATTATCATTATTATTATTATTACTATTATTATTATTATCTTTTTGTTATAATTATTACTTTTATTGTTATTATTATTATCATTATTATCATTAATATTATTATCATTATTATTATTGTTTTCTCATCATTATCATCATTATCATTATCATTATCATTATTATCATCACTATACTAATATCAATTATTATTACTATTATTATTATTATTATTATTATTATTATTATTATTATTATTATTATTATTATTATTATTATTATTATTATTATTGTTATTATTATTATCATTATTATCATTATTATTATTATTATTATTATTATTATTGTACAAAGGCAAAGGGGATAAGAGTGAGTGCTCAAATTACAGAGGTATAAGTTTGTTGAGTATTCCTGGTAAATTATATGGGAGGGTATTGATCGAGAGGGTGAAGGCATGTACAGAGCATCAGATTGGGGAAGAGCAGTGCGGTTTCAGAAGTGGTAGAGGATGTGTGGATCAGGTGTTTGCTTTGAAGAATGTATGTGAGAAATACTTAGAAAAGCAAATGGATTTGTATGTAGCATTTATGGATCTGGAGAAGGCATATGATAGAGTTGATAGAGATGCTCTGTGGAAGGTATTAAGAATATATGGTGTGGGAGGCAAGTTGTTAGAAGCAGTGAAAAGTTTTTATCGAGGATGTAAGGCATGTGTACGTGTAGGAAGAGAGGAAAGTGATTGGTTCTCAGTGAATGTAGGTTTGCGGCAGGGGTGTGTGATGTCTCCATGGTTGTTTAATTTGTTTATGGATGGGGTTGTAAGGGAGGTAAATGCAAGAGTCCTGGAAAGAGGGGCAAGTATGAAGTCTGTTGGGGATGAGAGAGCTTGGGAAGTGAGTCAGTTGTTGTTCGCTGATGATACAGCGCTGGTGGCTGATTCATGTGAGAAACTGCAGAAGCTGGTGACTGAGTTTGGTAAAGTGTGTGGAAGAAGAAAGTTGAGAGTAAATGTGAATAAGAGCAAGGTTATTAGGTACAGTAGGGGTGAGGGTCAAGTCAATTGGGAGGTGAGTTTGAATGGAGAAAAACTGGAGGAAGTGAAGTGTTTTAGATATCTGGGAGTGGATCTGTCAGCGGATGGAACCATGGAAGCGGAAGTGGATCATAGGGTGGGGGAGGGGGCGAAAATTTTGGGAGCCTTGAAAAATGTGTGGAAGTCGAGAACATTATCTCGGAAAGCGAAAATGGGTATGTTTGAGGGAATAGTGGTTCCAACAATGTTGTATGGTTGCGAGGCGTGGGCTATGGATAGAGATGTGCGCAGGAGGATGGATGTGCTGGAAATGAGATGTTTGAGGACAATGTGTGGTGTGAGGTGGTTTGATCGAGTAAGTAACGTAAGGGTAAGAGAGATGTGTGGAAATAAAAAGAGCGTGGTTGAGAGAGCAGAAGAGGGTGTTTTGAAATGGTTTTGGGCACATGGAGAGAATGAGTGAGGAGAGATTGACCAAGAGGATATATGTGTCGGAGGTGGAGGGAACGAGGAGAAGAGGGAGACCAAATTGGAGGTGGAAAGATGGAGTGAAAAAGATTTTGTGTGATCGGGGCCTGAACATGCAGGAGGGTGAAAGGAGGGCAAGGAATAGAGTGAATTGGAGTCATGTGGTATACAGGGGTTGACGTGCTGTCAGTGGATTGAATCAAGGCATGTGAAGCGTCTGGGGTAAACCATGGAAAGCTGTGTAGGTATGTATATTTGCGTGTGTGGACGTGTGTATGTACATGTGTATGTGGGGGGGGGGGTTGGGCCATTTCTTTCGTCTGTTTCCATGCGCTACCTCGCAAACGCGGGAGACAGCGACAAAGTATAAAAAAAAAAAAAAAAAAAAAAAAAAAAATTATTATTATTATATTGCGACAAAAAAATTATTATTATTATTATTATTATTATTATTATTATTATCATTATTATTATTATTATCATTATTATTATTATTATTATTATTATTATTATTATTATTATTATTATTATAAAAGTTTTATTATTATCTTCATTATTTTCATTATCATTATTATCATCACTATACTAATATCAATAATAATGATAATAATAATAATAATAATAATAATAATAATAATAATAATAATAATAATAATAACAATAATAATAATAATAATAATTGATATTAGTATAATGATGATAATAATGATAATGATAATGATAATGATGATAATGATGAGAAAACAATAATAATAATGATAATAATATTAATGATAATAATGATAATAATAATAACAATAAAAGTGATAACAAGTAGTGGTGATGTGAGAAGGAGATGGAATGAGTATTTTGAAGGTTTGTTGAATGTGTCTGATGACAGAGTGGCAGATATAGGGTGTTTGGGTCGAGGTGGTGTGCAACGTGAGAGGGTTAGGGAAAATGATTTGGTAAACAGAGAGGAGGTAGTAAAAGCTTTGCGGAAGATGAAAGCCGGCAAGGCAGCAGGTTTGGATGGTATTGCAGTGGAATTTATTAAAAAAGGGGGTGACTGTATTGTTGACTGGTTGGTAAGGTTATTTAATGTATGTATGACTCATGGTGAGGTGCCTGAGGATTGGCGGAATGCGTGCATAGTGCCATTGTACAAAGGCAAAGGGGATAAGAGTGAGTGCTCAAATTACAGAGGTATAAGTTTGTTGAGTATTCCTGGTAAATTATATGGGAGAGTATTGATTGAGAGGGTGAAGGCATGTACAGAGCATCAGATTGGGGAAGAGCAGTGTGGTTTCAGAAGTGGTAGAGGATGTGTGGATCAGGTGTTTGCTTTGAAGAATGTATGCGAGAAATACTTAGAAAAGCAAATGGATTTGTATGTAGCATTTATGGATCTGGAGAAGGCATATGATAGAGTTGATAGAGATGCTCTGTGGAAGGTATTAAGAATATATGGTGTGGGAGGCAAGTTGTTAGAAGCAGTGAAAAGTTTTTATCGAGGATGTAAGGCATGTGTACGTGTAGGAAGAGAGGAAAGTGATTGGTTCTCAGTGAATGTAGGTTTGCGGCAGGGGTGTGTGATGTCTCCATGGTTGTTTAATTTGTTTATGGATGGGGTTGTTAGGGAGGTAAATGCAAGAGTCTTGGAAAGAGGGGCAAGTATGAAGTCTGTTGGGGATGAGAGAGCTTGGGAAGTGAGTCAGTTGTTGTTCGCTGATGATACAGCGCTGGTGGCGGATTCATGTGAGAAACTGCAGAAGCTGGTGACGGAGTTTGGTAAAGTGTGTGGAAGAAGAAAGTTAAGAGTAAATGTGAATAAGAGCAAGGTTATTAGGTACAGTAGGGTTGAGGGTCAAGTCAATTGGGAGGTGAGTTTGAATGGAGAAAAACTGGAGGAAGTGAAGTGTTTTAGATATCTGGGAGTGGATCTGTCAGCGGATGGAACCATGGAAGCGGAAGTGGATCATAGGGTGGGGGAGGGGGCGAAAATTTTGGGAGCCTTGAAAAATGTGTGGAAATCGAGAACATTATCCCGGAAAGCAAAAATGGGTATGTTTGAAGGAATAGTAGTTCCAACAATGTTGTATGGTTGCGAGGCGTGGGCTATGGATAGAGTTGTGCGCAGGAGGATGGATGTGCTGGAAATGAGATGTTTGAGGACAATGTGTGGTGTGAGGTGGTTTGATCGAGTAAGTAACGTAAGGGTAAGAGAGATGTGTGGAAATAAAAAGAGCGTGGTTGAGAGAGCAGAAGAGGGTGTTTTGAAATGGTTTGGGCACATGGAGAGAATGAGTGAGGAAAGATTGACCAAGAGGATATATGTGTCGGAGGTGGAGGGAACGAGGAGAAGAGGGAGACCAAATTGGAGGTGGAAAGATGGAGTGAAAAGGATTTTGTGTGATCGGGGCCTGAACATGCAGGAGGGTGAAAGGAGGGCAAGGAATAGAGTGAATTGGAGCGATGTGGTATACAGGGGTTGACGTGCTGTCAGTGGATTGAATCAAGGCATGTGAAGCGTCCGGGGTAAACCATGGAAAGCTGTGTAGGTATGTATATTTGCGTGTGTGGACGTGTGTATGTACATGTGTATGGGGGGGGTTGGGCCATTTCTTTCGTCTGTTTCCTTGCGCTACCTCGCAAACGCGGGAGACAGCGACAAAGTATAAAAAAAAAAAAAAAAAAAAAAAAAATAATAATAATAATGATAATGATAATGATAATGATAATCATAATAATATTGATATTAATATCAACAATAATGATAATAATAATATTAACAGTAATAGTAATGATAATAATATAATAATATTGATAATGATAATAGCAATAATGATAATGATGATAAGTATTGTCATTATTAGGAATATAATCAGAATGATAGTAATATCTGTAATAATGATAATGATGATGATTATAATAATGATAATGATAACAAACTTTAGACCAGACAACCGTTGCCAGATTCTTTATTTCTATAATGTATTCTTCTGGCTAATGTGACGATTTCTTTCTTTAATGGATCGTACGTTTATTCCCATTACATTAATTTAGAAACGAATCTCTCATTTCCGCCACTTCTCGGACGTAGATGAGTTTTCACTCTACTTCGTTGTTACGGGATTGCATACGTTTCTCCGTATATGAGTTATATTTGTGATTACAGTGTATGAACCATGTACCTGAAGAGATCATAGATTATGAGGAATATGATAAATCTATCGAGAGGACACTCAACAGCGTATAGACAAATGCTGATAGCATGAGCTATGCTTGAATCTTTTCAGGATATTGATATATAAGACTCTATATTGCTGTGTCAAACCAAAAGCTAAAGCAAATATCTTCTTGCAGAGGTCTGTAGACATTATTCCCTTTCTTATCCTCGTCTGTGTTTTACTGGATCACTTATTCCATCATATCCTTTGAATCCCCTTCGTTTATAGCACTCTTTCTTTCCTCATCTCACCAAAGGCTTCAGCGTAACCAGATTTACAGTATCACATTACCGGGGAAATGAAATTTTCCTGCGCTCAGAATATTATCGCTTACAAGGGCATCTCTACCTCCTGCTCGTCTATGCAATTACTCACATTTTACCCCTCCTTTATGCCATCTCCAGGAGTAAGGTCATTACTTTCTACTCTTCCCTATTTTCACCTTCGTTATGGCCTTGTACAGCCGACGGGAAGAAATGTGAGAGATATCAAGTCACTGCTCGTCGCGGATAACTTCACTACGTCCTGTCGACCGCACAGCCCATGGCCCGTGGTCTGACTAGCTAGATAACAGTATTTACTTGTTGATATTCACTATCAAGGCAAATATGTCAGGCCATGGCTTTTTCTTCCACTTTTCACGGGTTTCTCATGGCCAGACATGGTCTGAGCTGCGGGGAATTGATGGCTTACAAGGGAAGAATGTGGGCGGAGAGAGAGAGAGAGAGAGAGAGAGAGAGAGAGAGAGAGAGAGAGAGAGAGAGAGAGAGAGAGAGAGAGAGAGAGGGGGGGGGGGGGGGGAGGAATCGTCTTTTGTGAAAAATCTTTTGAGTTGAACGTAATGTAAATGAGGGCGTCTTGCGCCATCACCATGTCATCATGGTTCAGGCTGGCTGGGTTGAGGGACTGGCGGCCCCGGCTGGAGCACCAACGGGCCGGCAGGGGAGGTCAGTAATGGCGGCCACCATGGGAGCAGAAATGTTAAAGAGTTGAGGGAATGTTACTGTTTTCTTCTAGACCTTGTACCCTTCTTTCTTTCACTTTCACACCCACCTTTTCCAACATATCTCGAATCTGCTGCTCCTCTTCCATCCCTGACCTTGACTCCATTTCGTCTTTAAATTGGTGCGTCGATGAACTAACCACTGCGCTACAGTGGCATGTATGTATGTGTGTGTGTATGTGTGTGTGTGTGTGTGTGTGTGTGTGTGTGTGTGTGTGTGTGTGTGTGTGTGTGTGTGTGTGTGTGTGTCTACAAACACGTGAACATTATGCATTTTTCCCATCTATCCAATTTCAAAAAGTCTTCTCGCACCATTATTTTTTTTGTGTGTACATAGCAACGACCCTTATTAAAGGCCCATTTTACTATTTAATGCAAGCTCAAGAGATGGCCACAAATGAGGCAACATTGGTTGTGGATATCTTTGAATAAGGATGAAGGGACTCAGAGTCTGGCTTCAGGGATTTAAGTTATAACATCAGAGTCGCGAAATACCTTTAGTACACCTGTCTTTGTAATGCTAAAAGTAGAGAGGCAAGTACTGGCAAGAGGATGGAGAACGGGGAAGGTGCTGTGCGTCTATGGATCTTGCATCATTCTGGGCAAAATGGGATGAGAGATGAGCCTTCTACCTAGCACTGGTGGCTACTGAACCATCAGGTTAGATAAGTGGTGAGTCACAGTCATCAGTCAGTCAGTCAGTCCTGGCTGTTCCTTTTCTATGCAACAACACAAGGTTTTCCTGCCCATCCCCACCTGAAAACTCACTTCATCAGTTCTCTTGTCACATGTCATTCGCCTTCTTTCTCTCTTGTTTCATGTGTTGTCCCAAATTTTCATACAGAGACTTGTTTTAGTAGGTATGTCCTTTCCTATAACAAATTCATGGTTCGTAACAATTCGACAGAATCAGTTCTACACTGATAGACAAACCAGAGTTGGTCAACTAGTTTGCTTTTGCGAACTCTCAGGAATACCTACACGGTGATGTTGCAATGTCTAGATTGTAGCTTTTTAGCTTCTATATTATCATCTCCTAAAACCAAGTGCTGAGTTGTACTGCATCATCTAATGTCAGTGTTAGCGTGCATCACTTGATGGTCTGCAGAGACAGTGGAGACCAAGACACGACATTTAACGTAGTCTTCTGCTAGATTTTCAGTCATTGGATTCAAATTATGATCCACACAAACTAGTTGCAAAATTTCCATTGCTCATAAAGCCAAACCGACAGGAATTTCATCCTTGTGTTGGCTCCTGTCTCCGATAAGGATGACGTTTTAGGTCTGGTTCTGATACGGAAACCCATCAGCATATTGAACGAGGTATAAACATAAAGCACAAAAAAAGAAGATTCATGAACCTTCGTCAGTAGATGATAAATATCACTTCTAGGGTAGTGACTACATCTCCATTCAAAGTCTTTGCTCCGTGACTATCAAAAGACCTGACAGTAACACCGTTTTTACCTTATTTTTTCTTATTTTTGATCCTATTGAAGTATCATTTCCCTGGGGTTGTGACAAGATTCTTAACAGTGGCAACTACATCAGCTTTGCTTGGTACGATGTAACTACGTGTATGGTCACCGCTGTTTGTCTAGCACTCCCTGCTATCAGCAGAGTTAAACCTGAGTCTGTCGGTATGTCCTCCACTGTTTAGCATCATTATGACGTCAGTTCCACGTAATCTGTACGAAGATTAGGGTAGCAGCTCAGTCGGAGATCATAAGAAGGATAGCCTATCACCCGATTTTCTTGTAAAACGAAGCGAGGGAAAGTCTGAATTGGTCAGGAACATTCAAGGTTCTTGGATGATGAGATGTCTATGCATTCTCGCTTGTTTCTTCTGTTTCAATGTGTCCTAATCTTTCACATGGTGCCTTTGGTGGCTTATGATAGACTGGTTCTAAGGCACATTTTAGTGTTTTTAGTATAAAAGTAACGTATGTAAGCTTCCAGTTGTATTGTAAATGCTGAGTCTTGTATAATACTGTCTTTACCATATGTTATTCATTTTATCATAGTGATGGAAAGATGTATCTCATCGTGAGTTTCTCATTGTGAAGAACTCATTGTCTTCTGGTGATTATTTGTAGAGCTACGCGTTCTCAAGTCTGCAGACGCCCATGGTGCAGGACCTCTAGTTGCTTTCTGGGAGATGGCAGCATATCAGAAAAAAATGTCTTATGCAGTTGCATGAATAGTTCTAAATGCAGTTACGCGTTAAAGATCAAGTGCAGACTTAGTGTCTTCAACAGATGCACGTTGAGCTACAACTACGATACCGTAACACACTTGAGATCCTGACAGAACACCACTGAAGAGGAGAAGTTGGACGCTTCATCCGACCCTACGCGCCTTCACTTAATCAAACCCCTCTTCATTTAGGTAAGATCAGTAAGTTTGAACTGCGACGCTAATTCCTGTATGGAGATTTAGCAACAGATATGGATGAAGGCAAACAAATATGAATATGTACATGTGTATTTACGTATATATCTATGTATAGGTATGTATATGTACACATATGATGATATCTATATGTATGTATATAACCGTGTATGGGCATTTATATATGCATATATAATATATATATATATATATATATATATATATATATATATATATATATATATATATATATATATATATTTTTTTTTTTCTTTGTCGCTGTCTCCCGCGTTTGCGAGGTAGCGCAAGGTAACAGACGAAACAAATGGCCCAACCCACCCCCATACGCATGTATATACATACGTCCACACACGCAAATATACATACCTACAAGGCTTTCCATGGTTTACCCCAGACGCTTCACATGCCTTGATTCAATCCACTGACAGCACGTCAACCTCGGTATACCACATCGCTCCAATTCACTCTATTCCTTGCCCTCCTTTCACCCTCCTGCATGATCAGGCCCCGATCACACAAAATCTTTTTCACTCCATCTTTCCACCTCCAATTTGGTCTCCCTCTTCTCCTTGTTCCCTCCACCTCCGACACATATATCCTCTTGGTCAATCTTTCCTCACTCATTCTCTCCATGTGCCCAAACCATTTCAAAACACATTCTTCTGCTCTCTCAACCACGCTCTTTTTATTTCCACACATCTCTCTTACCCTTACGTTACTTACTCGATCAAACCACCTCACACCACACATTGTCCTCAAACATCTCATTTCCAGCACATCCATACTCCTGCGCACAACTCTATCCATAGCCCACGCCTCGCAACCATACAACATTGTTGGAACCACTATTCCTTCAAACATACCCATTTTTGCTGTCCGAGATAATGTTCTCGACTTCCACACATTCTTCAAGGCTCCCAGAATTTTCGCCCCCTCCCCCACCCTATGATCCACTTCCGCTTCCATGGTTCCATCCGCTGCCAGATCCACTCCCAGATATCTAAAACACTTCACTTCCTCCAGTTTTTCTCCATTCAAACTCACCTCCCAATTGACTTGACCCTCAACCCTACCGTACCTAATAACCTTGCTCTTATTCACATTTACACTTAACTTTCTTCTTTCACACACTTTACCAAACTCAGTCACCAGCTTCTGCAGTTTCTCACATGAATCAGCCACCAGCGCTGTATCATCAGCGAACAACAACTGACTCACTTCCCAAGCTCTCTCATCCCCAACAGACTTCATACTTGCCCCTCTTTCCAAAACTCTTGCATTCACCTCCCTAACAACCCCATCCATAAACAAATTAAACAACCATGGAGACATCACACACCCCTGCCGCAAACCTACATTCACTGAGAACCAATCACTTTCCTCTCTTCCTACACGTACACATGCCTTACATCCTCGATAAAAACTTTTCACTGCTTCTAACAACTTTCCTCCCACACCATATATTCTTAATACCTTCCACAGAGCATCTCTATCAACTCTATCATATGCCTTCTCCAGATCCATAAATGCTACATACAAATCCATTTGCTTTTCTAAGTATTTCTCGCATACATTCTTCAAAGCAAACACCTGATCCACACATCCTCTACCACTTCTGAAACCACAATGCTCTTCCCCAATCTGATGCTCTGTACATGCCTTCACCCTCTCAATCAATACCCTCCCATATAATTTACCAGGAATACTCAACAAACTTATACCTCTGTAATTTGAGCACTCACTCTTATCCCCTTTGCCTTTGTACAATGGCACTATGTACGCATTCCGCCAATCCTCAGGCACCTCACCACGAGTCATACATACATTAAATAACCTTACCAACCAGTCAACAATACAGTCACCCCCTTTTTTAATAAATTCCACTGCAATACCATCCAAACCCGCTGCCTTGCCGGCTTTCATCTTCCGCAAAGCTTTTACTATCTCTTCTCTGTTTACCAAATCATTTTCCCTAACCCTCTCACTTTGCACACAACCTCGACAAAAACACCCTATATCTGCCACTCTATCATCAAACACATTCAACAAACCTTCAAAATACTCACTCCATCTCCTTCTTACATCACCACTACTTGTTATCACCTCCCCATTTGCGCCCTTCACAGAAGTTCCCATTTGCTCCCTTGTCTTACGCACTTTATTTACCTCCTTCCAGAACATCTTTTTATTCTCCCTAAAATCTAATGATACTCTCTCACCCCAACTCTCATTTGCCCTTTTTTTCACCTCTTGCACCTTTCTCTTCACCTCCTGTCTCTTTCTTTTATACGTCTCCCACTCAATTTCATTTTTTCCCTGCAAAAATCGTCCAAATGCCTCTCTCTTCTCTTTCACTAATAATCTTACTTCTTCATCCCACCACTCACTACCCTTTCTAATCAACCCACCCCCCACTCTTCTCATGCCACAAGCATCTTTTGCGCAATCCATCACTGATTCCCTAAAAACATCCAATTCCTCCACCACTCCCCTTTCTTCCATTGTTCTCACCTTTTTCCATTCTGTACTCAGTCTCTCATGGTACTTCCTCACACAAGTCTCCTTCCTAAGCTCACTTACTCTCACCACCCTCTTCACCCCAACATTCACTCTTCTTTTCTGAAAACCCATACAAATCTTCACCTTACCCTCCACAAGATAATGATCAGACATGCCTCCAGTTGCACCTCTCAGCACATTAACATCCAAAAGTCTCTCTTTCGCGCGCCTGTCAATTAACACGTAATCCAATAACGCTCTCTGGCCATTTCTCTTACTTACATAAGTATACTTATGTATATCTCGCTTTTTAAACCAGGTATTCCCATTCATCAGTCCTTTTTCAGCACATAAATCTACAAGCCCTTCACCATTTCCATTTACAACACTGAACACCCCATGTATACCAATTATTCCCTCAACTGCCACATTACTCACCTTTGCATTCAAATCACCCATCACTATAACCCGGTCTCGTGCATCAAAACCACTAAGACACTCATTCAGCTGCTCCCAAAACACTAGCCTCTCATGATCTTTCTTCTCATGCCCGGGTGCATATGCACCAATAATCACCCATCTCTCTCCATCAACTTTCAGTTTTACCCATATTAATCGAGAATTTACTTTCTTACATTCTATCACATACTCCCACAACTCCTGTTTCAGGAGTACTGCTACTCCTTCCCTTGCTCTTGTCCTCTCACTATGTATATATATATATATATATATATATATATATATATATATATATATATATATATATATATATATATATATATATATATATATATATATATATATATATATATATATATGAATATATATATATATATATATATATATATATATATATATATATATATATATATATATATATATATATATATATATATTTATATATATATATATATATATATATATATATATATATATATATATATATATATATATATATATATATATATATATATATATATATATATTTTTCATTTATTTTTTTATTATACTTTGTTGCTGTCTCCCACGTTTGCGAGGTAGCGCAAGGAAACAGACGAAAGAAATGGCCCAACCCACCCCCATACACATATATATACATACGTCCACACACGCAGATATACATACCTACACAGCTTTCCATGGTTTACCCCAGACGCTTCACATGCCTTGATTCAATCCACTGACAGCACGTCAACCCCGGTATACCACATCGCTCCAATTCACTCTATTCCTTGCCCTCCTTTCACCCTCCTGCATGTTCAGGCCCCGATCACACAAAATCTTTTTCACTCCATCTTTCCACCTCCAATTTGGTCTTCCTCTTCTCCTCGTTCCCTCCACCTCCGACACATATATCCTCTTGGTCAATCTTTCCTCACTCATTCTCTCCATATGCCCAAACCACTTCAAAACACCCTCTTCTGCTCTCTCAACCACGCTCTTCTTATTTCCACACATCTCTCTTACCCTTACGTTACTCACTCGATCAAACCACCTCACACCACATATTGTCCTCAAACATCTCATTTCTAGCACATCCATCCTCCTGCGCGCAACTCTATCCATAGCCCACGCCTCGCAACCATACAACATTGTTGGAACCACTATTCCTTCAAACATACCCATTTTTGCTTCCCGAGATAATGTTCTCGACTTCCACACATTCTTCAAGGCCCCCAGAATTTTCGCCCCCTCCCTCACTCTATGATCCACTTCCGCTTCCATGGTTCCATCCGCTGCCAGATCCACTCCCAGATATCTAAAACACTTCACTTCCTCCAGTTTTTCTCCATTCAAACTCACCTCCCAATTGACTTGACCCTCAGCCCTGCTGTACCTAATAACCTTGTTCTTATTCACATTGACTCTCAACTTTCTTCTTCCACACACTTTACCAAACTCAGTCATCAGCTTCTGCAGTTTCTCACATGAATCAGCCACCAGCGCTGTATCATCAGCGAACAACAACTGACTCACTTCCCAAGCTCTCTCATCCCCAACAGACTTCATACTTGCCCCAATTTCCAAAACTCTTGCATTTACCTCCCTAACAACCCCATCCATAAACAAATTAAACAACCATGGAGACATCACACACCCCTGCCGCAAACCTACATTCACTGAGAACCAATCACTTTCCTCTCTTCCTACACGTAAACATGCCTTACATCCTCGATAAAAACTTTTCACTGCTTCTAACAACATGCCTCCCACACCATATATTCTTAATACCTTCCACAGAGCATCTCTATCAACTCTATCATATGCCTTCTCCAGATCCATAAATGCTACATACAAATCCATCTGCTTTTCTAAGTATTTCTCACATACATTCTTCAAAGCAAACACCTGATCCACACATCCTCTACCACTTCTGAAACCACACTGCTCTTCCCCAATCTGATGCACTGTACATGCCTTCACCCTCTCAATCAATACCCTCCCATATAATTTACCAGGAATGCTCAACAAACTTATACCTCTGTAATTTGAGCACTCACTCTTATCCCCTTTGCCTTTGTACATTGGCACTATGCACGCATTCCGCCAATCCTCAGGCACCTCACCATGAGTCATACATACATCAAATAACCTTACCAACCAGTTAACAATACAGTCACCCCCTTTATTAATAAATTCCACTGCAATACCATCCAAACCTACTGCCTTGCCGGCTTTCATCATCCGCAAAGCTTTCACTACCTCTTCTCTGTTTACCAAATCATTTTCCCTGACCCTCTCACTCTGCACACCACCTCGACCAAAACACACTATATCTGCCACTCTATCATCAAACACATTTATTAAACCTTCAAAATACTCACTCCATCTCCTTCTCACATCACCACTACTCTTTATCACCTCCCCATTTGCGCCCTTCACTGAAGTTCCCATTTGCTGTATGTGATAGAATGTAAGAAAGTATATTCTCGATTAATATGGGTAAAACTGAAAGTTGATGGAGAGAGGTGGGTGATTATTGGTGCATATGCACCTGGGCATGAGAAGAAAGATCATGAGAGGCAAGTGTTTTGGGAGCAGCTGAGAGAAAGAGAGACTTTTGGATGTTAATGTGCTGAGAGGTGCAACTGGAGGGATGTATGATCATTATCTTGTGGAGGCTAAGGTGAAGATTTGTATGGCTTTTCAGAAACGAAGAGTGAATGTTGGGGTGAAGAGGGTGGTGAGAGTAAGTGAGCTAGGGAAGGAGACCTGTGTGAGGAAGTACCAGGAGAGACTGAGTACAGAATGGAAAAAGGTGAAAACAATGGAAGTAAGGGGAGTGGGGGAGGAATGGGATGTATTTAGGGAATCAGTGATGGATTGCGCAAGCGATGCTTGTGGCATGAGAAGAGTGGGAGGTGGGTTGATTAGAAAGGGTAGTGAGTGGTGGGATGAAGAAGTAAGAGTATTAGTGAAAGAGAAGAGAGAGGCATTTGGATGATTTTTGCAGGGAAAAAATGCAATTGAGTGGGAGATGTATAAAAGAAAGAGACAGGAGGTCAAGAGAAAGTTGCAAGAGGTGAAAAAAAGGGCAAATGAGAGTTGGGGTGAGAGAGTATCATTAAATTTTAGGGAGAATAAAAAGATGTTCTGGAAGGAGGTATATATATATATATATATATATATATATATATATATATATATATATATATATATATATATATATATATATATGTATATATATATATATATATATATATATATATATATATATATATATATATATATATATATATATATATATATATATATATATATATATATATATATATATATATATATATATATATATATGTATATATATATATATATATATATATATATATATATATATATATATATATATATATATATATATATATATATATATATTTTTTTTTTTTTTTTTTTTTTTTTTTTTTTTTTTTTTTATAATTTGTCGCTGTCTCCCGCGTTTGCGAGGTAGCGCAAGGAAACAGACGAAAGAAATGGCCCAAACCCCCCCCCCCCCATACACATGTACATACACACGTCCACACACGCAAATATACATACCTACACAGCTTTCCATGGTTTACCCCAGACGCTTCACATGCCTTGATTCAATCCACTGACAGCACGTCAACCCCTGTATACCACATGGCTCCAATTCACTCTATTCCTTCCCCTCCTTTCACCCTCCTGCATGTTCAGGCCCCGATCACACAAAATCTTTTTCACTCCATCTTTCCACCTCCAATTTGGTCTCCCTCTTCTCCTCGTTCCCTCCACCTCCGACACATATATCCTCTTGGTCAATCTTTCCTCACTCATTCTCTCCATGTGCCCAAACCATTTCAAAACACCCTCTTCTGCTCTCTCAACCACGCTCTTTTTATTTCCACACATCTCTCTTACCCTTACGTTACTTACTCGATCAAACCACCTCACACCACACATTGTCCTCAAACATCTCATTTCCAGCACATCCATCCTCCTGCGCACATCTCTATCCATAGCCCACGCCTCGCAACCATACAACATTGTTGGAACCACTATTCCTTCAAACATACCCATTTTTGCTTTCCGAGATAATGTTCTCGACTTCCACACATTTTTCAAGGCTCCCAAAATTTTCGCCCCCTCCCCCACCCTATGATCCACTTCCGCTTCCATGGTTCCATCCGCTGCCAGATCCACTCCCAGATATCTAAAACACTTCACTTCCTCCAGTTTTTCTCCATTCAAACTCACCTCCCAATTGACTTGACCCTCACCCCTACTGTACCTAATAACCTTGCTCTTATTCCCATTTACTCTTAACTTTCTTCTTCCACACACTTTACCAAACTCAGTCACCAGCTTCTGCAGTTTCTCACATGAATCAGCCACCAGTGCTGTATCATCAGCGAACAACAACTGACTCACTTCCCAAGCTCTCTCATCCCCAACAGACTTCATACTTGCCCCTCTTTCCAGGACTCTTGCATTTACCTCCCTAACAACCCCATCCATAAACAAATTAAACAACCATGGAGACATCACACACCCCTGCCGCAAACCTACATTCACTGAGAACCAATCACTTTCCTCTCTTCCTACACGTACACATGCCTTACATCCTCGATAAAAACTTTTCACTGCTTCTAACAACTTGCCTCCCACACCATATATTCTTAATACCTTCCACAGAGCATGTATATATATATATATACATGAGAAGAGTGGGAGGTGGGCTGTTTAGAAAGGGTAGTGAGTGGTGGGATGAAGAAGTAAGAGTATTAGTGAAAGAGAAGAGAGAGGCATTTGGACGATTTTTGCAGGGAAAAAATGCAATTGAGTGGGAGAAGTATAAAAGAAAGAGACAGGAGGTCAAGAGAAAGGTGCAAGAGGTGAAAAAAAGGGCAAATGAGAGTTGGGGTGAGAGACTATCAGTAAATTTTAGGGAGAATAAAAAGATGTTCTGGAAGGAGGTAAATAGGGTGCGTAAGACAAGGGAGCAAATGGGAACTTCAGTGAAGGGCGTAAATGGGGAGGTGATAACAAGTAGCGGTGATGTGAGAAGGAGATGGAATGAGTATTTTGAAGGTTTGTTGAATGTGTCTGATGACAGAGTGGCAGATATAGGGTGTTTTGGTCGAGGTGGTGTGCAAAGTGAGAGGGTTAGGGAAAATGATTTGGTAAACAGAGAAGAGGTAGTAAAAGCTTTGCGGAAGATGAAAGCCGGCAAGGCAGCAGGTTTGGATGGTATTGCAGTGGAATTTATTAAAAAAGGGGGTGACTGTATTGTTGACTGGTTGGTAAGGTTATTTAATGTATGTATGACTCATGGTGAGGTGCCTGAGGATTGGCGGAATGCGTGCATAGTGCCATTGTACAAAGGCAAAGGGGATAAGAGTGAGTGCTCAAATTACAGAGGTATAAGTTTGTTGAGTATTCCTGGTAAATTATATGGGAGGGTATTGATTGAGAGGGTGAAGGCATGTACAGAGCACCAGATTGGGGAAGAGCTGTGCGGTTTCAGAAGTGGTAGAGGATGTGTGGATCAGGTGTTTGCTTTGAAGAATGTATGTGAGAAATACTTAGAAAAGCAAATGGATTTGTATGTAGCATTTATGGATCTGGAGAAGGCATATGATAGAGTTGATAGAGATGCTCTGTGGAAGGTATTAAGAATACATATATATATATATACAAATATATATATATATATATATATATATATATATATATATATATATATATATATATATATATATATATATATATATATATATATATATATATATATTTTTTTTTTTTTTTTTTTTTTTACTTTGTCGCTGTCTCCCGCGTTTGCGAGGTAGCGCAAGGAAACAGACGAAAGAAATGGCCCAACCCTCCCCCCCCCCATACACATGTATATACATACGTCCACACACGCAAATATACATACCTACACAGCTTTCCATGGTTTACCCCAGACGCTTCACATGCCTTGATTCAATCCACTGACAGCACGTCAACCCCGGTATACCACATCGCTCCAATTCACTCTATTCCTTGCCCTCCTTTCACCCTCCTGCATGTTCAGGCCCCGATCACACAAAATCTTTTTCACTCCATCTTTCCACCTCCAATTTGGTCTTCCTCTTCTCCTTGCTCCCTCCACCTCCGACACATATATTCTCTTGGTCAATCTTTCCTCACTCATCCTCTCCATGTGTCCAAACCACTTCAAAACACCCTCTTCTGCTCTCTCAACCACGCTCTTTTTATTTCCACACATCTCTCTTACCCTTACGTTACTCACTCGATCAAACCACCTCACACCACACATTGTCCTCAAACATCTCATTTCCAGCACATCCATCCTCCTGCGCACAACTCTATCCATAGCCCACGCCTCGCAACCAAACAACATTGTTGGAACCACTATTCCTTCAAACATACCCATTTTTGCTTTCCGAGATAATGTTCTCGACTTCCACACATTCTTCAAGGCCCCCAGAATTCTCGCCCCCTCCCCCACCCTATGATCCACTTCCGCTTCCATGGTTCCATCCGCTGCCAGATCCACTCCCAGATATCTAAAACACTTCACTTCCTCCAGTTTTTCTCCATTCAAACTCACCTCCCAATTGACTTGACCCTCAACCCTACTGTACCTAATAACCTTGCTCTTATTCACATTTACTCTTAACTTTCTTCTTCCACACACTTTAACAAACTCAGTCACCAGCTTCTGCAGTTTCTCACATGAATCAGCCACCAGCGCTGTATCATCAGCGAACAACAACTGACTCACTTCCCAAGCTCTCTCATCCCCAACAGACTTCATACTTGCCCCTCTTTCCAAGACTCTTGCATTTACCTCCCTAACAACCCCATCCATAAACAAATTAAACAACCATGGAGACATCACACACCCCTGCCGCAAACCTATATTCACTGAGAACCAATCACTTTCCTCTCTTCCTACACGTACACATGCCTTACATCCTCGATAAAAACTTTTCACTGCTTCTAACAACTTTCCTCCCACACCATATATTCTCAATACCTTCCACAGATCATCTCTTTCAACTCTATCATATGCCTTCTCCAGATCCATAAATGCTACCTACAAATCCATTTGCTTTTCTAAGTATTTCTCACATACATTCTTCAAAGCAAACACCTGATCCACACATCCTCTACCACTTCTGAAACCACACTGCTCTTCCCCAATCTGATGCTCTGTACATGCCTTCACCCTCTCAATCAATACCCTCCCATATAATTTACCAGGAATACTCAACAAACTTATACCTCTGATTTTTGCACTATGGCACTATGCACGCATTCCGCCAATCCTCAGGCACCTCACCATGAGTCATACATACATTAAATAACCTTACCAACCAGTCAACAATATAATCACCCCCTTTTTTAATAAATTCCACTGCAATACCATCCAAGCCTGCTGCCTTGCCAGCTTTCATCTTCCGCAAAGCTTTCACTACCTCTTCTCTGTTTACCAAATCATTTTCCCTAACCCTCTCACTTTGCACACCACCTCGACCAAAACACCCTATATCTGCCACTCTATCATCAAACACATTCAACAAACCTTCAAAATACTCACTCCATCTCCTTCTCACATCACCACTACTTGTTATCACCTCCCCATTTGCGCCCTTCACTGAAGTTTCCATTTGCTCCCTTGTCTTACGCACTTTATTTACCTCCTTCCAGAACATCTTTTTATTCTCCCTAAAATTTAATGATACTCTCTCACACCAACTCTCATTTGCCCTTTTTTTCACCTCTTGCACCTTTCTCTTGACCTCCTGTCTCTTTCTTTTATACATATCCCACTCAATTGCATTTTTTTCCTGCAAAAATCGTCCAAATGCCTCTCTCTTCTCTTTCACTAATACTCTTACTTCTTCATCCCACCACTCACTACCCTTTCTAATCAACCCACCTCCCACTCTTCTCATGCCACAAGCATCTTTTGCGCAATCCATCACTGATTCCCTAAATACATCCCATTCCTCCCCCACTCCCCTTACTTCCATTGTTCTCACCTTTTTCCATTCTGTACTCAGTCTCTCCTGGTACTTCCTCACACAGGTCTCCTTCTCAAGCTCACTTACTCTCACCACCCTCTTCTCCCCAACATTCACTCTTCTTTTCTGAAAACCCATACAAATCTTTACCTTAGCCTCCACAAGATAATGATCAGACATCCCTCCAGTTGCACCTCTCAGCACATTAACATCCAAAAGTCTCTCTTTCGCACGCCTGTCAATTAACACGTAATCCAATAACGCTCTCTGGCCATCTCTCCTACTTACATAAGTATACTTATGTATATCTCGCTTTTTAAACCAGGTATTCCCAATCATCAGTCCTTTTTCAGCACATAAATCTACAAGCTCTTCACCATTTCCATTTACAACACTGAACACCCCATGTATACCAATTATTCCCTCAACTGCCACATTACTCACCCTTGCATTCAAATCACCCATCACTATAACCCGGTCTCGTGCATCAAAACCACTAACACACTCATTCAGCTACTCCCAAAACACTTGCCTCTCCTGATCTTTCTTCTCATGCCCAGGTGCATATGCACCAATAATCACCCACCTCTCTCCATCAACTTTCAGTTTTACCCATATTAATCGAGAATTTACTTTCTTACACTCTATCACATACTCCCACAACTCCTGTTTCAGGAGTATTGCTACTCCTTCCCTTGCTCTTGTCCTCTCACTAACCCCTGACTTTACTCCCCAGACATTCCCAAACCACTCTTCCCCTTTACCCTTGAGCTTCGTTTCACTCAGAGCCAAAACATCCAGGTTCCTTTCCTCAAACATACTACCTATCTCTCCTTTTTTCACATCTTGATTACATCCACACACATTTAGGCACCCCACTCTGAGCCTTCGAGGAGGATGAGCACTCCCCGCGTGACTCCTTCTTCTGTTTCCCATTTTAGAAAGTTAATACAAGGAGGGGAGGATTTCTGGCCCCCCGCTCCCGTCCCCTCTAGTCGCTTTCTACGACACGCGAGAAATACGCGGGAAGTATTCTTTCACCCCTATCCCCAGGGATAATATACACATATATATACATATACACATACACACACATACACATACACACGCACATATACACACACACACACACACATACATATATATACATATGAAAAATGTAAGAAACAATTTAGAAAACTGAAACTTCTAGCTTGAAATGAATGAAAAAAATGAATGTCACATAATGGTTCAACCTCTGGCTATGGAAAAAAGGAAATGTATAATTTATTTACACAAACGTCAATAGCAGTTCTCATCAATTTAACCACTGTATCAATAAGCTTCAATGTCTAAGCTACACTTTTCTCCAATTTCACTATTTTCCTTCACATTTTCAATTGTGTCTGAAGGTTCTACTTCAAGAGTGATTGTTTTTCCAGTAAGGGTCTCCACATCTTGGTTACATCCACACACATTTAGGCACCCCACTCTGAGCCTTCGAGGAGGATGCTTTACTTGTGGTGCTGACTTCCCGTTTCTTTAAGATGAACGCGTTGAGACTTCGTGTTAATTTGCTTCCCTTCCTTTACGCTCCCAGAGTGCAATCCTTCCTGGCTTCCTTCAGACTTCATGGCATGGCTAGGATGACCAACACGGCCAGCCACGACAGTAAGTTCGTCCTGGCAAACATCACTACTGGAGAAGGACGCGGCAGCACCTCGATACCGGGAACTAGTGTAGGGAAGACCAGGAGAGTTGGTCACGACCACGCCGACCGAAGGTCTGCCTGAGAGTGATGTGATCTCCTCCCGGGACGCCCGCCTCGGGTGCTTTCGCCGTGCGTTCGCCTGGACTAGTATGTTTAGCTGGGACGGCCCAACGTGCTGACGTGGGTCGGGTATTTCCCGGGAACTTCTGTATCCGCTTACTTCTTTCTCCGACTATATGATCACCCGCCCGTGAGCTCATTTTGAAACTCCTCAGCACACAACTCCACTCACCTGCCTAATATATATATATATATATTCTAATATATATATATATATATATATATATATATATATATATATATATATATATATATATATATATATATATATATATATATATATAGATAGATAGATAGATAGATAGATAGATAGATAGATAGATAGATAGATAGATAGATAGATGGATGCATCGAAGACAATTTTCTGGAGAATTCTTGATTAAGATATTTTTTATAGTATTATTGTTGCTAAAGGCAACATTTACATTAAAGGATTTAAGCAAAATATGAAGCAAAGTGAAATCATTATTCAAAGGGAGAACTAAAAGATTCTTGGTGTCAATGGGAGGTTTAGGCTCAACTCTATAAAATGATTTCTTTGCTAACTTAATGGATTTATCTATGAAAATCTAGGGTACTTTAACTTAGATCTAATAGAATATATCTTCTCAAACTCATCATCAATAAACTCTGGACTTCAAATACGTAATGCCCTAAGGAACATAGATTAAAAAGATGATAATTCAATTATGTCATGGAACTTTAGTGAAAAGTGAGGAAACATCAAAGCTAACTCGTTTTCACTAAAGTTCCAGTTGATGACCATTTAGAATATATATTTTTTGTCTTCGATGATATTCATTTACATATTTCAAAATCTAATTTCATTGAACTGATAAAATTGTGTATAAAAGACTGTGTATTTCAACTTCATGGAGATCATTATGCTCAAAAATTTGGTATGGCAATGGGTAACCCTCTTTCACCTGGACTAAGTAATCTTTATATGGAATTTTTTGAAACAAAATTACTAAAGGATATCTTACCTTCTGATGCAATTTGGTTTAGGTATGTAGATGATGTTCTTTGTGTTTGGCCAACAAATGAAAATTTACAAATATTTCTCCCCATACTTAACAATTTAGGACCTTCCATCAAATTTACTGTAGAAAATGAAAATAATGGTATGTTACCCTTTTTAGATTGCATGATCCATAGACAAGGAACAAGTTTAAGTTTAGCATATACAGAAAACCCATCAATGTATGCTCATATATCCATTATTACTCATCTCAACATGACATAGTTGAATTATCATCATTTCAATCTACGTTCCTTAGGGCATTACGTATTTGCAGTCCAGAGTTTAGTGATGAGTTTGAGAAGAAATGTTCTATTGGATCTAAGTTAAAGTACCCTAGATCTTTCATTGATAAATCCATTTAGTTAGCAGAGAAATCATTCTATAGGGTTGAGCCCAAACCTGCCATTGACACCAAGAATCTTTTAGTTCTCCCTTTTTAATAACAATTTCATTTCCTTCCCATGTTGCTTAAATCTTTTAATGTAAATGTTGCCATTAGCAACAGTAATACAATAAAGAGCATCTTAATAAGGAATTCACCAGAAAATTCACTTGGATGCATCTATAATGTCCCTTTTGGAAACTATGACAAATTTTACCTTGGTCAGACTGGTAAGGATCTTTCTGTTAGACTTAGCAACATAAATTTAGCATTAGAATGGGACAAGAATCAGATGCCTTGTTTAATCACGTTAAAAACTATGACCAATGTCTTGACTGGAGTAACGCCATCTCAGTTTTTAACTCTAACTCTATAACCAAGAATATCATTGAGCGTTCATGTATACATATATATATATATATATATATATATATATATATATATATATATATATATATATATATATATATATATATATATATATATTTTTTTTTTTCTTTTTTTTATTATACTTTGTCGCTGTCTCCCGCGTTTGCGAGGTAGCGCAAGGAAACAGACGAAAGAAATGGCCCAACCCCCCACCATACACATGTATATACATACGTCCACACACGCAAATATACACACCTACACAGCTTTCCATGGTTTACCCCAGACGCTTCACATGCCTTGATTCAATCCACTGACAGCACGTCAACCACGGTATACCACATCGCTCCAATTTACTCTATACCTTGCCCTCCTTTCACCCTCCTGCATGTTCAGGCCCCGATAACACAAAATCTTTTTCACTCCATCTTTCCACCTCCAATTTGGTCTCCCTCTTCTCCTCGTTCCCTCCACCTCCGACACATATATCCTCTTGGTCAATCTTTCCTCACTCATTCTCTCCATGTGCCCAAACCACTTCAAAACACCCTCTTCTGCTCTCTCAACCACGCTCTTTTTATTTCCACACATCTCTCTCACCCTTACGTTACTCACTCGATCAAACCACCTCACACCACACATTGTCCTCAAACTTCTCATTTCCAGCACATCCATCCTCCTGCGCACAACTCTATCCATAGCCCACGCCTCGCAACCGTACAACATTGTTGGAACTACTATTCCTTCAAACATACCCATTTTTGCTTTCCGAGATAATGTTCTCGACTTCCACACATTCTTCAAGACTCCCAGGATTTTCGCCCAATCCCCAACCCTATGATCCACTTCCGCTTCCATGGTTCCATCCGCTGCCAGATCCACTACCAGATATCTAAAACACTTTACTACCTCCAGTTTTTCTCCATTCAAACTTACCTCCCAATTGACTTGACCCTCAACCCTAATGTACCTAATAACCTTGCTCTTATTCACATTTACTCTTAAATTTTTTCTTTCACACACTTTACCAAAGTCAGTCACCAGCCTCTGCAGTTTCTCACATGAATCAGCCACCAGCGCTGTATCATCAGCGAACAACAACTGACTCACTTCCCAAGCTCTCTCATCCGCAACAGACTTCATACCTTCCCCTCTTTCCAAAACTCTTGCATTCACCTCCCTAACAACCCCATCCATAAACAAATTAAACAACCATGGAGACATCACACACCCTTGCCGCAAACCTACATTCACTGAGAACCAATCACTTTCCTCTCTTCCTACACGTACACATGACTTGCATCCTCGATAAAAACTTTTCACTGCTTCTAACAACTTGCCTCCCACACCATATATTCTTAATACCTTCCACAGAAAATCTCTATCATCTCTATCATATTCCTTCTCCAGATTCATAAATGCTACATACAAATCCATTTGCTTTTCTAAGTATTTCTCACATACATTCTTCAAAGCAAACACCTGATCCACACATCCTCTACCACTTCTAAAACCACACTGCTCTTCCCCAATCTGATGCTCTGTACATGACTTCACCCTCTCAATCAATACCCTCTAATATAATTTACAACAAACTTTTACCTCTGAAATTTGAGCACTCACTCTTATCCCCTTTGCCTTTGTACAATGGCACTATGCACGCATTCCGCCAATCCTCAGGCAACTCACCCTGAGTCATACATACATTAAATAACCTTACCAACCAGTCAATGATACAGTCACCCCCTTTTTTAATAAATTCCACTGCAATACCATCCAAACCTTCTGCCTTGCCGGCTTTCATCTTCCGCAAAGCTTTTACTACCTGATCTCTGTTTACTAAATCATTTTCATTAACCCTCTCACTTTGCACACCACCTCGACCAAAACACCCTATATCTGCCACTCTCTCATCAAACACATTCAACAAACCTTCAAAATACTCACTCCATCTCCTTCTCACATCACCACTACTTGTTATCACCTCCCCATTTGCACCCTTCACTGAAGTTCCCATTTGCTTCCTTGTCTTACGCACTTTATTTACCTCCTTCCAGAACATCTTTTTATTCTCCCTAAAATTTAATGATACTCTCTCACCCCAACTCTCATTTGCCCTCTTTTTCACCTCTTGCACCTTTCTCTTGACCTCCTGTCTCTTTCTTTTATACATCTCCCACTCAATTACATTTTTTCCCTGCAAAAATCGTACAAATGCCTCTCTCTACGCTTTCACTAATAATCTTACTTCTTCATCGCACTACTCCCTACCCTTTCTAATCAACAAACCTCCCACTCTTCTCATGCCACAAGCATCTTTTGTGCGATCCATCACTGATTCCCTAAATACATCCCATTTCTCACCCACTCCCCTTACTTCCATTGTTTTCACCTTTTTTCATTCTGTACTCACTCTCTCCTGGTACTTCCTCACACAAGTCTCCTTCCCAAGCTAACTTACTCTTACTACCCTCTTCACCCCACATTCACTATTCTTTTCTGAAAACCCATACAAATCTTCACTTTAGCCTCCACAAGATAATGATCAGACATCCCTCCAGTTGCACCTCTCAGCACATTAACATCCAAAAGTCTCTCTTTCGCGCGCCTGTCAATTAACACGTAATCCAATAAAGCTCTCTGGCCATCTCTCCTACTTACATACGTATACTTATGTATATCTCGCTATTTTAAACCAAGTATTCCCAATCACCAGTCCTTTTTCAGCACATATATCTACAAGCTCTTCACCATTTCCATTTACAACACTGAACACCACATGTATACCAATTATTCCCTCAACTGCCACATTACACACCTTTGCACTGAAATCACCCATCACTATAACCCGGTCTCGTGCATCAAAACCACTAACACACTAATTGAGCTGCTCCCAAAACACTTGCCTCTCATGATCTTTCTTCTCATGCCCAGGTGCATATGCACCAATAATCACCCATCTCTCTCCATCAACTTTCAGTTTTACCCATATTAATCGAGAATTTACTTTCTTACATTCTATCACATACTTCCACAACTCCTGTTTCAGGAGTACTGCTACTCCTTCCCTTGCTCTTGTCCTCTCACTAACCCCTGACTTTACTCCCAAGACATTTCCAAACCACTCTTCCCCTTTACCCTTGAGCTTCGTCTCACTCAGAGCCAAAATATCCAGGTTCCTTTCCTCAAACACACTACTTATCTCTCCTTTTTTCACATCTTGGTTACATCCACACACATTTACACACCCCAGTCTGAGCCTTCGAGGGGGATGAGCACTCCCCGCGTGACTCCTTCTTCTGTTTCCCATCTAAAAAAGTTAAAAAATACAAGGAGGGGAGGATTTCTGGCCCCCCGCTCCCGTCCCCTCTAGTCGCCTTCTACGACACGCGAGGAATACGTGGGAAGCATTCTTTCACCCCTATCCCCAGGGATAATATACATATATATGCATATATATATATATATATATATATATATATATATATATATATATATATATATATATATATATATATATATATATATAATGTATATATATATATATATATATATACACATACATACGCACATATACACACATACACACATAAACATATATATACATATGAAAAATGTAAGAAATAATTTAGAAAACTGAAACTTCTAGCTTGAAAAGAAATGAAAAAAATGAATGTCACATAATGGTTCAACCTCTGGCTATGGAAAAGGGAAATGTATAATTTATTTACAAAAACGTCAAATAGTAGTTTTCATCAATTTAATCACTGTATCATACTGCCTGGTCCACTTCTCTTATGATGAAACAGGAATATTGGCTTATGATGTTTCTCAATTTTCTTCATTACTCAAAGTACAACCATATCTTGGATACATGAGGGTAGGTAGTTGGTCATCCGCCATAATAAAGCCTTGACACACCAAAATTTATCTGGACCTCAACGTTAT
The DNA here is from genome assembly GCF_036320965.1 of Panulirus ornatus. NCBI lineage: Eukaryota > Metazoa > Arthropoda > Malacostraca > Decapoda > Palinuridae > Panulirus > Panulirus ornatus. Next base: position 26,375,413 of record NC_092236.1, read on the forward strand.
ATATATATATATATATATATATATATATATATATATATATATATATATATATATATATATATGTATGAGATGGGACTGCATGGGGAGGATTTTTACTTCCCTGAGTTGGTACTGAATGTAGTGGGTATATGTTACAAGGCTAAGCCTGCAAGAGTGAAAAATCATCTTTTGCGAGGCTGTACAACTGAGAGTACAATCTTGTTTGGGAACTTTTCATTCCAAAGAAGTCTACATTTTCCTTTTTACTGATAATAGTGAAGCTTGGGCTGTAGGAGCCTTTAGCAAGACAGGTCCTGAGTTACACCAGGTCTCTTTCATAGAAACTGGTACACAAGTAATTGTTAATATGCTCGGCACTCAATTCTGTACAACAGCATTAGACTCTCCCACTTAAGTCACTCTATAACAAACTACCACAAACTCCCAGGTAGAAATAAGAACCTTACCCCAACCCCAGCCTCACACCTTTTCTCACACCTCTCCCACTCCAGCAAGTATTACACTGAAACATATGCATGGAAATAACCTGACAAGCCACAAACAACCGACCTTCTTACTCATCCTTAAGCTCCATCCCACCTGACATACACCCATCAGAAACCACACTCCCCAATTAATCATGAGTCACACTTTCCTGTGTAAGCTCTGGACCTCACCCATTACACAATACTTCAAACATCATTTCAACATATCCCAAGACCTTTCATGCACCATGATGCAACTACCAAAAAGAAATCACAGGAGCACTTAATATTCAGGTGCCCTGCACTCTTTGCATATAGTCACAAGCCCAGCATAACATCACTTCATGACCTGTGGTCCTGACTGGTGAACTTGGTGCAATTCCTAAGTGCTACAGAATAGAAAGGACTTCTGGGGAAGTATGTACATGTATATATGTGTATATATATATATATATATATATATATATATATATATATATATATATATATATATATATGTATATATATTCTTTCGTCTGTTTCCTTGCGCTGCCTCGCTGGTGCGGGTGGCGGCGGCGGGGCAAAGTGGATAAATAGATAAATATATATAGGGGAGAAAGAATACTTCCCACGTATTCCCTGCATGTCGTAGAAGGCGACTAAAAGGGAAGGGAGCGGGGGGCTGGAAATCCTCCCCTCTCATTTTTTTTTTAAATTTTCCAAAAGAAGGAACAGAGAAGGGGGCCATATGAGGATATTCCCTCAAAGGCCCAGTCCTCTGTTCTTAACGCTACCTCGCTAATGCGGGAAATGGCGAATAGTATGAAAAAAAAAAAAAAAAAAAAAAATATATATATATATATATATATATATATATATATATATATATATATATATATATATATATATATATATATATATATATACGAATAAAGTGTATATGAACGCGCACCTTCATAGAACATACAAAGCTCCAACAGCCAGGATCGATCCTAGGACCCCTTGTGCAAGAGGCAGGCATGTAACCGCTAGGCTAAGGGACTGTATAATAGGAAACAACTATTCGAAATACTAAGTACTCGAATACCCTTCGTCTCACAATGGTGAGCAACGGGGTCTATCGGTTGTTTCCGAACAGAACACATTGCCAGCTGATAGCGTTTTACCGAACTGGCTATGTTTTCTGTTCGGAAACAACCGATGGACCCCGTTGCTCACCATTATGAGACGAAGGGTATTCGAGTACTTAGTATTTCGAATAGTTGTTTCCTATTATACAGTCCCTTAGCCTAGCGGTTACATGCCTGCCTCTTGCACAAGGGGTCCAAGGTTCGATCCTGGCTGTTGGAGCTTTGTATGTTCTATGAAGGTGCGCGTTCATATACACTTTATTCGTATTCATATAACTCCGCGTTGTACAGTCAGGTTCGGTAAAACGCTATCAGTTGGCTATGTGTTCTGTTCGGAAACAAGCGATAGACCCCGTTGCTCACCATTGTAAGACGAAGGGTATTCGAGTACTTAATATTTCGAATAGTTGTTTCCTATTATACAGTCCCTTAGCCTAGCGGTTACCATGCCTGCCGCTTGCACAAACGGTCCCAGGTTCGATCCTGGCTGTTGGAGCTTTGTATGTTCTATGATATATATATATATATATATATATATATATATATATATATATATATATATATATATATATATATATATATATATGTCTTTTCTTTCATACTATTTGACATCTCTCATATTAGCGAGATTGCGTTAAGAACAGAGGACTGGACCTTTGAGGCTAATATCCTCACCTGGCCCCCATCTCTGTCCCTTCCTTTGGAAAATAAAAAAAAAAAAAACCGAGAGGGGAGGACTTCCAGCCCCCCGCTCCCTTCCCCTCTAGTCACCTTCTACGACACACAGGGAATACGTGGGAAGTATTCTTTCTCCCCTATCCCAAGGGATATATATATATATATATATATATATATATATATATATATATATATATATATATATATATATATATATATATATATATATATATATATATATATATATTTTTTTTTTTTTTTTTCTTTTTTTTATACTTTGTCGCTGTCTCCCGCGTTTGCAAGGTAGCGCAAGGAAACAGACGAAAGAAATGCCCCCCCCCCCCCATACACATGTATATACATACGTCCACACACGCAAATATACATACCTACACAGCTTTCCATGGTTTACCCCAGACGCTTCACATGCCTTGATTAAATCCACTGACAGCACGTCAACCCTGGTATACCACATCGTTCCAATTTACTCTATTCCTTGCCCTCCTTTCACCCTCCTGCATGTTCAGGCCCCGATCACACAAAATCTTTTTCACTCCATCTTTCCACCTCCAATTTGGTCTCCCTCTTCTCCTTGCTCCCTCCACCTCCGACACATATATCCTCTTGGTCAATCTTTCCTCACTCATCCTCTCCATGTGCCCAAACCACTTCAAAACACCCTCTTCTGCTCTCTCAACCACGCTCTTTTTATTTCCACACATCTCTCTTACCCTTAAGTTACTCACTCGATCAAACCACCTCACACCACACATTGTCCTCAAACATCTCATTTCCAGCACATCCATCCTCCTGCGCACAACTCTATCCATAGCCCACGCCTCGCAACCATACAACATTGTTGGAACCACTATTCCTTCAAACATACCCATTTTTGCTTTCCGAGATAATGTTCTCGACTTCCACACATTCTTCAAGGCCCCCAGAATTTTCGCCCCCTCCCCCACCCTATGATCCACTTCCGCTTCCATGGTTCCATCCGCTGCCAGATCCACTCCCAGATATCTAAAACACTTCACTTCCTCTAGTTTTTCTCCATTCAAACTTACCTCCCAATTGACTTGACACTCAACCCTACTGTACCTAATAACCTTGCTCTTATTCACATTTACTCTTAACTTTCTTCTTTCACACACTTTACCAAACTCTGTCACCAGCTTCTGCAGTTTCTCACATGAATCAGCAACCAGCGCTGTATCATCAGCGAAAAACAACTGACTCACTTCCCAAGCTCTCTCATCCCCAACAGACTTCATACTTGCCCCTCTTTCCAAAACTCTTGCATTTACCTCCCTAACAACCCCATCCATAAACAAATTAAACAACCATGGAGACATCACACACCCCTGCCGCAAACCTACATTCACTGAGAACCAATCACTTTCCTCTCTTCCTACACGTACACATGCCTTACATCCTCGATAAAAACTTTTCACTGCTTCTAACACCTTTCCTCCCACCCCATATATTCTTAATACCTTCCACAGAGCATCTCTATCAACTCTATCATATGCCTTCTCCAGATCCATAAATGCTACATACAAATCCATTTGCTTTTCTAAGTATTTCTCACATACATTCTTCAAAGCAAACACCTGATCCACACATCCTCTACCACTTCTGAAACCACACTGCTCTTCCCCAATCTGATGCTCTGTACATGCCTTCACCCTCTCAATCAATACCCTCCCATATAATTTACCAGGAATACTCAACAAACTTATAACTCTGTAGTTTGAGCACTCACTCTTATCCCCTTTGCCTTTGTACAATGGCACTATGCACGCATTCCGCCAATCCTCAGGCACCTCACCATGAGTCATACATACATTAAATAACCTTACCAACCAGTCAACAATACAGTCACCCCCTTTTTTAATAAATTCCACTGCAATACCATCCAAACCTGCTGCCTTGCCGGCTTTCATCTTCCGCAAAGCTTTCACTACCTCTTCTCTGTTTACCAAATCATTTTCCCTAACCCTCTCACTTTGCACACCACCTCGACCAAAACACCCTATATCTGCCACTCTATCATCAAACACATTCAACAGACCTTCAAAATACTCACTCCATCTCCTTCTCACATCACCACTACTTGTTATCACCTCCCCATTTGCGCCCTTCACTGAAGTTCCCATTTGCTCACTTGTCTTACGCACTTTATTTACCTCCTTCCAGAACATCTTTTTATTCTCCCTAAAATTTAATGATACTCTCTCACCCCAACTCTCATTTGCCCTTTTTTTCACCTCTTGCAACTTTCTCTTGACCTCCTGTCTCTTTCTTTTATCGTCCAAATGCCTCTCTCTTCTCTTTCACTAATACTCTTACTTCTTCATCCCACCACTCACTACCCTTTCTAATCAACTCACCTCCCACTCTTCTCATGCCACAAGCATCTTTTGCGCAATCCATCACTGATTCCCTAAATACATTCTATTCCTCCCCCACTCCCCTTGCTTCCATTGTTCTCACCTTTTTCCATTCTGTACTCAGTCTCTCCTGGTACTTCCTCACACAGGTCTCCTTCTCAAGCTCACTTACTCTCACCACCCTCTTCACCCCAACATTCACTCTTCTTTTCTGAAAATCCATACAAATCTTCACCTTAGCCTCCACAAGATAATGATCAGACATCCCTCCAGTTGCACCTCTCAGCACATTAACATCCAAAAGTCTCTCTTTCGCACGTCTGTCAATTAACACGTAATCCAATAACGCTCTCTGGCCATCTCTCCTACTTACATAAGTATACTTATGTATATCTCGCTTTTTAAACCAGGTATTCCCAATCATCAGTCCTTTTTCAAAACAAAAATCTACAAGCTCTTCACCATTTCCATTTACAACACTGAACATCCCATGTATACCAATTATTCCCTCAACTGCCACATTACTCACCTTTGCATTCAAATCACCCATCACTATAACCCGGTCTCGTGCATCAAAACCACTAACACACTCATTCAGCTGCTCCAAAAACACTTGCCTCTCTTGATCTTTCTTCTCATGCCCAGGTGCATATGCACCAATAATCACCCACCTCTCTCCATCAACTTTCAGTTTAACCCATATTAATCGAGAATTTACTTTCTTACACTCTATCACGTACTCCCACAACTCCTGTTTCAGGAGTATTGCTACTCCTTCCCTTGCTCTTGTCCTCTCACTAACCCCTGACTTTACTCCCCAGACATTCCCAAACCACTCTTCCCCTTTACCCTTGAGCTTCGTTTCACTCAGAGCCAAAACATCCAGGTTCCTTTCCTCAAACATACTACCTATCTCTCCTTTTTTCACATCTTGGTTACATCCATACACATTTAGGCATATATATATATATATATATATATATATATATATATATATATATATATATATATATATATATATATATATATATATATATATATATATATATGTTTATAGAAAAGCAAAAAGATTTGTATGTAGCATTTATGGATCTGGAAAAGGCATATGATAGAGTTGATAGAGATGCTCTGTGGAAGGTATTAAGAATATATGTTGTGGGAGGCAAGTTGTTAGAAGCAGTGAAAAGTTTTTATCGAGGATGTAAGGCATGTGTACGTGTAGGAGGAGAGGAAAGTGATTGGTTCTCAGTGAATGTAGGTTTGCGGCAGGGGTGTGTGATGTCTCCATGGTTGTTTAATTTGTTTATGGATGTGGTTGTTAGGGAGGTGAATGCAAGAGTTCTGGAAAAAGGGGCAAGTTTGAAGTCTGGTGGGGATGAGAGAGCTTGGGAAGTGAGTCAGTTGTTCGCTGATGATACAGTGCTGGTGGCTGATTCATGTGAGAAACTGCAGAAGCTGGTGACTGAGTTTGGTAAAGTGTGTGAAAGAAGAAAGTTAAGAGTAAATGTGAATAAGAGCAAGGTACTTAGGTGCAGTAGGGTTGAGGGTCAAATCAATTGGGAGGTAAGTTTGAATGGAGAAAAACTGGAGGAAGTAAAGAGTTTTAGATATCTGGGAGTGGATCTGGCAGCGGATGGAACCATGGAAGCGGAAGTGGATCATAGGGTGAGGTAGGGGGCGAAAATCCTGGGAGCCTTGAAGAATGTGTGGAAGTCGAGAACATTATCTCGGAAAGCAAAAATGGGTATGTTTGAAGAAATAGTGGTTCCAACAATGTTGTATGGTTGCGAGGCGTGGGCTATGGATAGAGTTGTGCGCAGGAGGATGGATGTGCTGGAAATGAGATGTTTGAAGACAATGTCTGGTGTGAGGTGGTTTGATCGAGTAAGTAATGTAAGGGTAAGAGAGATGTGTGGAAATAAAAAGAGCGTGGTTGAGAAAGCAGAAGAGGGTGTTTTGAAGTGGTTTGGGCACATGGAGAAATGACTGAGGAAAGATTGACCAAGAGGATATATGTGTCGGAGGTGGAGGGAACGAGTAGAAGTGGGAGACCAAATTGTAGGTGGAAAGATGGAGTGAGAAAGATTTTGTGTGATCGGGGCCTGAACATGCAGGAGAGTGAAAGGAGGTCAAGGAATAGAGTGAATTGGATGGTTGTGGTATACCTGGTTGACGTGCTGTCAGTGGATTGAATCAGGGCATGTGAAGCTTCTGGGGTAAACCATGGAAAGCTGTGTAGGTATGTATATTTGAGTGTGTAGACGTATGTATATACATGTGTATGGGGGTGGGTTAGGCCATTTCTTTCGTCTGTTTCCTTGCGCTACCTCGCGAACGCGGGAGACAGCGACAAAGCAAAAACAAAAAAAGAAAAACATATATATATATATATATATATATATATATATATATATATATATATATATATATAAAGCGAGATATACTTAAGTATACGTATGTAAGTAGGAGAGATGGCAAGAGAGCATTATTGGATTACATGTTAATTGACAGGCGAGCGAAAGAGAGACTTTTGGATGTTTATGTGCTGAGAGGTGCAACTGATCATTATCTTATGGAGGCTCAGGTGAAGATTTGTATGGGTTTTCAGAAAAGAAGAGTGAATGTTGGGGTGAAGAGGGTGGTGAGAGTAAGTGACCTTCGGAAGGAGACTTTTGTTAGGAAGTACCAGGAGAGACTGAGTACAGAATGGAAAAAGATGAGAACAAACGAAGTAAGGGGAGTGGGAAAGGACTGGGATGTATTTAGGGAATCAGTGATGGATTGCGCAAAAGATGCTTGTGGCATGAGAAGAGTGGGAGGTTTGTTGATTAGAAAGGGTAGGGAGTGGTGCGATGAAGAAGTAAGATTATTAGTGAAAGAGAAGAGAGAGGCATTTGGACGATTTTTGTAGGGAAAAAATGCAATTGAGTGGGAGATGTATAAAAGAAAGAGACAGGAGGTCAAGAGAAAGGTGCAAGAGGTGAAAAAGAGGGCAAATGAGAGTTGGGGTGAGAGAGTATCATTAAATTTTAGGGAGAATGAAAAGATGTTCTGGAAGGAGGTAAATAAAGTGCGTAAGAGAAGGGAGCAAATGGGAACTTCAATGAAGGGCGCAAATGGGGAGGTGATAGCAAGTAGTGGTGATGTGAGAAGTAGATGGAGTGAGTATTTTCAAGGTGTGTTGAATGTGTTTGATGATAGAGTGGCAGATATAGGGTGTTTTGGTCGAGGTGTTGTGCAAAGTGAGAGGGTTAGGGAAAATGATTTGGTAAACAGAGATCAGGTAGTAAAAGCTTTGTGGACGATGAAAGCTGGCAAGGCAGCAGGTTTGGATGGTATTGCAGTGGAATTTATTAAAAAAGAGTGTGGCTGTATTGTTCACTGGTTGGTAAGGTTATTTAATGTATGTATGAATCATGCTGAGGTGCCTGAGGATTGGCGGAATGCGTACATAGTGCCATTGTACATAGGCAAAGGGGATAAGAGTGCTCAAATTACGGAGGTATAAGTTTGTTGAGTATTCCTGGTAAATTCTATGGGAGGGTATTGATTGAGAGGGTGAAGGCAGGTACAGAGCATCAAATTAGGGAAGAGCAGTGTGGTTTCAGAAGTGGTAGAGGATGTGTGGATCAGGTGTTTGCTTTGAAGAATGTATGTGAGAAATACTTAGAAAAGCAAATGGATTTGTATGTAGCATTTATGGATCTGGAGAAGGCATATGATAGAGTTGATAGAGATGCTCTGTGGAAGGTATTAAGAATATAAGGTGTGGGAGGCAAGTTGTTAGAAGCAGTGAAAAGTTTTTATCGAGGGTGTAAGGCATGTGTATGTGAAGGAAGAGAGGAAAGTGATTGGTTCTCAGTGAATGTAGGTTTGCGGCAGGGGGTGTGTGATGTCTCTATGGTTGCTTAATTTGTTTATGGATGGGGTTGTTAGGGAGGTAAATGCAAGAGTTTTGGAAAGAGGGGCAAGTATGAAGTCTGTTGGGGATGAGAGAGCTTGGGAAGTGAGTTAGTTGTTGTTCGCTGATGATACAGCGCTGGTGGCTGATTCACGTGAGAAACTGCAGATGCTGGTGACTGAGTTTGGTAAAATGTGTGAAAGAAGAAAGTTAAGAGTAATTGTGAATAAGAGACAGGTTATTAGGTACAGTAGGGTTGAGGGTCAAGTCAATTGGGAGGTAAGTTTGAATTGAGAAAAACTGGAGGAAGTAAAGTGTTTTAGATATCTGGGAGTGGATATGGCAGCGGATGGAACCATGGAAGCGGAACTGAATCATAGGGTGGGGGAGGGGGCGGAAATCCTGAGAGCCTTGAAGAATGTGTGGAAGTCGAGAACATTCTCTCAGAAAGCAAAAATGGGTATGTTTGAAGGAATAGTGGTTCCAACAATGTTGTATGGTTGCGAGGCGTGGGCTATGGATAGAGTTGTGCGCAGGAGGGTGGATGTGCTAGAAATGAGATGTTTCAGGACAATATGTGGTGTGAGGTGGTTTGATCGAGCAAGTAATGTAATGGTAAGAGAGATGTGTTCAGGCACCGATCACACAAAATCTTTTTCACTCCATCTTTCCACCTCCAATTTGGTCTCCCACTTCTCCTCGCTCCCTCCACCTCCGACACATATACCCTCTTGGTCAATCTTTCCTCACTCATTCTCTCCATGTACCCAACCCATTTCAAAACACCCTTTTCTGCTCTCTCAACCACGCTCATTTTATTTCCACACATCTCTCTTACCCTTACATTACTTACTCGATCAAACCACCTCACACCACATATTGTCCTCAAACATCTCATTTCCAGCACATCCACCTTCCTGCGCACAACTCTATCCATAGCCCACGCCTCGCAATCATACAACATTATTGGAACCACTATTCCTTCAATCATACCCATTTTTGCTTTCCGAGAGAATGTTCTCAACTTCCACACATTCTTCAAGGCTCCCAGGATTTTCGCCCCCTCCTCGAACGTATGATTCACTTCCACTTCCATGGTTCCATCCGCTGCCAGATCCACTCCCAGATATCTAAAACACTTTACTTCCTCAAGTTTTTTTCCATTCAAACTTACCTCCCAATTGACTTGACCCTCTACCCTACTGTACCTAATAACCTTGCTCTTATTAACATTTTCTCTTAACTTTATTCTTTCACTCACCTTACCGAACTCAGTCACCAGCTTCTCCAGTTTCTCACATGAATCAGCCACCAGAGGTGTATCATCAGTGAGCAACAACTGACTCACTTCCCAAGCTCTCTCATCCACAACATACTGCATACTTTCCCCTCTTTCGAAAACACTTGCATTCACCTCCCTAACAACCCCATCCATAAACAAATTAAACAACCATGGAGACATCACACACCCCTACCGCAAACCTACATTCACTGAGAACCAATCACTTTCCTCTCTTCCTACACGTACACATGTCTTACATCCTCGATAAAAACTTTTCATTGCTTCTAAAAATCTGCCTCCCACACCATATATTCTTATTACCTTCCACAGAGCGTCTCCATCAACTCTCTCATATGCCGTCTCTAGATCCATAAATGCTATATACAAATTCATTTGCTTTTCTAAGTATTTCTCACATACATTCTTCAAAGCAAACACCTGATCCACACATCCTCTACCACTTCTGAAACCACACTGCTCTTCCCCAATCTGATGCTCTGAACATGCCTTCACCCTCTCAATCAATACCCTCCCATATAATTTACCAGGAATACTCAACAAACTTATATATCTGTAATTTGTGCACTCACTCTTATCTCCTTTGCCTTTGTACAATGGCACTATGCAAGCATTCCGCCAATCCTCAGGCACCTCACCATGAATCATACATACATTAAATAACCTTACCAACCAGACAACAATACAATCACCCCCTTTTTTAATAGATTCCACTGGGGACAGGGAAGAAAGAATACTTCCCACGCCTTCGTCACGTGGCTTAGAAGGCGACAAAAGGAGACGGGAGCGGGGGGCCAGAATCCCTCCAGTCTTTGTATTTTAACTTTCTAAAAGGGGAAACAGAAGAAGGAGTCACGCGAGGATTGCTCATCATCCTCGAAGGCTCAGATTGGGGTGTCTAAATGTGTGTGGATGTATCCAAGATGAGAAAAAAGGAGAGATAGGTAGTATGTTTGAGGAAAGGAACCTCGAGTTTTGGCTATCAGTGAAGAGAAGTTCAAACGTAAAGGGGAAGAGTGGTTTAAGAATGTTTTGGGAGTAAAGTCAGAGTTTAGTGACAGGACAAGAGCAAGGGAAGGAGTAGCACTACTCCTGAAACAGGAGTTGTGGGAGTATGTAATAGAGTGTAAGAAAGTAAATTCTAGATTCATATGGGTAAAACTGAAAGTGATGGAGATAGATGGGTGATTATCGGTTCATATGCACCTGGGCATGAGAAGAAAGATCATGAGAGGCAAGTGTTTTGGGAGCAGCTGATTGAGTGTTTTAGTGGTTTTGATGCACGAGACCGGGTTACAGTGATGGGTGATTTGAATGCAAAGGTGAGTAATGTGGCAATTGAGGGAATAATTGGTATAAATGGGGTGTTCAATGTTGTGAATTGAAATAGTGAAGAACTTGTAGATTTCTGTGCTGAAAAATGACTGGTGATTGGGAATACATGGTTTAAGAAATATACATAAGTATACGTCTGTAAGTAGGAGAGATGGCCAAAGAGCGTCATTGGATTACGTGTTAAATGATAGGCTCGCGAAAGAGAGACTTTTGGAAGTTAATGTGTTGAGACGTGACACTGGAGGGATGTCTGATCATTATCTTGTGAAGGCGAAGGTGAAGATTTGTAGATGTTTTCAGAAAAGAAAAGAGAATGTTGGGGTGAAGAGGGTGGTGAGAGTAAGTGAGCTTGGGAAGGAGACTTCTGTGAGGAAGTACCAGGAGAGACTGAATACAGAATGGAAAAAGGTGAGAAAAAGGACGTAAGGGGAGTAGGGGAGGAATGGGATGTATTTGGGGAAGGAATGATGGCTTGCGCAAAAGATGCTTGTGGCGTTAGAAGGATGGGAGGTGGGCAGATTAGAAAGTTTAGTGAGTGGTGGGATGAAGAGGTAAGATTATTAGTGAATGAGAAGAGAGAGGCATTTGGACGATTTTTGCAGGGAAATAATGCAAATGAGTGGGAAATGTATAAAACAAAGAGGCAGGAGGTCAAGAGAAAGGTACGAGAGGTGATGATGTGGGCAAATGAGAGTTGGGGTGAGAAAGTATCACTAAATTTTAGGGAAAATAAAAAGATGTTTTGGAAGGAGGTAAATAAAGTCCGTATGACAGGGAAGCAAATGGAAACTTCAGTAAAGGGGGCTAATGTGGAGGTGATAACAAGTAGTGGTGATATGAGAAGGAGATGGAGTGAGTATTTTGAAGGTTTGTTGAATGTATTTGATGATAGAGTGGCAGATATAGGGTGTTTTGGTCGAGGTGTTGTGCAAAGTGAGAGGGTTAGGGAAAATGATTTGGTAAACAGAGAAGAGGTAGTAAAAGCTTTGCTGAAGATGAAAGCCGGCAAGGCAGCATATTTGGATGGTATTGCAGGTGAATTTATCAAAAAAGGGGGTGACTGTATTGTTGACTGGTTGATAAGGTTATTCAATGTATGTATGATTCATGGTGAGGTGCCTGAGGATTGGCGGAATGCGTTCATAGTGCCATTGTACAAAGGCAAAGCGGAAAATAGTCAGTGCTGAAACTACAGAGGTATAAGTTTGTTGAGTATTCCTGGTAAATTATATGGGAGGGTGAAGACATGTACACAGCATGAGATTGGGGAAGAGCAGCGTGGTTTCAGAAGTGGTAGAGGATGTGTGGATCAGGTGTTTGCTTTGAAGAATGTATGTGAGAAATACTTAAAAAAGCAAATGGATTTGTATGTACCATTTATGGATATGGAGAAGGCATATGATAGAGAGTATAGAGATGCTCTGTGGAAGGTACTAAGACTATATGGTGAGGGAGGTAAGTTGTTGTAAGCAGTGAAAAGTTTTTATCGAGGATATAAGTCATGTGTACGTGTAGGAAGAGGAAAGTGATTGGTTGTCATTGAATGTAGGTTTGCGTCAGGGGTGTGTGATGTCTCCAGGGTTGATTATTTTGTTTATGGATGCGGTTGTTAGGGAGGTGAATGCAAGAGTTTTGGAAAGAGGGGCAAGTATGAAGTCTGTTGGGGATGAGAGAGCTTGGGAAGTGAGTCAGTTGTTGTTCGCTGATGATACAGCGCTAGTGACTGATTTATGTGAGAAACTGCAGAAGCTGGTGACTGAGTTTGCTAAAGTGTGTGAAAGAAGAAAGTAAATGTGAATAAGATCAAGGTTAGTAGGTACAGTAGGGTTGAGGGTCAAGTCAATTGGGAGGTAAGTTTGAATGGAGAAAAACTGGAGGGAGTGAAGTCTTTTAGATATCTGAGAGTGGATCTGGCAGCGGTGGAACCATGGAGGCGGAAGTGAATCATAGGGTGGGGGATGGGGCGAAAATCCTGGGAGCCTTAAAGAATGTGTGGAAGTCGAGAACATTATCTCGGAAAGCAAAAATGGGTATGTTTGAAGGAATAGTGGTTCCAACAATGTTGTATGGTTGCGAGGCGTGGGCTATAGATAGAGTTGTGCGCAGGAGGGTGGATGTGCTATAAATGAGATGTTTGAGGACAATATGTGGTGTGAGGTAGTTTGATCGAGTAAGTAATGTGAGGGTAAGAGAGATGTGTGGAAATAAAAACAGCGTTGTTGAGAGAAGAAGAGGGTTTTTTTGAAATGGTTTGGGCACATGGAGAAAATGAGTGAGGAAAGATTGACCAAGAGGATATATGTGTCGGAGGTGGAGGGAACGAGGAGAAGTGGGAGACCAAATTGGAGGTGGAATGATGGAGTGAAAAAGATTTTTTGTGATCGGGGCCTGAACACGCAGGAGGGTGAAAGGCGTGCAAGGAATATTGGATCGATGTGATATACGGGGTCGACGTGCTGCCAATGGATCGAACCAGGGCATGTGAAGCGTCTGGTGTAAACCATGGAAAGTTGTGTGGGGACTGGATGTGGAGAGGGAGATGTGGTTTCGGGCATTATAGCATGACAGCTAGAGACCGAGTGTGAACGAATGGGGCCTTTGTTGTCTTTTCCTAGCGCTACCTCGCACACATGAGGGGGGAGGGGGATGTTATTCCATGTGTGGCGAGGTGGTGATGGGAAAGAATAACGTCAGACAGTGTGAATTGTGTGCATGGGTATATATGTATGTGTCTGTGTGTGTATATATATATGTACATTGAGATGTATAAGTACGTATATTTGCGTGTGTGGACGTGTATGTATATACATGTGTATGGGAGTGGGTTGGGCCATTTCTTTCCTCTGTTTCCTTGCGCTACCTCGCAAGCGCGGGTGACTTGCTCCCTCCACCTCGGACACATATATTCTCTTGGTCAATCTTTCCTCACTCATCCACTCCATGTGCACAAACCACTTCAAAACACCCTCTTCTGCTCTCTCAACCACGCTCTTTTTATTTCCACACATCTCTCTTACCCTTACGTTACTCACTCGATCAAACCACCTCACACCACACATTGTCCTCAAACATCTCATTTCCAGCACATCCATCCTTCTGCGCACAACTCTATCCATAGCCCACGCCTCGCAACCATACAACATTGTTGGAACCACTATTCCTTCAAACATACCCATTTTTGCTTTCCGAGATAATGTTCTCGACTTCCACACATTCTTCAAGGCCCCCAGAATTTTCGCCCCCTCCCCCACCCTATGATCCACTTCCGCTTTCATGGTTCCATCCGCTTCCAGATCCACTCCCATATATCTAAAACACTTCACTTCCTCCAGTTTTTCTCCATTCAAACTCACCTCCCAATTGACTTGACCCTCAACCCTACTGTACCTAATAACCTTGCTCTTATTCACATTTACTCTTAACTTTCTTCTTCCACACACTTTACCAAACTCATTCACCAGCTTCTGCAGTTTCTCACATGAATCAGCCACCAGCGCTGTATCATCAGCGAACAACAACTGACTCACTTCCCAAGCTCTCTCATCCCCAACAGACTTCATACTTGCCCCTCTTTCCAAAACTCTTGCATTTACCTCCCTAACAACCCCATCCATAAACAAATTAAACAACCATGGAGACATCACACACCCCTGCCGTAAACCTACATTCACTGAGAACCAATCACTTTCCTCTCTTCCTACACGTACACATGCCTTACATCCTCGATAAAAACTTTTCACTGCTTCTAACAACTTTCCTCCCACCCCATATATTCTTAATACCTTCCACAGAGCATCTCTATCAACTCTATCATATGCCTTCTCCAGATCCATAAATGCTACATACAAATCCATTTGCTTTTCTAAGTATTTCTCACATACATTCTTCAAAGCCAACACCTGATCCACACATCCTCTACCACTTCTGAAACCACACTGCTCTTCCCCAATCTGATGCTCTGTACATGCCTTCACCCTCACAATCAATACCCTCCCATATAATTTACCAGGAATACTCAACAAACTTATACCTCTGTAATTTGAGCACTCACTCTTATCCCCTTTGCCTTTGTACAATGGCACTATGCACGCATTCCGCCAATCCTCAGGCACCTCACCATGAGTCATACATACATTAAATAACCTTACCAACCAGTCAACAATACAGTCACCCCCTTTTTTAATAAATTCCACTGCAATACCATCCAAACCTGCTGCCTTGCCGGCTTTCATCTTCCGCAAAGCTTTCACTACCTCTTCTCTGTTTACCAAATCATTTTCCCTAACCCTCTCACTTTGCACACCACCTCGACCAAAACACCCTATATCTGCCACTCTATCATCAAACACATTCAACAAACCTTCAAAATACTCACTCCATCTCCTTCTCACATCACCACTACTTGTTATCACCTCCCCATTTGCACCCTTCACTGAAGTTCCCATTTGCTCCCTTGTCTTACGCACTTTATTTACCTCCTTCCAAAACATCTTTTTATTCTCCCTAAAATTTAATGATACTCTCTCACCCCAACTCTCATTTGCCCTTTTTTTTCACCTCTTGCACCTTTCTCTTGACCTCCTGTCTCTTTCTTTTATACATCTCCCACTCAATTGCATTTTTTCCCTGCAAAAATCGTCCAAATGCCTCTCTCTTCTCTTTCACTAATACTCTTACTTCTTCATCCCACCACTCACTACCCTTTCTAATCAACCCACCTGCAACTCTTCTCATGCCACAAGCATCTTTTGCGCAATCCATCACTGATTCCCTAAATACATCCCATTCCTCCCCCACTCCCCTTGCTTCCATTGTTCTCACCTTTTTCCATTCTGTACTCAGTCTCTCCTGGTACTTCCTCCTTCTCAAGCTCACTTACTCTCACCACCCTCTTCACCCCAACATTCACTCTTCTTTTCTGAAAACCCATACAAATCTTCACCTTAGCCTCCACAAGATAATGATCAGACATCCCTCCAGTTGCACCTCTCAGCACATTAACATCCAAAAGTCTCTCTTTCGCACGCCTGTCAATTAACATATATATATATATATATATATATATATATATATATATATATATATATATATATATATATATATATATATATATATATATATATATATATATATATATATATATATATATATATATATATATATGTATATATATATATATATATATATATATATATATATATATATATATATATATATATATATATATATATATATATATATATATACATATATATATATATATATATATATATATATATATATATATATATATATATATATATATATATATATTTTTTTTTTATTTTTTTATTATACTTTGTCGCTGTCTCCCGCGTTTGCGAGGTAGCGCAAGGAAACAGACGAAGGAAATGGCCCAACCCCCCCCATACACATGTATATACATACGTCCACACACGCAAATATACACACCTACACAGCTTTCCATGGTTTACCCCAGACGCTTCACATGCCTTGATTCAATCCACTGACAGCACGTCAACCCCGGTATACCACATCGCTCCAATTCACTCTATTCCTTGCCCTCCTTTCACCCTTCTGCATGTTCAGGCCCCGATCACACAAAATCTTTTTCACTCCATCTTTCCACCTCCAATTTGGTCTCCCTCTTCTCCTCGTTCCCTCCACCTCCGACACATATATCCTCTTTGTCAATCTTTCCTCACTCATTCTCTCCATGTGCCCAAACCACTTCAAAACACCCTCCTCTGCTCTCTCAACCACGCTCTTTTTATTTCCATACATCTCTCTTACCCTTACGTTACTCACTCGATCAAACCACCTCACACCACACATTGTCCTCAAACATCTCATTTCCAGCACATCCATCCTCCTGCGCACAACTCTATCCATAGCCCACGCCTCGCAACCATACAACATATATATATATATATATATATATATATATATATATATATATATATATATATATATATATATATATATCCCTGGGGATAGGGGATTAAGAATAATTCCCACGTATTCCTTGCGTGTCGTAGAAGGCGACTAAAAGGGGAGGGAGCGGGGGGCTGGAAATCCTCCCCTCTCATTTTTTTTTTTTTTTTTCTAATTTTCCAAAAGAAGGAACAGAGAATTGGGCCAGGTGAGGGTATTCCCTCAAAGGCCCAGTCCTCTGTTCTTAATGCTACCTCGCTAACGCGGGAAATGTCGAATAGTTTAAAAGAAAGAAAGAAAAAAAAAAATATATATATATATATATATATATATATATATATATATATATATATATATATATATATATATATATATCTATATATATATATATATATATATATATATATATATATATATATATATATATACTAAAGAAATACTAAAGAATGGCCCAACCCACTCACATTCACATGTATATACATACAACTCCACTCACGCACATATACCTACCAATACATTTCAACGGATACATATATATATATACATACACAGAGAAATACATATATACACATGCATATAATTCATACTTATTGCCTTTGTTTATTCCCTTCGCCACCCCGGCGCACATGAAATGACAACCCTCTCCCTCCGCATACGAGGGAGGTTGCGCTAGGGAAAGACAACAAAGGCCACATTCGTTCACACGCAGCTCCCTTTCCACATCCAGGCCTCACAAAACTTTCCTTGGTTTACCCTAAACGCTTCCCAGACACTGGTTCAATCCATCGAGAACACGTCGACCCCGGTATGCCACATCTTTAATATTTACTCTATTTCTTGCACACTTTTCACCCTCCGGCGTGTGCAGACCCCGATCGCTCAGTCTTTTTCACTCCATCCTTCCACCTCCAATTTGGTCACCTACTTCTCGTTCCCTCCACCTTTGACATATAAATCTTCTTTGTCAATCTTTCCTCACTCGTTCTTTTCATGTGACTAACCATTTTCAAAACTGCCTCTTCTGGTCTCCCAACCACATTCTTTTTATTACCAACTATCTCTCGTGTTCTTTCATTACTGACTCGAGCAAACCACCTCGCACCAGATATTGTCCTCAAACATCTCATTTCCAACACATCAACCCTCCGCACAACTTTGTCTATGGACCACGCCGCGCACCCATATTACATTGTTGGAACCACTATTCCTTCAGACATACCCATTTTCGCTTTCCGAAGTAATGTTCTCGCCTTCCAAACATTTTTGAACTCTCCCAAAACTTTCGCACTCTCCTCTACCCTGTGACTCATTTCCGCTTCCATAGTTCTATCTGCTGCCAAATCCAATCCCACACATCTAAAACACTTCACTTCCTTCAGTTTTTCTCCATTCAAACTTATCTCACATTTAACTTACCCTCAACCTTACTATACCTAATAACCTTTTTTTATTCACTTTTACTCTCAGCTTTCTTCTTTCATACACTTTACCAAACTCAGTCACCTGGTTCTGCAGTTTCTCATCCCAATCAGCCACCACCGTTGTATCATCAGCAAACAACAACTGACTCACTTCTTAAGCCCTCTATCCACAGCAAACTACATACTTGCCCATCTCTCCAAAACTCTTGCATTAACCTCATTAACAACCCCATCCATAAACAAATTTAACAACCATGGAGACATCATGCACCCCTGTCGCAAACCAACATTCACTGAGAACCAATCACTTTCCTCTCTTCCTACTCGTACACATGCCTTACATCCTTGATAAAAAACTTTTCACTGCTTCTAGCAACTTGCCTCCCACACGATATATTCTTAATACCTTCCAAAGAGCGTCTCTATCAACTCTACCATATGCCCCCTCTAGATCCATAAATGCTAAATACAAATCCATTGGCTTTTCTAAGTTTTTTCACATACATTCTTTATGGCAACCACCTGATCCATACATCCTGTACCACTTCTGAAACAATACTTTTCCCCAATCTGATGCTATATACCTGCTTTCACCCTCTCAGTCAATACCGTCCCATATAATTTCCCATATCTATCTATCTATCTATCTATATATATATATATATATATATATATATATATATATATGGAGACATCATACAAAGCTCCATCAGCCAGGATCGAACCTGGGACCCCTTGTGCAAGAGGCAGGCATGCTAACCGCTAGGCTAAGGGACTGTATAATAGGAAACAACTATTCGAAATACTAAGTACTCGAATACCCTTCGTCTCACTATGGTGAGCAACGGGGTCTATCGGTTGTTTCCGAACAGAACACATAGCCAGCTGAGAGCGTTTTACCGAACCTGACTGTACAACGCGGAGTTATATGAATACGAATAAAGTGTATACGAATAAAGGTAAGTTTAAATGGAGAAAAACTGGAGGAAGTAAAGTGTTTTAGATATCTGGGAGTGGATCTGGCAGCGGATGGAACCATGGAAGCGGAAGTGGATCATATGGTGGGGGAGGGGGCGAAAATCCTGGGAGCCTTGAAGAATGTGTGGAGGTCGAGAACATTATCTCGGAAAGCAAAAATGGATATGTTTGAAGGAATAGTGGTTCCAACAATGTTGTATGGTTGCGAGGCGTGGGCTATGGATAGAGTTGTGCGCAGGAGGATGGATGTGCTGGAAATGAGATGTTTGAGGACAATGTGTGGTGTGAGGTGGTTTGATCGAGTAGGTAACGTAAGGGTAAGAGAGATGTGTGGAAATAAAAAGAGTGTGGTTGAGAGAGCAGAAGAGGGTGTTTTGAATGGTTTGGGCACATGGAGAGAATGAGTGAGGAAAGATTGACCAAGAGGATATATGTATCGGAGGTGGAGGGAACGAGGAGAAGTGGGAGACCAAATTGGAGGTGGAAAGATGGAGTGAAAAAGATTTTGTGTGATCGGGGCCTGAACATGCAGGAGGGTGAAAGGAGGGCAAGGAATAGAGTGAACTGGATGGATGTGGTATACTGGGGTTGACGTGCTGTCAGTGGATTGAATCAGGGCATGTGAAGCGTCTGGGGTAAACCATGGAAAGCTATGTACGTATGTATATACATGTGTATGGGGGTGGGTTGGGCCATTTCTTTCGTCTGTTTCCTTGCGCTACCTCGCAAACGCGGGAGACAGCGACAAAGCAAAAAAAAAAAATATATATATATATATATATATATATATATATATATATATATATATCCCCTCTGGGGATAGGGGAGAAAGAATATTTCCGACGCATTCCTCACGGGTCGTAGAAGGCGACTAAAGGTGACTGGAGCGGGGGGCTTGAAACCCTCCCCTCCTTGCATCTTAACATTCTAAAAGGGGAAACAGATAAAGGAGTCACGCGGGGAGTGCTCATCCTCCTCGAAGGCTCGGATTGGGGTGTCTAAATGTGTCTGGATGTAACCAAGATGAGAAAAAAGGAGAAATAGGTAGTATGTTTGAGGAGAGGAACCTGGATGTTTTGGCTCTGAGAACAACTCTGGGAAGAGTGGTTTGGGAATGTCTTGGGAGTAAAGTCAGGGGTTAGTGAGTGTACAATAGCGAGGGAAGGAGTAGCACTACTCCTGAAACAGGAGTGGTGGGAGTATGTGATAGAGTGTAAGAAAGTAAACTTTAGATTTATATGGGTAAAACTGAAAGCTGACGGAGAGAGATGGGTGATTATTGGTGCATATGCACCTGGGCACGAGAAGAAAGATCATGAGAGGCAAGTGTTTTGGGAACAGCTGAATGAGTGTGTTAGTAGTTTTGATGCACGAGACCGGGTTGTAGTGTTGGATGATTTGAATGCAAAGGTGAGTAATGTTGCAGTTGAGGGATTAATTGGTATACATGGGGTGTTCAGTGTTGTAAATGGAAATGGTGAAGAGCTTGTAGATTTATGTGCTGAAAAAGGACTGGTGGTTTGGAATAGTTTAAAAAGACCCATATACATAAATATACGTATGTATATAGGAGAGATGTCCAGAGAGCGTTATTGGATTACGCGTTAATTCATAGGCTTGCGAAAGAGAGACTTTTGGATGTTAATGTGCTGAGAAGTGCAACTGGAGGGATGTCTGATCATTATCTTTTCGAGGCGAAGGTGAAGATTTGTAGAGGTTTTGAGAAAAGAAGGGAGAATGTTGGGGTGAAGAGAGTGGTGAGAGTAAGTGAGCTTGGGATGGAGACTTGTGTGAGGAAGTACCAGGAGAGACTGAGTAAAGAATGGAAAAAGTTGAGAATAAAGAAGGTAAGGGGAGTGGGGGAGAAATAGGATGTATTTAGGGAAGCAGTGATGGCTTTCGCAAAAGATGCTTATGGCATGAGAAGCGTGGGAGGTGGGCAGATTAGAAAGGGTAGTGAGTGGTGGGATGAAGAAGTAAGATTATTAGTGAAAGAGAAGAGAGAGGCATTTGGACGATTTTTGCAGGGAAATAATGCATATGAGTGGGAGATGTAGAAAAGAAAAAGGCAGGAGGTCAAGAGAAAGGTGCATGAGGTGAAAACGAGGGCAAACGAGAGCTGGGGTGAGAAAGTATCATTAAATTTTAGGGAGAATAAAAAGATGTTTTGGAAGGAGGTAAATAAAGTGCGTAAGAATAGGGAATAAATGGGAACCTCAGTGAAGGGGGCTAATGGGGAAGGGATATATATATATATATATATATATATATATATATATATATATATATATATATATATATATATATACATATATATATATATATATATATATATATATATATATATATATATATATATATATATATATATATATATATATATATATATATATATATATATATATATATATATATATTATCCCTGGGGATAGGGGATTAAGAATACTTCCCACGTATTCCCTGCGTGTCGTAGAAGGCGACTAAAAGGGGAGGGAGCGGGGGGCTGGAAATCCTCCCCTCTCGTTTCTTTTTTTTTTTTTTTTTTCCAAAAGAAGGAACAGAGAATTGGGCCAGGTGAGGGTATTCCCTCAAAGGCCCAGTCCTCTGTTCTTAACGCTACCTCGCTAATGCGGGAAATGGCGAATAATTTGAAAGAAAGAAAGAATATATATACATATATATATATATATATATATATATATATATATATATATATATATATATATATATATATATATATATATATATATATATATATATATATATATATATATATATATATAAAGAAAAAAGGAGAGATAGGTAGTAAATTTGAGGATAGGAATCTGGATGTTTTCGCCCTGAGTAAAGCGAAGCTGAAGGGTAGAGGGGAAGAGTGCTTTGGCAATGTTTTTAGAAAGAAGTCAGGGGCTGGCGAGAGGACGAGAGCAGTGGAAGTAGTAGCACTACTCCTGGAACAGGAGTGGTAGGAGTATGTGAAAGAATGTAATAAAGTAAACTCTATATTGATTTGAGTAAAACTGAAAGTGAATGGAGAGAGATGGGTGATTAAAGGTGCTTAGTCACCCGAGCATGAGAATAAAGATCATGAAAGACAAGTGTTTTGGGAGCAGCTGAGTGAGTTTGTTGGTAGTATGGATACACTAGACCGGGTTATAGTGATGGTAATGCAAAGTTGAGTAACGTGGCAGTTGATGGAAAAATTGATGTACGTGAGATGTTCAGTGGTGTAAATGGAAATGGTGAAGAGCTTGTCGATTTGTGTGCTGAAAAAGGACTGGTAATTAGGAATACCTTGTTTGAAGAGAGATATATACATAGATATAAGTATGTAAGTAAGAGAGATGACCGAAGAGCGTTACTGGATTACGTGTTAATTGATAGTCGCGTGAAAGAGAGATTTTTCGATGTTAGTGTGCCGAGATATGCAACTATTGGGATGTCTGATCATTCCCTTGTACACGTGAAAGTGAAGATTTGTAGAAGTTTTCAGAAGAGAGGAGAAAATGTTAGGGTGAAGAGAGTGGTGAGAGTAAGTGAGCATGCGAAGGAGACTTGTGTGACGAAGTGCCCGGAAAGACTGGATGTAGATTAGAAAAAGGTAAGAGCAAAGGACGTAAGGGGAGTTGGAGAG